>NC_061525.1:2355625-2683750 GCF_022379125.1 Scophthalmus maximus
AATTCATGCTGGGTTATGATGAGCAGGATCCAAAATATTGACGGAAAGACAAACAATTAATGCTAAGCTGCTCAAAAATAGATGATGTTATTTTCTGGTTAAAGCATTGTCCAGAACTGCAATGTAACCAAGCCCCAAACCATCCATTAATTAATTTTCATCATATCTCTGGTAAACGGTCAGTTGGGAATTCTACAGAGTATCCCAACATGCACTGGGCAAAAGGTAGGCAAAGATCCTAGACCCAGCTCACCTGCTACTGAAATGCATCTAATACACTGATAATCTAACAGATAGCATATGACAGAGGCATAGTATTTGACTGGCCAAATGTAAACAGCTAGTAGATAGTTGTCGAGAGCTGAATGAGGCTATGGGGACAGGCGAAGGTAAATTGCTGCAATGAGACCGTCAGTGAGAGAGGAATTGTTGTCACTGACAATAAAACATTTAGCATGCCATGGGATTTGTGATTATATGATATTGTTGTGAAAGAGTAAGAGTTGTGAAAGAGTCACATCAGAACTAAAACTCATGTGGAAGTCATTTGTTCTTGGAAATCAACAATATAGCTCACTGGCGTCAGTTCAGGTTAAGTGCCCTGCCATGTGTACATTTGTAGTACAGAACAATTCAAATCTAGATGACACTCTGTCCGTCTGTCTGTCTTATACAGGCAACATTTTTAGGGACAAATTTAACACTATACGGAGCAGTTGATTGGGGGTCAGGGGTACAAGTGGGGACAAAATGTGTGTCCCCAATTGGGAAAACTATTTGTGGTCAGTGGTTAAGGGTACAGTTCAGTTAAGTTAGGTTCAGGTGAATATTGGGTTATGGTTAAATTAGAGTTAGGCAAGTTGTGGTTATGATTAGGCTAAGTTTCCAGGAAACGAATGCAAGTCTTCATAATGTCTGTGTGTGTGTGTGTGTCCCTGTAGGGGTGGGCAGCACCACATTGCGGGCTGCCAGGCTGCCCACCAAACCATCTGACACACATTCACACCTCGGCCACCATGCCCACAAGCACATACAGACAGTATGGGGCCGCCTGTTTACTTTGTGAGTGTGTGTCTTGGAGTCAGACCAATGTAGTCGTTTGATGGATATCAGCAGCATTCATCCACCTCTAACATTTTTTGCAGAGATTTGCCTGTGTTTGATTCTGCTTTACAACATAACCACCATGAAATAATCAGATTTAAAACGATCTCTTCCCCTCTCTCTCTCTCTCTCTCTCTCTCTCTCTAGCATGAGGAAGAGAGGGGAAACTGAAACTGTAAAATGTGTGTTCTGTGCTGAACCTGGACAACATCATGACTGACTGATTCTCTCTGCAAAATACTAATTTTGGCTCACAAAGTGCGATTGGATCCAAAAAAACCCACGTTGCTGCACCTGCGTCTGGCAGACTGTTTCTAACTCAGCTGGACAGTATTTACTGAACAGAGAAAATAGTGAGAACAGTTGACATTGAGGTGTGTCGATGATTCACTTCAGACAACAGTGGACTACTGCAGCTTATTGTGCAGCTGTAAGGGACAATTCAAGGACATCAGATGTGGCAGTTACCATAAAGCTGCTCACAACATGCTTCAAACATGTAATAGATGCCTTGGATGATGTCCTTGGATACTTTTGAGAATAATTTTGTAACGTGACATACTTGAGTGGATGATGGCGTCAGCAGTGTAGTGCCAACTGAAGATGTGATTCATGCATGTCCGTCAAACTCCTTGCTGGATTTTCTGGATGTCCTCTCTGAACCCCTTTCCACTCAAGGTGGACTTAGGGGAGCTGCATTCCGACAACTTTTGTAACTTTTCCAGACAGACAGTCCAACATTTGAAAGCAGTGATCAACCCTTGAAAAGGCATGAATGCCTTTCAAGGAGAGCTTGGAAATGACTGCCGCTGGCCCTGTTTCAACATTGCGTTAGAAGCTACAAAGATACACAAATGACACAAAAGAGAGAGATCAGAGTGACCTCAGGGTGCAGCCTCAGAGATCTTCTGTAGGACTTCTGCACAATCTGTTCCGTGTCCAATCTCCACATTGCCATTACACACCGACAGCATACAGTTTTTCAATATTTCAATTCATATTGCACTGATTGAACTGAACATGATTGGCGAAATTTCAGATCTGAACTCAAATCAAGACTATGTCCCTCCTTATTGACATTTATAGGGTAAAGCTAAGGCTAATGCTAATTACAGGCTAATGCTAAGGTTAGTTAGCAGAAGTCTACTGCAAGCAAGCTGAAAATGAAGAACATCTTATGGCAACGGTATCAGTATATTCCAACAGAAGTGCTTTCCACCCACCAAGAAATTGTCTGCAGCATCTGACAATTTTTGTAACTTTCAAAACCAGATAATCCAATATTAACAGCCACTTCTTGCATTTATTGGTCAGTTGTGTATAGGTATAGAGGAAGTTGTGTACAGGTATAGAGGAAGGAGACATGGTTTAAACTTCTCTCTCAAGTTTAACTCTACTATCCTGCCATTCAGAACAGTGATAAACACTTTAAGACATTTCCACAAAGGTGTTGCATCAGGAGCAACTGGACTTGGCTGTAGTTCCATTTGCTCCTGATTCAACACCCTTGTTGATAACTATAACCTGGATGAATACAAATCTCCACAGACAACTTTAAGACATGGTCGGACAGCATGTCTTATAAACTATCTATTTGAGTATATCTGAGATGCTAAATTCAGCCATGATATACATGGGTATGCCCAGATACAAGCCTTGCAGCCTGCACGTGTGTGCATGTTTTTTATATTTGTGTGTGTGTGTCTGAGATATTGCGTGTGATGTACGGCTGCATGCGCTCATGTTAATGTTGACTATCAGAGGAAGACGACAACCAGTTGCTTAATAATAAACCCTTCAAAGACTGTCTGTAGTGACACGCACACAGACATGCACGCAACCATCCACCTGAATACACACGCACACACGCACACGCAGATATAAAACCACCACATGGATAAGAGACTAAGACAAAGACCACCAGGGACAGAGCGAGGCAGACGGAGAGAGGGAGGACACTGTTGTCAGGCTTCATGAATATTTAGCAGGACTTGTAGGAGTGAAGATAGAGGTTTGCTCTTTCTCTCTCTCTGTGTGTGTGTGTCTGTTCTTTCAGACAGTGTGTGTATATATTCAAATACAGTTCCCAAGAGTCTGTGGCTTGTGTGTCTGCTTTGTCCTTGTGTGTGTGTGTATACATGCTAAAACTGATTTCTCAAGATTGTATTTGTGCATTTCTGCATGCGTGTGTCTAATCTTTCTTGTATGAATGGCTGTTCCCATGCTTCAGGTACTGTGCAAACTGACCTGCGAGGACACCTGCAGTGCCAAATCCCCAGCCTCCGAGTGTGAGTGTGTGTGTGTGTGTGTGTGTGTGTGTGTCTTTGTATATTAAGCAAAGATGATTAGCAGGTCAGACGAGGAGGTCCCCTGACCAAGCAAGTTCACCTGCATGTGTGTGTGTGTGTGTGTGTGTGTGTGTGTGCGCGCATGATGGTGTGGGGGGAGAGGGTAGGGTCATAAGGAGGGGGCTCCCAGGCATTTTGTCATGGCACACTTGACAAAACAAAGACAGCTCACTTTGCTGGTCCTCTGCCACATTTGGTATTCAGGAACAAGTCGGGGCTCTGGCTGCAAGGACCCGATAACACCGCCTCTCTCCCTCTCTCTCTTGGGCGTTGTGGTGGTGATGGTGGTGGAAGGGTGGGGTGGGCTGGGGGGTCCCTTCACTCCAGACAGACCATGCCATTCGAATGCAAAGCCTCAGCTGCCGCAAATCCATCCCTCCTGCCCCCCTCCTCCACTAGCACCACCCTTCTATTATTTCGTCGGATTTCACAGCTATTTTTGGCTGGGCAGGCTAAGCCGTCCGAGGATCTCCACTGGAGATATGTAATCAAAACCCGACCACCACCCCATGTGGCCATTAACATAAAAATTAAAGAATTATATGCCGAGAAAATGGGCAGCGAATGGATGAATGAATGAATAAATAAATGAAAAAATGAATAAATCTCCAAACCAGTCACCTCCTGCTCCTTTCCCTTACTCTCCTCTCTGCTGAGAGAAAGTGACAGAATGAGGCTGTTCATATCTTATGGGATTATTTGTTTTGAAGTGAGCCTAAACACATGTTTACAAATGACTTACAGGAACACAGAGATGTGAACAGACAGTGACTGGTTTGTAAAGGACGGGAGGAAGCGTGGATGTTGCTCGCCCAAGCAACCTGGAGGTCTCACAGCATCTCACATGCATGTTTGGTTTATTTTGGAGTCCAAAAACCTTGACCCACTCTAAAGCGCAGAAGAAATGCAGACCCAATGCCAAGCAGCAGGAAACAGCAAGGAAGTGATGCAATACTTTCATATATATTTGAACACCAGATACTTTAATTAATGCATTTATATGATTTGATTTTTAGTTTTACTTTTTCACTCTTCTTAAGTTGACATATGTTTTGTCAGACGTATGTGCCCCCTAATCTGATTCTAACATTTGGTTTGACTTATTCTTGTATTTATTTATGTTGTATTGTAAGGTGTACTTGGGTGTTTAAAAATTTCCATGAATTAAAATGTATTATCATTATTTATTTCAAGTCAGCTTTGACTGTCTCAGAAATGGTAAAGTTCCTGTGAGAGGTGCAACACTGTTCTCCACATCCACATGGCCATAAGCACCAGGACCAAATTTCAAAATAAAGGCCATAGTGTTATGTATAAAAGACTATGTATCAGTAAGTTTGGATTTACATTTTTTGATTTTCTTCTGCCTCAGGGACACAACAGGTTACTGTTGTTAAAAAAATATATTTCCTATGGATTTTGGGTGGATTTTTTCACTACAGAATTCTTAAACTTGATTATTGTGTTATTTGTCTAATTTGGCAAATGAACACTCAAAATACTATAAAATACTAACACATGCTATGTTGGAGTGTGAACCAGACTGATAAGATGTTGAAAGAAACTGAAATTATATAATAGAATTTACACAATAGTATGATGTATTATTACTATATATATATATATATATATATATATATATATATATATATATATATATATATATATCTCCATTATCATAAATAGTATATCACAACAACCCCATCTTTGCTGAAGATGTTGTCACTCTGAGCACATATTGAGTGGAAATACTTAGTATATTTATTTGACAATCCATCCATTATGTATACTACTTTATCCTTGGACACTGAACAGGTCGCCAAATTATCGCAGATGGTTTGTCGGTTGTGTTAGTGCATTCTTACTGCTGTGTCATTTGTCATGACCTGGCTCAGGTGGTCACAAGAAAGAGGGAGACGACACCATGTTAAATGTTTAATAAATTTAAACAAAACTTTATTAAATCAGACTGAACCAGATTAGACCAAATTAACTATATAAAGAATGGGACGTGGAAATCAGTGAAGTCAGTGGTGTAGGTTGTGCATGAGTGACAGGTGGGTGTGTACTGGTGTTGTAAAGTGTAAGCATAGAAACAAAGCACTTAGGGCAGCATGACCAAACCGTGGTGTGCCTGTGGAGACAGCCAGAGCAGAGAAAGAGACAGCAAAGACACTCCAAAATGACACCACAGGGGCATCAGAGTTGAAATCCCTTTGGTATTGATTTGATCCAAGAACTTTCTTGCTGCGATGCGCCAGTGCTAACTAACGCACCACCTTGCTGCCCTAGTGTAGAACAAGGTTTCTGTTTAACTGTGTTGAAGTCAGCATATATGGTGTTTCCTCTTCCTGTTTGTATGTCTGCATAAAGGTAGGCACGTCGAAGAATCTCACAAGAGAACAACCAACAAATGCTGTTGTGTACTTCGCTCCTGCTGCGTGAATGAATGTGGAATTGATTCATCACATTCAAGTCTTTGCTTCTTCTCTTCAGGGAACTAATAACTGTCAGTGAGGCGATGAGGATGGGATGGAGGATCAACTGATCGACCCCTAAGGTTAACCACCAATAACAGTCTGAAGCACCGCCCCCTCTGACTGATGACGGACAGGAACCCGTCAGATGTCACTTGTGGGTGGCCGACAGTGGATGCTCCACTCTACTGATGAAAGTTTTGAAGAACTGAAACAGTGGAACCTTGTTAGAGATATTCATGCAATTCCTTCATGGTAGTAAATATCACAGTTTCCACTTAAATCCTTTCTGTTACTGGAAATTGTATTTTTCTTTTAAAGCATTTGTGTTAGTAGAAAATGTTGATGAGTATCAGACTGTATCAGAAAATGATATTTGTCATAGCATTGTGTGTAATATAGGCCATGGGCCCAATCAGCTTTGATTCGACGTGGTTTGGGTGGTTCTGCTTGTCGAGCAGAGTCTGGTTAAGTGGTTAAAATAAGTGTTAGGATATGTTAAAGATATAGAAAATGGGTGTGCCAAACAGTGGACAGGAAGGTTTTTTGTTCTCACACAGTAGTGCTGACTCCAATGAACAAATGGGGACGACCAAGTCCAACACTGATAAAAGCTTTCACCTTCTCCTTTTACTCACCTGCTATATGTTGCCAAACAAGCTATGAGCCATGTAAATGAAAGCCTTAAAACCTCACATAGTGTTGCAAACTCACTTGCATACTATGTGACAAAGATTTGTTCGCTCTAACAGTGAGGAAGAAGATGAGGAAGATCACTGGACTCTAATATTTGATCACCTATATCTGCTAGGGACTTAATACATCATACACAAGTGTTAGTTGATGTTTAAACATATAGCATTAACTATCACAGACAATTACATACAAATATAGATTCATGAAGTTACCAGCTTTATGTAGCTGACAGACATTTTTTTTACCAGAATAATGGATACCAGCATACCATGCGCATGTGCTGTGCACTCAAAACCTGAGAGCTGCGGAACACACAGTATTCAAAATACTCGACAATTAGATGAATTTAGATTTCAACACAAAGTCTTTACAAAGGGAAAGTAACCCTTGAACATCCCTGCACTAGCACATGCCTGTGTATTTGAGCAAATTATAAATTTAGTGAAATCAGACAATTACCTCACTTTGTTAAAGAGATGGCAGTTTGTAGACAGTTATGACACAATAGACCACTGACTCCTGTCTCATAACTATCTACAAACTATTCTAAGTGGGGCAGTAATGGGGCATAAGGTGATAGTGGAGGCTGACACACAGCAAATGAGCCACGATAGCTTCCTCTGTTTGGACTTTCACAAACCGGAACTCTCCGACTTAGCTGACACTGATACCAGCAATTCTTTCTGCAAATCATGTCCTTGATGAAATATAATACTGGATTAATAGAATACTGGGAAGTGTGGGAGTGATAACAAGGGAAACAATACCAAGATAAATAGAGGGATATTTTTAATCATGTAATAATATTAGCTCCATATACAGTCAGAACAGATGCAGGTATATCGATCTAACCCTCAGTCCTTCCTCTCATGTTGTGGCGGAGTGAGTGCGGACCTGCTGATGTGGTGTGAGTCGTGCTGCTTGCCATTTCTGAGGCTATGTCATCCCGACTTCTTTTTGCAAGGTATTTATTCTGTCAACGACTTGGGTGTTTGCCCAGCTGGCAAAGACTCTGGCATCACCAATGCACCACCTCCCCTAGGGGGCAGAGGGATCTAGGGGCCTCACTGACTCATGGAAGAGGAGAAGGGGCCTGGGTGGGAGGAGTTAGGAGAACTAAATAGAGGGAGAAAGATGCTAGACTTCCCTCCCACTCTACCTCCTCCTTCTCACCACCCCTCTGCGCCATCTCCACCCTTCTGCCCCACACTGTTTACCAGATAGCATGTGCAACGTCTGCTGAGGTGGCGATGGCTAGCCGACCTGCATGAGCGTGTATCGATGCCAGTCCAAAAGCTGCCATCACCACCATCAAGGCGCCTCTCCCCTCCCCCAGCCAAAGTGGGTCGGCTTAGTTCCGACATAATCCCTATTGACTGCCTCTTGCTTTGTCTGCCAATTCCCAGCATTGGATTTGTCTCACTCGATGATGCGCTCCACTCCACTTCTCCCACATTAATCCATACTGTTATTACTTTTCAATACCAACACTAATTATTGCCCTCCCTACATACCCCTCCAGCGCCACCCTGACATGGCCACACTTTTTTTGGACATAAAACAACAGCAAAATAATAACAAATAAGTGAATAGACACTGACGAGAGGCCAAGGATGACGGCAATGGATTTAATTCCATCCTTTAGCTGCTGATGACTCAACTGGCGACCGCAGAGCAAGTGTGAAATGAGATGTGGCATAAAGTGTCGGGCGAGTAGCACGGTGACATGAGGCCATCCTCGCTATTGGGTGCCATCAGAGACATGGCAGCTTTGAGGAACAACCTGCATATGTGTGTGTCTGCCGCTCATCCTCTGCTATTAATTAGTCAGGTTTTGCCTCCATTCTTGGTGCATGTATCGCTGGTCAATTTTTACATCGCACTTCCAAAAATAACATCACAGCCATTACTAGCAACCAAGGTTTGCTGTGCAGGAGTTTTTGTGAGTCACATTCTTTTCTTTGTCTGTTTACCCATGTGGGCGCTGGCACTGCTGGTACATGTTTGAATGGTGATCTATCAGTAAATAAATACTTTTTTCATAGCAATTAGCCAGATTGACTAAAGCCTCACTTACCCGTACTGACACTGTCTGAATTAAAGTGCTACATCACCTCTCTGAGAACACAGCGTCAGAACGCTCTGACAGAGTTTTCATTAACAGGCCTCTGTAGGGGTAATTACATTACATTACAATACAGAGTTTCCATTAGCTTTGGAGTGCATTGAGTTTGAATATAATGTTGCCACTGAATCAGTGAGTTAGCTGTAGGGGTGGGAGAAACAAATTACACTTATTCCTGTTAAAGTAACAAAGTTGAGTTTGGCATAGTTGTACTTATACTTGTTTTTTCTTCTTGTTTTTTTTGTTGTTGTTGTTATTTTTTAAATATAGAGGCAGAATGTAGATGCTACAATGAATGGCAGGACATTCCTGCAGCCAAGTATGGAGGTATGGACATCTCTGATTATAACTGAGAGGGCAAAAAAACGGTGATTGTTCACAATGGCCTCTGTCTCAAAGGAACTGAAAAGAGATCCTCATTATTAGTGTGTGGGGGTTTTCATAATAAAGAAACAGTTCACCCTGTGTAACAGGTTGGCTCAGTTTTTTTCAACTACAGTTCTATGCCACATAAGAATAAACTAAATCAGGTTTTGGACACAGAGATAATACTTGTTAGTAAGATATATTCAGGCATGGCCGATCCATATGGGAAGGTTGGGCTGACCCCCCCAGAAAAAAATCATCCACCCCAAAACATAGTTCCTCCTCATAAACCGTCCACGTTAATAAACCATACATTGATTATATTGTAATAAATATGACCTATTTTGTAAGGTAGTCATAAAATTCGTATTATTTCAGTTATTCTGTATCAATTTAGTGCATCGCGCAATATTGGGGCAGGAGACCTCAGCGCCCCACTTTCACTGGCAGATTTATCATAACGCTTAGTGGTCAAATATAGGAACTGCAATAAGTGCAGATTGAGTCCGCAGGAACGAGTCCTGACCTACTCCCCTACACTGCAGCCTTCAACTGTTTTCTTGAATTAGTCCGTGGCATGCACGTTTAGACTTACTGCAGAAATGGCGACCAGCAGCAATGCAGCATCTTCTTGTTCTAATACTGTAGAATTTTTTTTTTTAACATTTGATTTTTCTAATAATAACAAAAATATTGAAAATTACTGGCCTCATCCTTTACTTAAAATAAAGGTTGCACCCTGATTTCATACACCAACCGGCAGGAATGCTAAGTGACCCAAATCACAAATCCCACACAATGCTGAGTGACCAACAGATCAAATGCTGGATCCAGAAAGGATCACAAGACACTCCAGCTGTGACATTTCTCTGGATCAGTGTTTAGACATCTTGATGAGAGCAGGCAGACAGAGAGACTGAGTGGAAAGTTGACTTCCTGTAGGACAGGAGAGTGCAACAACACCCTCACTTTTCATCGAAACACATGCTTGAACCTGATGGTTACGAGGACAGGCCTTAATTTACAGTGTGTCCCAACAGGGCATGGGGCTTTCAGTTGCATTTTACACGTACTGTATCTCAGAACATTTTACTGATGTGTACAAAGTACAAAGTCTACTAACTGTAGTGCTCTGAGCACTGCCAATTATGTGGCAGACCTGCACGCAGGTAATGTGCTTGAACTCTGCTCAAAACTGCTGCTGCAAACATGTTCTATATATGCTTAGACAAATATATGTAACTGGTGGCTGATTCATGTTTTGACTGCTGGATTGTACGGCAACATTGTCGCCATGTTGAAAAGGGAAAGACTGGGCGACTACCTTTGCCAGTATTACTTATGTGTCATTCTTGCCTGATCCAATACAGCGGATATGTTGCTGTATGGCAGCAACATACAGAAGTGGCCAGCGCAGCATTAAAGTATACACAGTATGTATGGTTTCAACAGTGCAGTGAAGAGAGAAGAATGGTGTATAAAAAAATTCTCTACAGTCCAGTTCATGAAATGCTGATCCCAGATGAGTCCTGTTAAGCAGCTTTGCATGAGGCCCAGTCTGCCCACAAGCCTCAGCTCAGAGAAGCTGCTGCCAATGGCCAGTGTGTGTGTGTGTGTGTTCCGAATTTTGTTTCAGGTCAGTAGAAGCCAGGATTCTGATGTGTGCTCGAACTCCATACACCCTGATATTGCTGTAGGCTCAGTTGTGGTTTCAGTACAACGCAGAGTTCTGACACATTTGACTAACTTTTCATGAAGTCTGTAGGTGTCCCCTGATCTGGGCAAATGCATACTGGTATGCACTTTAGTTTCTTCAGAACTAATTGCATTCTTTAAAACTGAACACTGTGAACAACTTGAACCCTAAGCACTGTAAATTAAAAAACGGGGTTGTGATTGTGCAGCTGCATGTTTCTCATCACAGGTTTATTCAGACACTTGACGCACATTTCCTACTCTGAGAACTGAAAGCTGGTGATTCCATCCCGACAGGCGGACGAGGGTTCACTAATAAACCTGTCAGTCATCCAATATTGCAGCCTTCACGAGAAGGCCTCCGTCTCAGGCTAACGCCTTTTGAGCTCTATCAGAACGCATAGAGTGGAAAGTTGATGTGTGAGACACTTAAACACAACAAATATCCCATTCATAAATATCACCTACTGTTGACAACACTCCTGCCGAAAAAACTCTGTAATGATGTTTTCTTCTCTAGTTCAGGCAAAGTTCACAATAATTAATTTTACTTTTAAACAGCATTTTAAAACTACCTTTAGCCAAAGGAAAATTCTTGGTGAGTTTAATGAGATGCTTGTGTGGTGATTACGCTTTGTGTGTGAAATAAGTTTGCGACGCGGCTGTTCCGCTAGCTCAGAAACGTTAACGTTAGCATTAGCGCCTCGGCACTTCTGCTAGCTAGCAACGTTAGTGCCATGACTATAGCGTTAGTTATATAAGCGTCATTAGCATAAGCCACTTTAACGTGGTGAGCTTCAGTAGTAACTTCTAGTAGCAATTCCATTTTATAGCAACCCAGTTGTGATGCTGCAGTGGGTAAAGACAGTATGTGTTTATGGATAACTAATCCTTGAGTGAGTGAATGTTAGCATATTCCATAACCTGTACTGGAATCAAAAGTGCCTGTTGCTATTTCAGGCTAAAATGGGCTAAAGCTAAGCCTATGCAATGTGTAGAAGTGTCAACTTGTCGAAGGTTCAATGACAATTTTATTTGATTATTGTAACAAAGATATTTCAGTTAAGGGATACAAGGCATTATATCATTTAATGTAAACCAGCAGTGCCATACTGATTTAGATAAGAAAAGAAAATGCATTTGAATTGTTTAGTTCTTATTTTCCTGGTTTTGTGGGCACAAGGCCAGGTCTTTTGTTTCCTGTGTCCATCGATTGTGTGATTCTATGAGATTCACACAACCCGAAAACTAGACCTTAAAAGCCAGAGAGATGTTTGAAACGTGCACATTCAATTAACAGTAGTAGGACAATCCCATTCAATGTCGGAATACAAGAAGTTTGACTACCTGAGAAGATACCGTATTACTGAAATGATGTTGACTCAGGCCCGTTGTAATTCAATGAACTGAATTAATTGATCTAACATGTTTATTTGAAAAGTTTGCAGTTTGTGCCTGATTGTTAAGTACCCTACTTTCTGCATCTATTTGTACATATTTTGGGGTTTTAGTTCCATTAAGTGAACTGGTTGGTACTAAAGATTGATGTGGGTTGAGTATAGACATAAAAAGGGGGGTTAAAAGAATCACCTGTTGGTATCCTAGCGGCACACTAAAATAGGAGCCATAACATAGTCATAAAACACAAAATAGCATTAAAAAAATTAGATAAAAAAATAATTAGACATACTTACTCAACAGGTGGATTCCCGGTTAAACCTGAAAGAATGGAATAATTATTATTGTTTTGTTTTGTTTTATCCTCAGTTCACGTGCTAATAGTGGAACTGTTGGAGACTTTTTTGGCTTATTTATTTCTCTTGTTAATGTTGCACTAAGAGAAAAGAATGGTGTGCACTTGAAAGGAAGCAAAAAATAATGTGTTCAATGTGTCTTGTTTCACCATTGCTGTTAATAACCCATTCCTCACAAGCGACCTGGAACTTTTTATAATCTGGTCCACAGTGAAAATATTTATTCCTAAATCTAATGCCAAGTGGTTGTTATTACATATTTGTGCTCAGTGTCATAACTGGTGGTGCTAGTTGTTACAACAAAGTTACAGATGTTTTTTGTAAAAGAGCTGTGTATCATTGTGAAACTGTGCAGCACAAATGAGTCTATGGCGAGCTGCCACAGTGTAGGTAAATAATGGGAAACACTGCAGTGACATATACAATGTCCCTCAAATGCTTTTCATTATACTTGAGTTGTTGTAAATTGAGTTTTATTCCATATCATTTTTTTAAATATTTACATTAGGGTCAGTGCTTCTACCTGAGCCCCCTTTGTCTAAATTTGTCTTAAAACTGGACCATGAAAAGCGGCATGAGGTCAAAGTTCATCTTCCTCTTCATTCTCCACAAAGACCTTTGAAAGACCTAATGTTAATGCAGTGATGGACACGTGAAAGTGGAAAGAGGACATTTCAAACCTCGATGGACATACACAATAATTTATATCCATAACCAAGTCTGAGCATCACTGAATTACTGGCTGAAGTGTTGTTGTTTTGTGTCGGTTCATATTGTTTTGGAGGACTGGGCCCATAAACACTGGAGATGCAGTAGAGGTGGTAAGAGTGACTTAACCAGCCAGTGCCAAAACAATACACCACATCCACTCTCCAGGAAAAAAAAACAAAGCAGTGCTATGGGAGGATAGCTGGAGCGCCACTCCACTGGCTGAGCATGCATAAAGGCAGATATACAGCCTGAATGTGCACACAAAGACACAAACACACACACACACACACACCGACAGACGGAAAGAATAGTTTATAGTGACCTTGGATGTTTATTTAAACCATAATTTTCCCCAAACCTTATCCTATATTCATTTGTTCCCTAATCCTAATGACAGAGAGGACTCAGGATGTGAATCCTGTACTCCGACATCCAACCCAATCACCCTCCTGGCCTTTGTTTCTGTTTTGTTTTTTGACGCATGCACCTTCGCTTCCTTATTGGGTCTTATCAGTAACAGTTTGACTACCACTGGTAAATGCAACATGATAATGAATTTGTTCGCATTTACTTTTAATCAGTTTTCCACATTTTACTTCCTGAATGATTCTCAAAATTTTCCACAGCTGAGCTCTTAAATGCTGAGTAAACAATCAGCTTCCTGTTTCCTGAATGATCCCACCACATGCATTTTCAGGTGCGTGAGAATGGACAGAGATTATTTCTTATAAGTGTTAACAATGTGGCCTCCTTTTTTGGCCTCAAACCAACTCCTTAAGGAAGATATATGTGACTCTTTACTGGCTAAATGCTCCACTATGTTCACCAGCTATAGTCTCGTACTGCTGTTTGGTACTGAGGAGTTTTGTGGGTCTATGAGGACAAAGGGCAGTGGCTGAAAAGAACAACATTAGAGAGGTGAGAGTGAATCAAAAATCGTAAAGTTGTGTGCCCTGACAGCTAAACAATGAGCCAAGGCATAGTATAAAGCTTCGTTAAGCTGAGGGGAGCTGCAGATTTCGGTGATAACTCACTGGTGGCCCATCATCATGAGAGACCTCTTTCACATTGTCCTTTGATACATTGTTATTAGAAATGTACTGATTACATGTGCTTTAAAGACTCAGCTGAGTTTCAATTGTGTATATTTTTCTGCCACATCATAAGCGCAGAGCTGTGACATATTAAAGAGCTTCTGCCACTTTACTGCCACTTCCTTTTGGATACCTTCGAGTGACAGATCACAGCATCTGACTCAAAATACAGCATTTCTGAGGTAGACCTTTTGTGTGTGTCTGTGTTTTAGACTCGTTTTGAAGGCTACAAACAACCTTTCCCTACCATCAGCACTGGTTGTGTGTGTGTGTGTGTGTGCAGTGTGTAGTGTGCTAAAGTAAGCAGGCGTGTGCATGGATGAATATTGTGGTGGCGAGTTGTGTGAATGTGGTTGTATTTGTGCGTTGGGGGGAGTCAAGGTGCAGCGGAGCAGATAGCTCAACTCTATGCATACTAAAACTGCCATCGCCACCGGCAGCAAAGATAGAGCTGTGGGGTGGAGGGGGGGATGGTGAACGGGTGCAGGGGTGGTGGAGAGAGGGGTGTGGGGAGGGAGGCGAGGGAAGGAGGGAGCGACATAGCACCCCAGGGAGACCCTTCCTTATCGCACCTCTCGGCTCAGTTTATCTGATTACACACAACCGGGAAGACAGGTAGAGAGAGACAGAGAAGTGGAGGAAGAGAGAGAACGAGATGGTGTGGGATGTGGTGTACTGGGGATTGGGGGTGATGGTCAAACTTGGTCAAATTCTTCTTATTCTTTGTTATTCTTCCTAATTCTTTGTTATTCTTCCTAAGCCAACACTGTCAGCAGCATCAGATATTTGGCATTAAACTGAATGATGTGGGATTCAGTGGCTGTTTGACTGTTTCGGTGTGTTTAATATGTTTGAGAGATTATTACAGGTAACCTGTCAAACTGGGGCTTTACTCTGTCATAACCATAGTCCAATGAGACCAGATCTGGTGCATGTTGCTTGTTTGGCCACTAAGAACTTCTATATCCTATAGGTTCCACTCTCATTGGTTACCCACATACATATATTACTTTCCTAACATATAAATGTTGAGTTTTCTGAAATGTCGTGTTTTGTGAAAGTTGTGTTTTCTATAATGTTGTACTTAGCAAAACATAACAAAAAACATATCCTGCCAACAATAACCTACTGAATGCATGTGAAATCCCAAAAGGACAGTTTGGATTTAGACACGTAGATCAATATGTATTTGGAAAATAGGGTTGCAGCAGTATGCTCTTTCACATCAACCTTTCTGATTTCATTTCTTTAAGGACCCTTGTATCTAAAAAATAATAATTTATGATATATATTATATACTCATGAAATACCATGATACCGTCAAGCAATGATATTTTCAGAGATGGTTGTCATTCTGTGAAAATCTCATATCCTTGTAAACCTATTGGACAATGACACAATTTTTGATTATTTTAGCTCTGTCCTTCAGCACGTTTGATATAAAAAGAAGCAATGATTAAAAGTTTGAAGTGCAGTTGTAGTATGAAGGTATTTTGGAACTTGTCCAATGACCTTTTGTCTGCTGAAATTGGCGTGTGTCAGAGGGCTACAATCACTACATGGTTCACTTGATATAACAGAAAATATCCACAACTTTAAGATGTACATGGAGTTCTCATTAATTATTCAATTACCCTGTGAGTGTGTGTGTGTGTGTGTGTGTGTGTTTGTGTATGTGTGGGATATACAACATGCAAGCAGGGTATGCATTAATCCTCTGATGCATTTTCATAGAACAAAATAAGAAACAGTGGCTTTCAACATGTATTTAATCTTTGTTGTTCAGTGTTTTAACCTTAACCCAGGTTCATCTTTCTCTACTGCTCCTACTTCTTGCCGGCAGTGATGGGTTCAATTCGAGTGGAGGAAAGTACATTTATTCAAGTACTGTACTTACATTGAAATCTGAGGTATGTTTACCTTACTTGACTATTTCCATTTAATGCAACTTTATACTGGTACTTCACTACCACTTTTTACAGGCTCCATTCCAGTAAAAAAATATATATTTTCAAATGTGTTGATTTTGATTGTTTGTGATACACTGAAGGATTAAGTGTTTTTGTATGGGCTGAGAGAATTCTCCCACTTCTTAAACTGAAAAAAATGTATTAAAACCCTCTTGGAAAATGCATCGTCACACAGCTGAAAACAGGCTGTTTTTTCTGAGCTCATGCAATGTTGACTTTTTAGAGATACATGATTATCACAGGAAAGCCAAGGCACAAATATATGAATAGAATACCATGCATTGTTGTAGATTACACTACCCAACAGTAGCCTAGATACTAAAGAACAGCTCAGCCTTCAACATCTACAGCAGTAAAATGCAACATACACATACTAATGCTGCAATAAAATTAATCCCAAAACATCTTGTACAATAGTAAACACAGATCAGGCACTATTTCACTTTTACTGTTGATGCTTTTACTTCGGGGCTGTGGCTAAGGAGAAAGAATGGGTCGTCCAATAACAAGAAAGTCAATGGTCCGATCCCCGCTTCTCCCAGTCGGCCTGTTGAAGTGTCCTTGAGCAAGACCTTCAACCCTAAAATTGCCTCTAATGGCATTGCAGAATGTGTATGAATGTGTAATAGACAAAGTGTGGTAAATAGCAGCACTGTATGAATGTGTGTCTGTATGATTGAATGTGACTTGCACTGTAAAGCACTTTAAATGATCAATTAGACTTGAAAAGCGCTCTATAAATACTGTCCATTTACCATTTGCAGTCCAATAACTTCAAGTATATTTTTCTCAAACACTTAACTTCATTTTACTTAAGTTAGGGTTCTGAATTCAGCACTTTCACTTGTAGTACAATATTTTCACAGTGTGGTATCCGTACTTACCCTAATTTTAATGATCTGAATACACATTGCACTAACGTCTGCTTGTGGCTGTGGAACGCCCTCATCCAAAAGTTTAAAATAACTGCATCATGACTTCAGGCATGGGGTTAGAATGTTGTTGCTGTTATTGAATAAATAATTTGGTCCAGTTTAAACAAATCACACATTATATTGCTCAACATTAAGAAATATAGTGTGTGTTCACTTCCTCATAGTTTGCGAATGGTGTTGTTGACAGGGATTAGGATTGTCCTTTGATTCTACTGACCCTGACGGTTCAACAGACGTGTCAATCATCCAGATTGGCCAATGGGCTGCTGAGCTACAGGGCTTTGAATTTTATGTTGAGTTTGTTAAAGCTCTGACGACATTAGACCGAAAAGATCTTTCAGTTGTGTTACATGTAATACACACTAACAGAGCCATATAAGTGGAGATAATTGAGTTTTGTAGTGAGAAACCTCACATGGAACAGCTGTGCCAAGTTGTGTCAATTTGGAGAGTCCATCAGACTGGATCCCCTAATAAAGCCTGTTACCTTATCTTCATTTACTCTTATCCAGTAACATTTATACTTGAATTATCACCTTTGCTTAAATCCCACAAGTGTTACCTTCATATAGATACCAAGATCATTAATTTAAACCTTGTAGTTGCATAGATACTCTTTTAATTTTGGGCATGTAATTTTTCGAGCAGGGACTTGCGAAAGGGGCCTAGAGCTTAATAGAACCGTTGCTTGAATTCATTGATACACACTTGTTGTGCATGTTGATCTGAATGCCTTAACAAAAGATAATATTAGGATGTAATTGATTATGAACATGGAAATATTTACACATCCTGTATGTGTATTCTATATACGTTATGGGAACAAATCATTCCTAAATCAAAGACAGAAAAACTGACTAGTGCTGTCTCCATCAATATCTACTAAAAAAGCTATGCTAAGTGGAGACAATATTGCAATCAATGCATGTAAAGTGTTGATTTATTCCTAAAACTGCTGCAAATATAGTCGCTGCTGCGTTGTCCTGCTTGAATCCATTCTACCAGGTTGACAGTGCAGATTAGTTTGGAAGTATTGGGAACTTCATGAGCCATGAGGTCAAAGAGCCTCACAACTCTTGAATTCAGCTCCACTGGTTTAAAAATGAAAGACAACCCGATATATCTAAAGATGCCCTCGATAATGAGTTTGCAAATCAATGAAACATTAAACTTTTGTTATTGTTAGCAAACATTCTGGTTACAACTTTTTAAATGCTTCATAAAGTTTGGCTTATTGAAACTGGTTACCAGCATTTTATTGTCACGGTTCTACATTTTTTATAAACAATGCATCATATTTTACAATATGCTTCATAGACTGTTTGTGTTTATAGGGAACATCTTAAAGTGGGCCAGTCAAGGAGGCTCAACAAGTCTGATATTTCAAAAACCTGTGGATGATGACGAGACTAATGGAAAAGTAGGAAAACATAATAACGCAGCTTTCTTCGTCTTGCTTTGAGGATATGATGTTATTGATCCCAAACAGAGAAATTCAGGTATAATCAGGTTAAAATCATGTCTAGAAACAATCTGGATACAAAACAATGTTATAAATGCCAGGTGTAAATTGAGTCCGTCAGAATAACCCTGGTGATGTCATTTGGGTTTAATTAGTTTGGGCCTGAGAACTACTTTTTTTAACATAAAGCCTGTATTACAAATTGGTGATGTGACATTTGAAAGCCATTTGCCGAGCAGGATGGTTCTGTAAATATGGGAAGGACTGGATTCAGTGTGTTTGGAGACAATAGGGACTTGAAGTAATTAAGAAGTTCAATTAACAAGTAACCAGTACTATTTCAAATGTGTAATATAACCTAAGGTGTAATGATATAAGGTATGACACTAAAATACTACACCTTTAAACTGCCATGTAACTAGTAACCAGAGCCCTGAGGGAAATGTAGTGGAAGTATAAAGTAGAATAAAGAAGAGAAATACTCCACAGTACTTGAGTAAATTTAAACTTTGCAATAAAATACCAATTCTCTGGACACTCATCACATCTCACTTTCTTAAATCAATACTGTCCCTTTCAGATGTCTCACTGACATTTTGGTTCATGTGAGGTCTTTCACATGCAATAAAATATCAGTGTCACGTCGGTGATGTGCGGCAAGCCTTCAAAGTCTGTGACACAAATTCATACAGATCTCTTCGGGAATATAATTATTTCTGGGTACACACTGAACATTTGGAAATGATCCAAATCCAATTAACAAAGAACGTGGGTACATGAACCCAAAATGGAAATGAATGTTTGCAATGTAAAAACAAATTGGCTTAGAGAAGAACATGACTGTATAAAGGGTTCCAAAAAAGATGTGAGAAAAGAGAAAAGAAGAGAACTGTTCTGGAGAGTAGACTTTGGTTATGTTGCATACACAATGGACATACTTGTGCATGTACTTTCATGTTGTTCAGTCTCGGCTTGTTTGTGATTAAAAATAATAATAAGAAAAAAATATAACGAGAATGAGAAGAAGAGATGCTTCATTTCCACATTACCCTCTTTTTCCCCATCTGTGTTCAGTCTGGTCTCATCATCTACAGCCTGGAGGGGATAGAGTGTGTGTGTGTTTGTGTGTGTGTGTGTTTGTGTGCATGCGCATGTGTGTGTATGCATGTACACGTATGTGTGTGTGTGTGTGTGCAGGGACATCCTCGTCAGTGAGAGGGCCCAGGGGACAGCCTGGCCTCCTCAGCCTCCTCATGATGATTGATGCTGGCGGGCCCCACACGCCCCGTCCGCCCAGCTAAATTAAAAGCCTATTTTGTAAAGTTGTAAAGAGAACAGAATGGTTGGAGGGTTGGTGCATGTGTGTGGGTGGGTGGGTCACAGCCAGGGCACTCTCCAGTGTCTTTAGTATCATCAACCCCTCAGAGGATAGCCAGAAGGGGGTCTCCTCCAAGCCTGATGCTCTCTGTCTCTTCTTCTCTGTCTCATTCACTCCCACACATGCACGCGTGCACTTGCATGCGCACACGTGCAGGCAAGCACACACGCACACACACACACACACACACATTTCAAACTAAACACACGGATATGCTCCCCAGTCTGGAAATCTGTTAATGTCAGTAAATTAACCCCAAGTACAGCTTTTGCAGAGTTAAACACAGACACCACCCAAATCAGTCCTTTATCCCTTCACACACTGTGCGTTGTTTCCTCTATGTCACCTGATACATGTCATATCTACATAGTGTTACTACAGACACTAATATTACCCTCACATTTGACATCCTTCTACCATCACAAAGATGCAACATTATTTCATGGTTGACTATCAATATATATAAACGAGTCCAAAAACTGCATCCTCTGTCCAACCCAACTCAAACCAAAAGCACAAAACAAAAACACAACCAACCAAAGGTGTTCACATTACAGAACAATGTCTTATGTTCTCAACATTTATCCTAGGACGACAGCAAATATGAAGTTTATGCAATCTTTTGGTTTTTCATACTAAACGATTTTGATCAAATGAAAAAATATGAAATGAGAAAATAAGCTTAGATACCAGAGTATCCTGGTGAGCCCATGTTTTAATCTCCATCACCCAACAATTAAGAGGAAACTAAAAACCACTTAATGTGTTATACTGTAATCATTAATAAAACACCACTACCCCAGCACTTTTTCACATTTGTCAAAGAAACATTTTGGTCAGTTTTCAAAGACAGTGAGGTTTGATACCTAGTCGAACACGATATACACTGAAATTGATCAAAATCAATGGAGACCGATCAGCATACAGCAATAAATTGAGCTTTGGTAAATTGTCAGCAGGAACTGCTTTTGCTGTTTAAAACATTTCGTATAAAAATGAACACTGCTGTCGTTTTCTCTTCATATTTCCCATAAGAAAGAATATTGATGAATTGCACCAGATACCAGATATGTGTATACGTTTCTTTACTTATTTTTCCTTCTTTTTTTTAGATATCATGTTCAGATTAGTGAACATCCTCTGACCATGTGCCTTTACATTTCAATCCAAAGCCTCTTAAGGACGGGTCACTCACTTGTTTGTATATCATTTGCAAATCATTTATCCTCAATGTGAATTTAATTGACCTGGCAACTCTAGGAGGTAAGCACACACACACACACACACACATAAACACACACACGCACGTGCCTTTATGTCACCCTCCCTCTCTGCCTTTAAGCCATGCCGGACTGCCCACCCCTCCCATCTTCTGTTGTTGGCAGCAAGAGGTGAGTGGAGTGACAGCCCACCCCTGAGAGTGGCCAACCAGCCAGACACACACACACACACACACACACACAAAACAGAGGTCAGGCCCGTGTCAGCTGGGGTGTGGAGGCCAGCTGAGGTGCACTGCCTGCGCATTGTGCTAATTTGTGTGCGTGTGTGTGTGTGTGTGTGTGTGTGGTGTAACTGCTTTGGGGATGTAACGAAATCCTTCCAGGTCAACAAGGTTCTTCAAACAGAAATTCAGAAAAAGAACAGTTTGATCAGTCAAATCCAATTATCATTTCATTACCATTAACTCTAATCATCTATGCCGTCATTAGTTTTGCCAGCATTACTGTGTACCACCACCATAACCATAAACACTTTCATAAACATAGCCAACATCACCCTCTTGTTTTCTTGCATCGAAACTGAGTCATGTCTTCCTCTTCCCTCTGAGCATCTTCCTCCAGACATCTGAATGGCCAGCCTCCGGCTCCTCTGAGTAGGCAGGTGATGTCCCTTCAAAGGCTTCTTCCTGAAAAACAACTGCACCAATCAGCACCTCTGTTGGCAGAACAGCAGTTGGTGGTGTTATCACACTGTGCCCCTCTGATCAGGACGCCACAAACCAAAACTGCAGTCAGTAGTTTTATTCTCCATCGAAATCGGCTCTGATGAAACGACATTGCATTTTACCACAAGAGAAAAACAAGACCTCATTCTCTTTTGAGAGCGTTGCGCATTTGTCATCTCAGTTGTAATCTCATCAGACTTTGCTGTAGCAATGTTGTCACATTCACAGATGTCATTGGTACGATACGCGCCACAGTTGTAAAGAGTGGTTATCTGAGTACACATAGACTTTCTGTTTTTGACCATTCTGATGTAACCTGCTGGATATTTTTGTGTTCTTTGGCTCCATTCTGAGTAAATCTTTGGGGAGATTTTTGCGTGTGAAAATCTCGGAATCAAAAGCTGCTAAAATATTCAAACCAAAAACAATACTGTCACAGTCAAAGTCATTTCAATTTTCTCTCCATCCTGATGTTTGATATAAACATTAACCAAAGATCCTGACCTGCATCTGCAGGATTTCACACATTTGTTTGATTCCCTGATGGGATGGGATTGGATAATGGTGTGGGTGAGCAGGTGTACAGGTGTTCCTAAAAACGTGCTCGGGTGGACAATCCGGTCCTCCCTCCAGAAAAGCAATGGCGAAATATGCTCATGTAGAGGCAGCTTCAGACTGAATCACACAGTGGTTACAAGACGACAATCGAGTCTGAATAGGAGCCTGCCTCCTTCTCAGCATCATGATCCTGATCAGAATTGTCATCATCCTCTACCTGCTTTTTACCTTTGTCATCCCCACATCACCATGGTGATTTCTCAATATTGGTCAATGGTATGGTACCCTGTGGTTCCTCCATTTACTTATTCATGAACATCTCAGTGCACACGTACACACACACACACACACACACACCCTCCACCTCCCTGCCGTCAGGCCATTTACAGAGAGGTCATAACCCCAGTGAATGATGGGAATGCTGAACTGGAACCTTTCAACACTGCCAATATGACCAACAACATCCCCATCAACCCACCCACCCACACACACACACCCACACACACAGATCTGTCAGTATACGTGACTGGCAGTCAGGGATGTAAAGGCAGTGGGAGTTTGTGCACGTGTGTGTTTTGTATGAATGCTGTCATGATCCATTTCTTTTGGAGAAGTACATGGCTGATTTTCACTTGCACGTGAGCAAATAGCTATTTTGTTTGGTTGGGGTTTCGGCATCTTTATACTACATGTGTCGGCATGCCAGTGTTGAAAGTAATTATTGTGACTGTCTCTGTGTGTGCATGGGTTTCATTATTTCTACACGTATGTCTTTTAAAAAATCTCCCACAGAAAACAGTGTCCTGTCCTCTGTCAACTCTTGAATGGAATTGGTTATTCATATCTTTGAATTATATATAATAAAGGATAAAATGATAAGCATTGTTATTCAGAATGCCTTGTCTGTCTTTGCCATCACTTAATTGTCTAATAACATCAGTGTATTCTGCGGGAGTAGAGATCAGAGAAGCACTGTGCCATGAAAGAATTACAGGGTCATAAAGAGGCCAACCTAGGATATTATGTCATTCAAATAGGTGTGCTTACAATCTATGAGGAACAAAGGAAATGGTGGTTCACTACGTTGAGTTTAACAGAGTGAATTTGTAACACATTCAACTGCTGAAACAACGACCACATGGGTTGTTTGACCTATACGCGCCAAAGTCCTCCAACTCATACGACGAACTATGTTGTATGTGGCAAAAACAACCGCATTCCACTGTTTCCTAAAATAACAACAACACATATGCTGTTGTAATATGCTGCTTTAAAAACAACTTATCTGGTCATTTTGAGGTGGAAGACAGCCTCCCTGTACAGTGACAAAAGGAGCAGGTAGGACGGACAGGTGGACAAAACGCAAGTGAAAATGATAATCTACCTTGTTTCTGTTCCACAAACCTAAGCTGCATGTATATAGTTTCTAACAATGATGATTGAAATCCTCTAACCTTACGAAAGTAGTTATATCAATCAAAACCAAGTGTTTTTTTGTGCATAAATATCTAACCAAACTGTGACCATTCCACAACCTCAATCACATGCTTTTCAATCACATAACCTCCTTGATGGAGGATATGAAATTGGTTCCGTTCGTCTATTCGTCTGTAAGCAGAATTACTCAAAAAGTTACGGATGGACTTGCATGAAAATTATATCAAAGCCAAGACTCATGGCAACAGGTGATGACATTTTGGGGGGATCTGGATCCGGTTATCAGGGATCTTTTTCAAGGTGAAACCGCATATAGGTCAGGGATTGCTCAGCCTCTGCAGATATATGCGCTCTCTGATTGCTCTTGTTTTTATTGTTACCATGACAACAAACAACGTACAGTACACCTGCTGATTGACAGGTGGAGTTAATGGTGAACAGAAGGTGGAAGCTTCCAGGCATGGAACAAATTTGCCAAAAGAAACAGAAACCTAAGTTCCAAGATTTTCGAAGAGCAAAACACTTATATAATGTGAATATCATCTATATTATATATTTTATCCAAACAACTTTCTTTGGACGTAAGATAGACAGTGAGTTTGTCAGAAATGCTGGTGATAATACCTGGATTCTCAGGTAACAGTCAGTCAATATTCAACCAGGATGTGGTTCTGTGAACTGTGATGTATGGACACTGAATAATGCTGTTCACCTTTGATTTCTCCTTCAATAAAGGTTTATTGTCTAAATTCTGTTTCCTCTTCCTCTTAGTGATGCTTCTGTGTTTCTCTGTGATTATAATGGTATTCTTACCAACAGGAACAGTGGAAAATGCTGTAAAAGTGGACCATGAGTTACGATAAAACCTCCAGTGCTGTCAAACTAAGTAGAGCGATACAATTCTTTGTGTGTGCTGTGACAGCAGAAGCCTAGACAGATATCCAAGAAGTGAGGGGCGGGAGGTTTTTCGTTGCGCTGAGGGAAATGGTCCATCCTGCCATCCTGTCATTCCTCCCACATCCCCCCGCTCTGTTTCTGAGCCAGGCCAGATCTGGGGCCCTTGTGTCACCAACAGATGGGCCTCTCACAAAAGGACCCCTCAGCCCGCCAAGCCGGTCTCCTGCACACCCGATTGAATCTCAATAGCAAAGTTAGAATTGATACACTGGGTCTATGGTGATTCAATTAGAGCAGCATAGCACGAGGAAAAGACTGCAGCAATTGAGAGGGAGACAATGAGCGGGTAGTTAGAAAGTCATTTACGTGGTGTTATTCTGGTTCTCAGGGTAACAGGGGCCTGTGATGGAGTTATATCAAAGGGAGCTGATGGAGGCTGAGCTGAAGACACTCAGACTGAGTGACTAATGGCTGCTTCATGCTTTCCATGAATGAGTGAACACACATCATCACAAGAAAAATAAGCGGCTATTTACAATGGAACCCTGCTGCTATACTAGCAGTATGAAAGGTTCATTTTCATCATTATTTAAAGTCTCTATGTATAAACTTTTTTATGTAATCGCTTTATAATCTTGTATTTATATTAAACTGTTCAGGTGGGGGCACAAAAGTCATAAAAAAATTGACAAATAATGGTTTGAAAGGGCTGTGTGCAAGTATTTTTAGTTAAAAACATAAAAAATGTATGAAGATTATGAACTGAATGTGAAGAGATAACAGTTTTAACGTATCAACGAAGTTAACATGCTATCCAGCTAGCCCTGGTTTATCCCGTCTTCTTAAAATCACTTTACACCTCAAGAGGTGATAATGAGTCACTGCAGTGTTTAGTCAGCCCTCGGTCCAACACGGGAGAACAAAGAAGTGGTAACATTGTGTTGGCTGTAAACCTGTGTCATCGCCGACGGACTGACTCGCTGCGAAATTGCCATTTTCAGTCCAACAATAACCACAAAAAAAACTCCTACCAGTTACATAAACAGAGATTAAGTTAAACCTGTGTGGACCAGATTATTTCCCAGTCCATGTACAGTCCCAGAACATGCACAAACACATGCTAAAAATGCTAAAAATCTATGGCGCAGTATGTCCACGTTGTGGGCCAAATACACCGGATCCTACACTTCCAATAGTACAGCTCAATAGTCAATGTGGTAAAAACCACGATATGGACCGTTACCTACAACGTTGCCTCTCTCTGACAGGAGGTACTATACGCCACACATACTATTTTCACCTCAGAGCATCGTGGGCCTTTATTTGCTTTACCAATGCATGGTTGATGAGCTTGTAAATGTAAGGGTGATGGCTAGGGTGAAGTTAGGGTGACATGGCAGAGAATCAGCATGATAACATTACAGAATTAAAGCAAATCCATTTAAATACAGAAGGGTGAAGGACTAAGCAGGTCCACCTCTGACCTGTAGGTCTGCGATCTTTAAAACGACCACAACTGTCGTAATACACTGCTTCAAAAACGACCTATCTGGTCTGCGCCGGAGGAGAGTCTCTAACAATTAGGTTTGTATAACTACATTCAAACAAATGATTATGAAACATACTTGTTATCTCTAAATCCTGTTAAATAAAATTGACGGCTGCTAAGTAAATTTTTAAAACAGTTGTTTGCTTTGTTACTTTTCCTTTTCTCCTATTGTCGTTCATTATGACAAGTTTTAGTATTAGCAATAAAGGCTAGCAAGCAATCTTTGCTAAAGCCAAAATAAATCACAGTTGAAAAATTGTAGTCCATCGTAATAAGTTTGCTCCTTGTAAAGGTTCAAGTTGTATGATGTTAAATGCTCCAATGACACAGTTTGAATGCTCAGAAATACAAATTGATCTTTTAACCCCATCTGAGCAACTGCCCGATTTACTGACAGTTAGAATCAATGACCGACTGACGCATGGGTGTAGTGACGGACTGATCGACTGGCCGAATTACTGGCAAACCGTCATGCTGACTGACAGACTGACGGACGAGCAGACCAACAGACTGACTCACCCATTCACTGAATGACTGGCACCAACTAACATACTGACTGGCCCAATGAGAGACTGCCAGGGGCAACTAGGAAGAGGGGTTCAGCTGTGCATTTTGCGTGTGTGTGCGTTTGTGTGTGTGTCTGTGTGTGACAGGGGGGTTGAACTCAATGGAACAGAGAAGCGGCTGTCTGTGATTAACAATAAATAAGCCAATAAATATTCTGTCAGGACAAAAAGAGGCATGATTAAAAGGGCTGGGAGGCTGCGATGGGGCGAGGTCAGTCTCGGCCCCGGGTTGAGAAGTGTGCCGACAAAAAATACACAAGCAAATCTCTTCTCGACGTCCTCATTTGATAATAATACACTGCATACTGCTGTAAGAACAGGTAAACATCTCTTCATTTGAATGTGCGAGTGATGTCAGAGTGGAGGCCACATGCGTGCGGGTTGAAGCCGCTTAGCAATGTGGCCGTCACGCAGGTAGAGGTAGGTCGTTGACAGCTCTTTCATAGTAGTTGTTTTGCAATGATCAATCATTCAACTGGACTACGCCATCACAGGATATTCGCCAATAGTCTCTAGACTTTTAGCCAGGTAGCTAGATATATAGCTAAATACAAGAAATTTAATTTTTGAAGATTCCATAAGACAATTATTTAAAGGAGTAGGAAGTAAAACACAACTGATGTCATTGTGTAAAATTATTTAGAAAAATTAATGTGGCATCCACCAAATTCAGCAAATCTTTGCTACCGTTTGGGCCAACCTTTGCACGGTGCAGCTATAATAACGGAAGTGTATGTGTGTGCATAAATATGTCTGTGTGTGTGTGTATGTGTGTGTGTGTGTGTGTGTGTGTGTGGGTGTGTGTGTGTGTGTGTGTGCATGACAGATCTATCCTCATGGTCAGTGGGCATTAGTCAAATATACTCTCCACAGTTGGAGTATTGGCAGGGCCAAGCCGATAGGACACAGAGGCAGACAGTAAGATGTATGTACTACACCTCCACACAAACACACTGTAATGGATTGCACCGTGTCTGTATTGGGTGTTTCAGCAAATGTGCAGTCATGTATTGTGAAGAGGAATATTAGCTGACTCTCTCACTCCCTGTGTGTGTGTCTGTGTGTGTGTGCACGCACGCAAGTTTTGCATGTCAGCTAAATGCCATACATGAATTTTGTCACACAATTGGACCATGATGCTACTATCTCTGTGTGTGTGTGTGTGTGTGTGCGTGTGCGTGTGTGACAGTACTTGTGCACATGTCGGTGTGTGTGTAATGAGTGATATGTGTGATATGTGCTGTTTGTCTGGTATGCCAGGCACGTCAGGCCTGCTTGCCATTGGCCCAGCCCCTATAGAGATGGCTTATCAGTGGAGGTACATATGGAAGAACAGTTTGCCTACGCAGACTTCTCTACCACCCTCTGTCAGAGAGAGAGAGAAAGAGAGAGAGAGAGAAAGAGAGGGAGAGAGAAATCCTTATCAGGGACCCCTCGTCTTCCCCTGCATTCTCTCCTTCTCTCCCTCTCCTCTCCTTCCGCTCTCTATCTCCGTCTCGTCTTGGAGATATGCTAATCGCTGTGTAAGTATATCCTGTCAAATAATTACCATATATTAAGCCCTACTCATCTTGGCATAATTTCCCCTTCCGCGTAATCGTATTTGGGCTTCTTCCATCGGAAAAAAAAAGCAGCGGACAGAGGGGACTTACCTTGGGCAAGTTAATCTTCATTGATTGAATATCAGGCTCATCACTGTGTTAACAGAATGTGTGTGTGCAGGGCGTGGTGTGTGAAGAAGCAAAGTCTACGCAGTCATGCTAAAAAGACAGGGTACTGTCTATCCTATTCATTTTTAAAGATTCACTCCATTTTACACTCTATATTGCATATGCAGCTTGTTGTTTTTCCACATTGTTCTAACTGTCGACACATGATAAGTCCCAAGACAACAATCTATTAGTTCATCCGTCCATACTTCCCGAGCCTGCACTTCGTGTGGCCCTCATTCCCCAACCCAGTGGTTCCTCCAAAATGTACTAGCAGCTTTGGGGCAGATTGTTTGGAACTTCAACCCTCAGTATTAGGATCCTCAAATATGTATTGTCTGCACAAATTGGCATTTTAATGTTACAAAGGGGAACTTTACTGGCAGCGTTGGAGGCCAATGGAGTCATGTAGCACCACACAATATAAGACGCATTCAGGCGGGCAGTAACGACTCTAAAGGTACCGTATTCAATTGTTTGTCAGTCCTCACGTGACCCAGAAATCTTCCTTCATTAAGACCAATTCCAACTACTTTAGGTTGGGAGGAGTGAGAGGCAGGGAGGGACCTCTGAGCAGACACGAGCGCTTACTCGACTGACACACCACTGTGATTGGATGCCTGGCCTGTTTTGAAACCACATCACAGTTGCCTTTTGGGACAAAGAACCGAACCAAGTTGGGTGTATTACTTTTCAGATTCTACACCTAGTTTAAAACAGTGGCTCTGTCGGTCTGATTAACAAGAAGAACCATATAATGACCCTTTTCACTCATTAAAAAGCTTTTCCTCTTCATTATCTGTTATTGTACTGTTTAATATGTCTCATGAATAATGTTGTAACTGGGAGAGGAGGAGAGTCTGCTGTCATAAAGCAATAAACTAAGCCTGATGTCGGCCCGAATATCCCAGTGTTAGGCAGAAACTACAGTTTGATGTCTGATATTTTCACCAATTATCAGCTTTCCCTGAAATATTTAGGGTAACAAATAGTGTCTCCAAATTGTAAGACATTCTAATCATAGCCTATAGTTTATCTATAAATGAAATGTATTATTATTATTATTAAATAATAAAATTACAAAGAGAATATTAACAAATGCAGCCATAAATAATATAGAAAATGTTGCTGCCAGTTGAAATCTCTCATGTGCATTTGGTGCCAGGGCAGTGATGATCATTTACACAATGTGCTTTGACTGAATATAAAATGCTGAACTCTGGGAACTACTATGGGAACTATGTGAAGTTGCTACAGAGCTGTAGGAATGGATTGACAGCTGTGTCATCTACGTCAGAAATAATTGTTCCTGTTGCTTCAGATAATTCCTGCAATGCTGTTTGGATCTTACGCGGGGTGGACTGAGATGCAAGGAAAAGACACAAGTGAGGAGGCATGGATGCAAGTAAAAGAAATGGAATGTGCCATCAGAGAGTGCACGGCTGCCTGCTTGGTATTAAAAACCAATGTGATCTGTGTTGTTGAATTTTACTAGAGGGTAGTGTGGGGCAGCTCGAGTTCACATCCTGCCTACTGTGCACACTCAAAACTTTGAGTGAAAGTTTGATTCCCTTTTCCCCAAGTATGATGATTCCGAATAGCATTACTGAAGAACACAAGTGCATATAAGCAAGGAAAAAAAAAATATACCGGTATATATTTTTCTATTAATGCATTGGAATTCACCAGGATGATGTGTTGAGGCAAAAATCTGCCTACACACAATTTTAGAGCCATGCATTATAATGCTAATAATATAAATGATAAAGATGTGTGTGTGTGTGTGTGTGTGTGTGTGTGTGTGTGTGTGTCTGTGTGTGTGCATGTGTGTGTGCATGTGTGCGTGCGTGCGTTGAATCCATGGCTCTCCCAGCCTGGATCTGTCTGCCAGATGGCACTCAGGTGACATTGTAATCTACATGACTGATAAATGTTCGGCGTCATTAGAGCCAGGAGTGGCTCTCCATCGCTCTCAGTGCAGCTTTACATCAAAGAGAAGTGAACCTCACTGAGGGACACCACAACTGAGGTTGTCTAAAGACTGATACCAGTGTATTTTGCACTGAAACTGCCGACAAACTACACAAAAGGCTGAAGATCAAAATGGTGCCTGTGTTTCAAAAGACCTTTCAAATTCAACTAAACACTGCAATACACACGTGTGTTAATCGATAAGCATCCGTGTACATATGCAATTGCATTTATGTTCGTGTGTGCTTGAATGTGTGTGCAATCTTGTGTGTGTGTGTGTGTGTGTGTGTGTCTGGAGATGGCAGCAATGGAACCCTGTGCTCTCCAAAGAAGCATCCATCTCTGGGGTCCTTTGTGTTGGGTGGGGCAACCAAGGTCAGCAGCTGTACGAGCTCTCTTTGTGTGTGTGTGTGTGTGTGTGTGTGTGTGTGTGTGTGTGTTTGCGTGCGTGCGTGCGAGTCTCGCCACCATCTAATATCTCAGTAACAGAATCCTTGGCCTATTAATTGGCCTGACAATGATAAAGGAAATGAAACTGGATGCTATTTGTCTCTAATGCAGCCACACTCATATTAGGCCAAAGACAAATGGGTACTGTTTTCCCACTTGAGCTACTCTAATTTTTTTTTTAAACCCTCGGAGGGTGTGTGTGGACAGCATGTACGTGTGTGTGTGTGCATGCTTTTCATGTGCGTAGGTTAGATAGTTTATATGTTTATGAATTTGTGTGTGTACTTTATATGTTTATATTTGACAAAAGGAAAAACAAGATAATTCACATCAACATCCTTGTTGTGCAGTAAACAGGCATCAGACATAATGTTGTGATAATGTCAGCTTTGGAGTGTTTGTGTGTGTGCAAGTGTGTGTGTGCGTGAGAGAGAGAGGGAGGGTGGTCAACACCAGGCTATACCTGGGGTCAAAGGTCAAGGAGAGATTGAAGCCTGAAGCAGACTCCTGGGTGATGAGTGAGGAGGCGTGGAAGATGTGAGGGGGGCAAAGCCTTTATTCTCCTCCAAAATAGACTATTGTTAATGTTGTCTATGACACATGGCCTTATCACACGCACACACACACACGCACACACACACACCCCACAAGCACATACACAATCTGATATTTTCTGTGACTCTGACAACCTCAATGATTCCATAAGCCAAAAAGGCTTCTGTCACATTCTGCCGTATGAGGTTTTGTATGGATCAAAATACGTTTCATTTAAAGCTCAAATTCAATCACAAAGTTCTGTTTTGCATTTTGTTAACATGTTAAACTGTTTATAAAATCGTTTTTACTTAATCTCAGACGGGGCATCAGAAATGGGATGGTATATTATTTATCCGGTCATTTTTGCATATAAAAAAGTAGAAAACATTGGAAAACTGAATTTAGTTCAACAATGTATACTTTAATATTTATATAATGTTTATATGATTTTTTTTCTCCACAGAAAGTTGGAAAGAAAAATTTAAATTGGGTACTTTTTTCTGTTCATGCCTTGGGTTGCTTGAGAGACACGATCTGGCTTTATTTATGTCTGATTAGCCATCAAGGCAGTCCATCATACCTATCATCATGCCTGCTGTCAGGCATCAAATCTAGTAACCTGTCAGTCATGGACGCTTTCAAAACATTAAGCACTAATATAGTTACAGAAGCTTTTTATAGCCCCACCCCAGGATAGCCCCACCAGCCAATCAGAATTAGATCCACACTCTTTAGCAACCCAAGTCTAGCGATATTACTAGCGACTAATTTCCCTGTGGGTTTAAAGGAAATTTTAATTTAGAGTTTAATGGTCTAAAAGAAAGAAAATCCTCAGAAAACAGTCCAAGTTGAGTGCACTGTAATCAGGATCCCAGTGCTGTGGGTGTGATGAATAATGTCACATTGGTTGTGGCAGAGTGACTAACTTTGGCAATGTTAGCATCAGCAGTCTTCATTTCCTAAAACATTATATAGACAGAAATCAGAAAAAAGGAAGATTGTGAAATGAAAAATAATAATAATAAAAAAAAAATGTAGTTAAACATTTCTGTTATTCAACTTCTTTGAATCTGTTTAAACACAAATCCCGGTACATTGCACCTTCATGTTACCATGTTCTTCTGCACATTACTGGAAACTGACTGCACATAACATACAATTGCAGTATTGATGGACATTCTTTATATTCTGTTGAAGAATAAGGACAAGTTTGCATCTAAGCTAAATGGTTTTGACAGTTTGTAAGCTGTTAAATGTGGTACAGCTGATTAGCTGCCACGAAACATTCGTTTTTAAGCTAATGTGTGTTGCAGAGCAAAGTCTGGTGGCCTCGTGGACTTTTGGCTGGTTGCTGCCTGGCTTTGAGGGAGTTGTTAATTGTCTATCAGGTTGTAATGGGACTTCACTGCTCCATACAAACACAATTTAAAATTAAATAATTTTGTTGACTATACCACAAGAACGTTCTTGAGTTAGGTAGAGCCAGGTGCCATCATCACTTCAAAACTTTGAAATAGGTTAATAACTTGAGATATATATATCAGATCTGGATGCCGCATGCAACTCAATGTCCATTTAGTACTTTTTGTGTAGCATTAGCATGCACTGCAAGAATTCATTTTATCAACACATTTCATCAGTTATCTATATCAAAAGCGTTTCACCATGCTTCCAGTATTTGTATTATTCTGCCATATTCTGCTATGTGAATGGTAAAGCTTAAGTCATTAAAGGGTCTGGTAACCAGAATCAGGTCCAGCTGACAATTTTTTAAGATAGTGAATGCTGACACTTTGCGTTGCTTAAATGTGATGGAGGTGAATGGAATGTCATTCTTAGTGTTTATAGCGTTGAAATATTGTACCTTTACTACTCATTACCAAATAAAAAAAATGCCAATGATAACTGTACTGAGATTTGTGAATTAGGACGAAACAGGCCATTGACAAAAGCATTACCACTTCCATGTATTGGTATGGTAGCCAGCATGGTGTCACCAAATGGCTTCATAACAAGACCATCATTTCCTTCCATTTTCCATTTTGCATGTTATCACTACAAATATTTGGCTTTTGTGTGTCATTTCGCGCCACATCATTCCTCTACTTACTGACCTGTTACTCTGCCCTTAAGCTGGAAGTGGGGGAATCATTGAGATAGCTTTCACTTCCTAAGCAAAATAGCCTTTAATACATTGGACTAAACTGTGTTTTATTATAAGCAAAAAGCTATATTGCGTAAACATGATGTCCTGAAAGTGGCATGGAATTTATACAAAAAAATCCCATCAAATACAGTTTAAGAAGAAGCTCAGCACATAATGGTGAATAAATTTCCCTGTGATTTGGGTGAACAGGCCCTTTAGCAGAATTACTTTGTTACAGAAGGTTTTGGCTTTTCTTGCTTCATCTAAAAAATAAACAAGAAATCCAGCAGTCCTCTTCCATCTTATGGAAAATGTGCCCCCTCCTATCCCTCCTCTTCCATTTGAATGTGAGCAATGTGGCCAGAAACGGGTATCCGTGTTTAAGTGTGTGTAAAGCGTGATAAGGGAGAATGGGATCTGATAGGGCATGATAAAATATGTGGGTAACGTCAAGCTGGATTTTTATGTTTCTCCCGAGGAGCCTGCGCAAGGATGTTATCTCCAGACTGGGAAGCCATGTTTCCTCCCCCAGGGAATCCCCCCACCAATAACACCACCCTCAAGCGCTGGTTGTATTGGGCTCATGTCCACTTTCTCTATCCATGGTTCCTATTTTTTATTCATGTTTTTTTTTTTTTTTGCTAAATACTGGCCGAATCACTCCTGAACCATTTTTCAACAAGGTGCTATTGTCAGTAAACAACTTTATCTCTTGGGATATGGGTTATTCCCTCCAGCATTATCTATATTATAGTATCACCTTTCATTATCTTTTGGCTCAACACCATATGGCACATGATAGTGGATCCTATGTAAGTATTAGAAAACCACAGTCCTCTGTCTTGGACAGAATGCAGATCAAATAAAGGAGTTATGGTTTGATTTCTCACAAAATGGTAGTTGTGGATTCAACGTACCATTAAACATATCAAAATATTGTAGCTTTTACTGCTAAGGGCGACACATGTATCAACTGCAGGATGTGTGCTGCCTTTTAGAGGCTTTTTGGAAATATGCCCATTTGTTCAGTGTCATATGGAACAATTGACAACAATTCCATATCTGTTGAACAGAAAAGCGAATTTGACATGTCATGGCTTAGAACAGCTAAGCATAGCAAATGGGTGTCTGGAGGGAAACTTTGAATGAATATGCACTTCAGTTACTTTTAAAGGCTGTACTGCTTTTAAGTAAAGGTTGTTAGCTAGCATGCTACTGACCAGTCTGTCCGAGTGTCAGCATAGGGTCCATTGTGGGTTTTTGTCCAGTGACGTCACTAAACAAGAAAACAAACAACCAACTTGGTACTTGCATGTTTGGCATTCTGAAGAATCAACATGTGAAGGCGAGGGCATTTAAGATATCGGAGGACATTTAACTTTTTTGGCTGAGATGTGAGCAAGTGTGATTGAATTTTTTTTTCCTGAAGGATCATTGTGTTTTCTGCTGGAAAAAAATCCAGATATTTCTAGCTGCAATAATGCATATTACATATGACAGAAAACAAGGACTAAAGCACTGACAAATTCTTGATGCACACTTATGACATAAATGTCATAAAAATGTACATTTATGTTACATTTCTCCTGCTATATTTATGTTCTATAATGAATCAAACTTTTATTTTTTCACAACTTGTTGCGTAGTATTAGCTGTTTAAGTATGTAAAGCCTTTACCTTTACTTTATTCCTGTGTTTTATGTTAACTATTTTGAGTGCAAGAAAGGACTCAGCATTACTCTTTCCTTGGCTCGGTTTGACCTGTATCACCTTCTGCAGCTGCAGTTTGTTTTCCTCAGTACAAATGATGATCCTCATTCAACACCTTTTTTGGATAACTCTGACCTGGATGAATGAGAATCTCCACAGACTGTCACATAAAGTATAGTGCATAATCTTACAAAGTCGGATGTCCAAGTCTGTCAGAAGCTGACATATCCAACCAGGGAAAGGTGTGGTTACCCAGGCGCTGTGGCTTAGTTGGTTAAAGCACCTGTCTTGTACACAGCAGGTTTTCGGTTCAGATCTCAGCAGTGTCTTTCCTTTGAAAGATAGTTCTGCTCTGGACACCAGATTTCATTGTATTTTAGTTTTTTTGTTTTCACGTGTCGAGCTTATGCAGCTCATCGCAGATTCCCTTGTAAGTTCTCTACTTGAGTCTACTTAAGTCGTATTATAGAACTTTAATGTGCTCCAGCACAAATATCTGATGCAGATTCACTACAGTCATAGGATGACAGCAGATTAAGATTTTTTTTGTGTCAGTCAGCAATTTAGTGCATTTACCACAGATACAACTATCAACAGGGACGAATATAGAAACTTTTTCATGCACAGATTGTTCCAGGTGTTTGGCCAATCAGAAAAATGTGCGTGCTTCAGGAGGGATGGTAAGGAGGTCTGAGCTAATATTGCCTGTTTTAGTCAGAGGCTCGATTGCGGGGCTGTGAATTAAAATATAGAGTTGGAAATGAGAATAACATTTTCGGTACCTTGATTTCTAATTTGATTTCCAAATTTTGTTTTTGTACTATGCCATGATTCATCTTTTAATGTTGAACTGTGCTTGTTAGACAAATCTTATGCTTTATAAACCCATACTAAGTATTCCCTTTAAAAAAACCTTGTATCATTCACATTGTGAACCACATTGATATGTAATTGCATCAAGGTCTGAGGTTGGATCTTTAATGTGTGGTCTGCTCATGACCCGAGGTGTATGAGCCCCCACCCCCCGCTCCCCCTGCTCAATGCTCATTGCTGGACTCCGTGTCTCATTTGAATATATTGATTGGGCCATCTGTAAGCCATTTATCTCCTTCAAAAGACCGTTAAAGTAGGCCTCCCCACCTCTCAGCCCGCCCACCACTGTTTCCCTGACAGGGAGAATATACACCCACACAAAGTGTGACATACACACACACACACACAAACATGAAGAGCAGCACTTAAAATGGTCCAAATATCCTCAAGTTATTGAATTATGAATTACTGAAACACCACCTTAAAACAAATAAAAATAGAAGCAGCCACACTCACTGCGATTTGAGATAAGGAAACGCATCATGTAAACACATACCCATGGTGGGCGAGCTGATCGCACAACCCCAGCCCGCTTTGGGGAAACAGACACTATCTAATTCTTCATTTACAGTTACTGAAATTTCCACCAAATAATGAAACCAATTATTGCATTCATTTGGTGAATAATGCCTCCTTCAAATAATCTGCTTATCTGGACTTGCCTCCATGGCTTTGAGTGCGTATGCACGTCTGTAGATGTCTATGTCTGTGTGCGTGCGTGTATCTGCCCATCATCATAAAGTGAACCCTGATGTCACCGAAGCAGGGTTCTGGCACATCTGCAAGCCCTAGATATTCTTTGAACACTCGTACATGTCGTCAGCAGAGAGCATGCATCATCATGATTGACTTATTCCCGAGATTCCCAGTGGTAAAGCCTGAGTAAAGGATTACCCTCTGGTCTTGGACTGCTGCCCACTGTACAGTAAAGACCCTTGAACAAACACAAGCACACACACAAAGACACACACTTGCATGCAAACTGTGCATCTCCAACAGGCACACGTCTCTTTGTGTTTTGCACCTTTTACTGCCTCTTTGTTCCCTCCTTTGTCTCCGTTCAAGTCTGTTCTCTCCTCAGACAAACTGTTGGCAGGCAGCCATTTGCAAGACCGAGCAAGGGGGAAGCACGGAGAGAGGAGGCTGGATGAAGAGAGGGAGATGGAGGGAAGGCACACGAAGAGGAGGGGAGGAGTGGCGAGAGGCAGCTTAGCATGGAAGAGAAAAAAAAACTGAGACGGGAAGACAGAGCAGGGGGAGAAATGGCAAAAATCAAAAGAAATGGCAGAGGTGAATCCATGCTCCGCCCCTCAACATGAGCACATTTGGCTGTTTTCTCAGCATGGCGGTTGTGGATCACTCTCTGCTCCTGCAGGCTGCAAGTTAACATTTTAAATGTCTCCGCTCTGACAAGGTGAAGGGTGGTGGTCGCTATCCAGTGAAGACCCTGCCTCTGTGTGTAAATACAGGGCGCAGGCAGATGGTGGAAAATTGGCTTCAGTGCTTGAACCATACGGAGCATATGCACATGGGGGAGTTTGCAAAGACCCAGGGCATGGGGTGCGAGCCGAGGACCGACGCCTGCTGAGGCTGGCACAAGACGCAAGGTACCGACATTGGCTCTGATGAGGGGTAACAGTGAGCCTGAACTTCTCTTCAAGGGGCCTAGAACCAGACAACAGGATCCTGTCTTATATTTCTAACTGCACACCGAATTTTCAACTAAAGATGCACATCATTTTCATGCTAATTGACAAATATTGCCTGCTACAGAGAGAAGTGTCTTGCTTACCGAACACTTACACCTTTGGGGGTGGAAAAGGGCGGACTGCATCCAACAACGGGATTAAACACTAACTCCCACTTCATGCAGTGACTGTGCAGGTGTGTGGAGCTCTGACAGTCTCTACTTCCTCTACTTGTCGGCATCATGAATGAGCTGTATATTTTCTTCTTTTCGGCATACAGAGACCTTAATCTTCTCCAGGGTCAAGGCCGTCGTATCATTTAATGGCAAATCACAATCCAGAGAGTCAAACAATTTTAAAGCCACAACACCATCTCCTGTAGGCTGAATGCTCTGTACTTCCCAGAATAAACCAGAAGTAGAACAATATTCTACATTTCAGCTTTTTTTCCCGTCAAAAATGATTGTTTACATGGTCAAAAGTTATTGATATAACCCTCCACTATATTATTGCAGCCTGTAGATACATGTTGCTGCGCATTCAAGACTGACAAGAGAGTGTTGTGAGAGTTTAGGGTGAAACACTTGGAGAGGAACTCAGAGTTTGTGTGGCGAATGCCCCAATTAACGTAGCTTATGAAAGCCCACAGTGAGAAGCTTCCAACGGCTGTTGATTCACCAGCGCGTTTTACAAAGAATGACTCTTCTTCGTATTGTGGGCATTACATTTTGGTAGAGTTGCAACCAAGAATTTTTACAAGTGTTCAGTGTGACCGACTGATTGTTTAAGAGACGTTATTCACTCTCAAATTTAGGATGTAGTTTAGGCAAAAGAAAAGACCTCACTCTGATCTGGTGATAGAGACAGAGAGAATATGTGTTTACCCCCCTAACCCTTATCTGAAGAACCCGCTGAAGTTCTTGACCTACTGCTGAGGTAGGAAATTCTTTTTATAAAAATCCTCAAGGGGTTAGCTTAGAAAACAAAACTCTTGAAAAAAATCGTCTGTGGAGAGTATAAATTAGTGTGTGTGCGTGTGTGTCCTCCGGGGCATGATGACCAAATTTTCATGCTTGCCAATTCACCTGAGCACCTGTGATCCCTCAGCTGATCAGCTCTCCTACCCACAGCAGTATTTAAACCCCGACTCCCCAGATCGTTCGGGCTGCCATACAATACTGTATATGCATCGAACCCAGATCCTCATCATTGCTTATCTGTATGAGTTTCCTGGAGTTTCCCAGAGCTTACAATCAGCGACAGTTTTCTGCCATGTCCAGCTCTGTCTCCCGTTGGATCCGCGTTTCGTTTGTCTGCTCAGCTCAGCTCAGCTCCACGCCTTGTCCTGGAAGCAGCTTCACGTCCGGACCCCTTCCATACCGCCAGACCGGTCCCCTCTCCAATCCCTAGTTCCGAAAATTCCTCCCCTATCCCGCTCCTCTGGCTCTACCCACCCCACATTGGCCCCCTTTACCAAAAAAGACCATCTCTTAATTCAACACTTCACAACAAGTCCTAAGGCTGTGTTCTGCATTTTGGGTCTTGTTTTAACAAATATATTTCACCAAAACAGCCATATACGTTTATTATACATTTATGCACAAGAACCCCTAAAAATTGACCTCAATAAAAACACTATCACTATCCAGCGTCAGGAGCAGCTCTAACAATCATTCAACCTCCATCAAAGCTCCTCCCTGAAAATCAGGACAATGATGTACAATTGTATCTTAGGCAAGTGTGTATGTTTACCAATCAATCTACTTTACCCTGACATCTTCTGAGTCCTAGTGTCATTATGGCCAGTGTTTGGTGCTATAAAACAGAGTTGGACAGTGCTGATAGCAGTGAGGGATATGGATGGGGCTGTGCAGAGTTAGACGGCGGCATCGCCATACATCTTCCAGGGCAGAGGCCTGTCACAGAGGCTCTGCAACAGCGGCTTTGTCATAGGAGTATGCACAGGAACATGTCCAGTATCCCTGCACTGATTTCTACAGACTCACTAACTGTACATACACACTAAGACACACACACACTTTTGTTGTGAAACCCTTATTTATTCCTTGTTCCATCTTGCTATCACAAGTCCATCCCACCGTCCTAAAACACATACGAAACAACCCCCACCCTACGCATGCACACACACACACACACACACACACACACACACACACACACACACACACACACAGTCTTTTCTTTCTTAGATGTGTCTGTACACGACTCCCTGGCCGCAAATCCGTCAGTGGGATGGATGAGTGTCTCCAGCCCATTCATCATCTGCCTTATCCGCCACCCTCGCCACTGTTTTTATATCAGCCAGCAGTCACACTGACAACTGATGGCCCTCTCTCTCCGTCTATACTCGCTCCCCCCCTCCACCCCCCCCTGTCTTTCTCGTGCCATTTCTCTTTTTTTCCCCGCGATCCCCAGTGCCCTACTTGCCACGCTTGTGCGCCTGACAGGGTGCATGTTTGTGGAAGCGTCTGTGCACGCCGCCTCGCTTCTCCACCTCCACCTCCTTCTTCTCCCCTTTAGTACAGATCTCCTTCCTCTCCTCCCCCTCTCATCTCTCCCCTCTCTATGTCCCTCTCCATCTATCTATCTCTCTCCTGTGCACCGTTGGGACCAGAGTGGCACCTTCAGAGCGGGCTGTAAAAAGGCCCTATAAAAAGCCCCAACACAGGGAAGAAAGGGTAATGATGAAATTTAACTGCTCCTCTTGGTGCACCTGGGGTCTGTCCCTGTGTGTGTGTGTGTGTGTGTGTGTGTTTGTGTGTGTTCGGCGCGCATGAGGCCTGGGCACTGAACCGGAACTGCCCTGCTAGGGGGGTCAATGTCACGGCACCACCATGAGAGTTATCGCTTTTTAAAGACGCACTATAGATTTTGTGGGGGAACTCATTTACACCGGCATAAAATGGAAGGTGGCAGGGGAAGTTTAAAATCTAAAAAGGACAGGGGACTGAGAGACCGGGAGGAAAATAGGTTTGATGCCTTGAGTGGCCCCACCGGTGTGATACCGATTTAACCCTTTGTGGACGATGGACACTGCTTTTCAGTGTACATTTTATTCTCGGGCAGACTGAAACAAAAGCAAATCTAGGATAGACTCAAATTCACAATGTTATGAGTTGAAGTTATGTGCCTTTGTCTGTTCAGATATGGCTCTCGGTTTATTGCAGTGTACAGTATATGTCTATAAAATCCATACAGAGTTATGTCCACTGCAGCTGCCAAAATAGCATGTTGTTAAACTGATTCATGAAGTGCGTCGCCTCAACATTTTTTAATGTTTTATTGATGCAGGAGTACCATAACATCAATGAATAGATCCCATTAAAATCTAATGGCCTAGTGGTGTACGGTTTTGTTGGCGGCAAGGTAAATTCTTCAACTGTTTGCTTGTGTTTGTGGTTGCATCTCCAGGCCTTAAGTCAGGGCAAAACTATTTTCAGTTCAGTTACTGGCCAGGGCCAGGCACCCTCCCCGGGCTCAGATGCTGGCTCACCAGCCTCCTCAGCCCTCCCCTGCCTCCCACCTGTCCCTGGCTGTGAGCCTCCCCGGCTGGCCCGCTGGCGTGGAAAATCAGCCTTTGATGGGCCTGTGGGGACTGGAGGAGGGGTCGGTCGGGGGTTGTGGAGAGGATGAAAGCCCCGGGAGCAGCAGCATGCACTGACTGACAGGGCTTGACACTGTGAGGGCCCACAGCCCAGGACTGGCATCTTTCCTCTTCCCTGGACCAGGCCTCAGTAACTGGCCCGCAGAGCTGGGTTCAATACCACAGTTTCAGTCCAGTTAAACCAGCTGATCATTTGTGCTTCTCTCATTTGAGGCTAGGTAGACAGAGATCATGCATTGTAGGCTGTGCAATAGATAATTGCCACATTGCTTCTACATTAGCTTTAAAATTGACAACACATTTTGTCAATCTAAGCAAATGGTCCAAAGCTCATGGCGCATGGTGAATTCAGTCCAAATCCACTTGTGTTAGTTTAAGTGCAGAACAAAGTCCCTGCACCATATGCATGGTTCAAAAATATTGAACTTGTCCCTTAATTAATTCTAGGACTGTTTTGGGGCGAAACACAGAGGGTTTCCATAGATACAGAATATGCTATAGGGTGAAGGTGAGGTTGGTTAATGACAGGTGTGGGTCTGAGGGGCTTAAGTAAGCCCTACGACTGGGACAGGAGTAGATCTTGGGATGCCACAGCACTGTCCATCTAAAGATTAAAAAAAACATTGGGTATCTGAATAAACACTTCTACATAAGACATCCACAGTCTCCAGCTATGCAGATAATATCCATATTAACTTGTGTGTGCAGTTTCATAAATATCTTTCTAACTGTTCACAAGTTAATGTCTAATAAAAAGGCCACATTGGACTTCATGTCCGGACGAGGCGTTTTTCGAAAAAACAACTAGTAATTGTTTACAAACAATCTCATGGAAGGAAAACTATTGTTGTAGGTCTGGCGACGGTTTCTCAGTTATGATAATAAGGATGTGAGCAGTGAGACAATCAGCTTAGCCAAACTAATTCAGAAGAGAAAAAAAATGTGAACATTCCAATTATTACCCAAAGTGTCTGTTGTAAACCCATCACAGTTTACAGACTTTGTTCAGCTATGACTAACTTTACTCGCCGTGTTAAGTGAGCGGAATTTTTAGCAGTACAGTGTTATCCTAACTGACAAAACTAATGGCAAGAGCTACAAAATTAAGAAAACACAAATTCTGATAAATGGTAGTTTTCCTCAAGACATCATACTAAACTGATCAACAAAGTTCCACAATAAGTGTATGGTTTGTGAAGCAAGCCCAGAGAACAGCATCAGGTGTCATCAAAAGTTAAAGTCCTTTTCCTGACTTTTTCACTTCACTTGTGTGGTTACACTACACAGAGACCACCTGTGGTATCAGTCAGCAATACTTTTTGTCATATTTATTGGATTATTAACTGATGAGGTTTTTTTTTATAGAATTGCCAGATAACACACTTGCACAAGTCTGTGTCATGTCCACCCTGCCAATGTACAATCCAGTCAAACATGTGCCATGCATAAATTACTCCTACTTCCTGCAAAACAGCTTATTGCTAAAAGGATTAGGGTGACACACATATAAACAACACAAACATGCTAATCCTCATTAGCACTGGTGAAAGCCCCTCTGATGCAGTGGTGGAGAAGAGAGGCATGTAGCCAGGCAGGATGGTGGGTGGCAAAGACTGAGTTAGCTCTTAATGCAAATGGAGCTGGAATATGGAGCGTATATAAACACACACATAGAGACACTCAGTATACACACAGAAAGGTTGTGAGGTTTCCTCGCTCTAGAAGAGGAGCTGATCGGCAGAGGGAGTGCGTGTGAATGAAAGGATGGGTCGAGGAGGAGAGGAGCGGCAGCAGACACTGACCTTCGGCCAACAGTGCTGGCACACACCGCAGGTTCCCTCTTGGTTTTTGGATCTGACAATTCCAATGTAATAACAGATAAATAGAGAGGGCTCGTCAGGCCACAAAAGCAAACAGCTTGGGCTTGCCAAAGGGAACAGAGGGAGTCAATGTTGGAGGGCGTGTGTATGTATTTGTGCATGTTGAGAGAGGAGAGACAGAGCGATAGAGCTAATGGCTGACATCTGGCAATGGTCGCCCCCATCTGAGTCCTGCACTCCAGCCCCATACTGTCATGCCAAATGATAAAGCAGAGAGTTTGCCTCTGAATCGGCACACTTGCAACTCCCCCAGCCAGCCCCGGAGGCACGGGCAGGAGAGCCTCTTCTCGTCGTTCCCCAGTTAATGTGCCAATTTGTTTTCCAGGGTGCTCGAAGGGAGAAATTATCGCTGTGTTCTGTGGCTGTTGGGCAAATACTAATAAAATGATCTTTTGCTGAAACTGACTTAATTGGCCACACTAGGGACGGAGGGCTTGAGGAGGAAGAGGAGAGTTGGCCTCCACCAATGCAGTTTGCAGATGTTCATTGAAACCTCCCCCCCCGTTTTACCCAGCCCCACTCCCGCCACCAAACAGACATAACATATTCACATCATTGCCATCATCAAGCTCCGTGAGATCCTGGAGCTGTGATACCACAGAAACATACTAAACCTAGCAACTACCTTCAAAGTTTAATACAACTTTTTTTAACATGTTCTTTTATAGTCATCTTATAGTTTGGGCCATTGTTCCTTACCAATTTAACTGACAAAAATAAAAAGAAGCTGGTTGAGGCCAAAACATTAGCTGTCACATGATCATTCTACTTTTAAACAAATTGACTGCTGAACTATGGAAAATTTATACTTTATGATCCAAACTTGTCATCATACGTTATAACCAAATTGTAATTGCTGGCATTATCCTTCCTTTTCCTGTTGCAACTTCCGAGTCAGAGGTCGGTAGTTTGGAGTTTTGTAAACCAAAACTGCAAAGTTACCGGCCACAAGACCTAAAACTAAATTAGCTGAAAGATGCTAAAATGTGCATCTCTGTCATTACTAGTGGGCTATTTCTGATAAAATTCCTCAAATGACTCAGTGTTGGACAACACTTTCTGCGATGAGATGTGTGGATTATCCACAGCAAGAGGAACGCTGCTTCTGAGCATTGTGTTGATCAAAATGTGTTTTTTGTTTTTTCATTGGGGTGAACTGGCCTCTTAAGTTCAGGTTTAAGGGAGTGATTATGATGTAATCAGCCTTTCTTGTTCTTACATTACTCAATGTTTACCGTCAAAATGGTCTGTCTAGCCCCATCTTCACTACCCAGCCATTTCACGGTGGAGAAACAGTGCAGTCAACCTTCAGGCATGGAGTTATTATTTTGCAAATGAATGTACGGCTCACAAATTTGTCAACCACAAGTTGACAGACATCGCTCACTGTGACTGGGAAGGGATGAGAGAAACGGGAAACGACAAAGAGAAGGAGGGGTGAAGATGATGTGGAAGTGAAGCGAGATCTTAAGGAGAGAAGGTTGGGATAAAAGCAGATGGTGCTCTGGCTCTTGTTCCTGTGCCAGCCTGAGCCGAAGCTAGTGGAGTTCTACCAGGGGATGCTCTTCAGAATCTGGCCACACACTAATTACGGGAGGTTTTGTTCAGGAAATTATCTCCATGTCCACTGCTGCATTTCACAGCACATTAGGCGAGGAAATCCCAAAAACCAATAAATAAGGCTGAAATTGTTCATCGCGGTCTGCGTTGATTGTCTTGCTTGCCTTCTTTGTCCTTCTCCCTAATGCCGAAGAAACTAAGAGCCCATTTCCTTTATTTGGGAATTCTTTCTGCCCTCAAAAAAGAGACAAATAAGGCTTTGTTTGGGGCACGCTGTGAGGTAGCGATAAGCTGTCAGTATTGATGCCAGAATGTGGAAAAGCATTTTAGCGTTTAAGTGCTGTCATACACACATACCTACCAGGCTATTCCTGTTGTATGTGAGCCCATGAAAATAGTAGGAATTATACTGAAAAGTCATTGTTTCTGTGTGTGTTTGTGTGTGTGTGTGTGTGTATGTGTGTGTGTGTGTGTGTGTGTGTGTGTGTGTGTGTGTGTGTGTGTGTGTGTGTGTGTGTGTGTATTTACATACATACATTCAGTATGGCTGAAATGGAATTGCTGAGGTTTTATTTATTAGTGACCACAGGAAAAATCCAATCAAAATATGCAATGCATAGGGATGTATGTGTGTGTGTGTGTGCGCGCATGTGTGTGTCCATCTGCCACTTAAGTTATGTCCTTCATTTTGTATATTAATTGATTGTTTTATTTTTCATGTTTCACTTACCTCTCCTCTCGTTTCAGGTCTCCACTTCCTGCCATTGTGTGTTTCCTGCTTCTGTCATTGTCTGTCCCGCCCTAATGTGTTACCTGGTGTAACCATCTCCACCTTCCTGTGTTTTTAGTCTTGGTGCTCCCATGTCTCGTCTTCTTCCTCGTCATCTTGGTACCTTTTTGCAGGCGTTCCAGCATTCTTCTTGTGTGGTTCTTCCTGGTTTCTGATCTGTGCTCGTGAGTTGTTGTCTTTTTTTTTTGCCCCTTTTTAGATTTATTTGCCTGATCTGACTGCCTTCCTGTTTACCGACCTGTTTTTGCCATTAAAGACCATTCATTGTATTCAAGCACTTTAGTCACCACATATAGACCTTAAGGAGTGAGGGCATGTTGGGAAAGAGAGGACATTTTTTCCGGGGCCTCACTTCATTTAAAGGGCTGTTTAAGGGGTAAGACTTTGTTTTGGGGTTACTGAAGGGGAATTCAGAAATGATCAATTTACTATATGTGATCAAACAGAATCCCACAAGCAACCATTCAGTCCAGAAAATCAAATACAAGTCCTGAGCAGGGTGGGTAAAGATGACATATCTTCCTGTCTGCTCCATGAACACGTCACCAAGCACGGATGTCTAAACCCTGGAGGATGGGTCATCAGTTAGTGACAGTAAGTGGGTCAGTCCATTCTGCACGATGCATGGGTGGGCGTCCAGACCACCCAGGCCCTGACACACCAGAGGATGAGCAGGGAGGGTGTGTGTGTGTGTGAGAGAGAGAGAGAGAGAGAGAGATAGAGATAGTGGGGTGGAGTTTAGGAGATGTATAGAGGTTCTCTACCCAAATGACAAGCCCACTGGTCTCATGGCAAGGCACAATTAATGACCCGTGCCAACATTACAGGATGAAAAATCCCCACTGTCCGAGCATCGCCCGCCCAGCCTGGCAACTGGAATTCTTCATTAGGTCTGGCAATGGAAGAGAGGGTGTGTGCAAGTGTGTGTGTATCATATTTAGGCTGTTGTGTGTTGCATTGCTAGAAATACAAGCCTTCTAATTCCACCGAATTTTTTTTTGATAAGAGAATGTCAGAGTAATTGAGTGGACCTGACTGTTGTACAGGTAGAATCAGTGTTGTGGAAATATATTACACTGCATTCATCAAGAAAACAGGAGCAAACAGACAACATCAGGGCTTCTTACTAAAATATGATGCAATATGAGCTTAAAAGGTTCAGTTCACTGGCATAGTGACTGAAATATAAATTAGACTATAGACATGAATTTGAAGATTGATTACATTTTGTCACTGTGCCAATGTAGAAAAAAATATTTTCTTGCCTTCTAAACTCTTGTGGTGCCGCCCCGGTACAAGCCCCCGTGGCTCGAGGTGGCAACGTCCCCATCCCACGGCCAATGAGAATGAAGGGACACATTGAAACCCACTACAGCACTGGGTTAGGGTGTTTTGTTAGGGTCACTTGTTTTTTACGGATTAAAACTCATCCCATCAGTCGAAAGATGCTATAATCACACAAAGTAGCAAATGATATGTTAAAATTAAAGTCACTTCCCAACTCCTCATTAAATTGAATAGAGATTTGGAGTGCTAATAGATACTAAAAAAAAAGTGGAATGTACCTTTAAATCATTTTATTCAGCATAATTAACAGCTCCCTCTTCAGTTTTTATAGTGGTATTGTGAGCATACACTACACCCAGTATCAGCTGGAGAAGGGGGTATAGGCCTGGGCCTGAGTCTTTTCTAAATCACATCTTCCTGTATCACAGTCATGTTTCCCGTGACAACCAGTCCAGACTCAACTGGCCAACCAGAGTGCATCATCCAAATTCTCACCCTGTCATTTTACAAGCCACAGAGCAAAGATAAACAAATTGAACCAATCTCGAGCGTGGAAATCGCTCTCAAAATAACAACTGCGAATGCAGAAATGTATTATCTTCACCCTCCAAATCCAATTTATTTCATGCATATCTTACCATCTAAATTGAATACAGCACATAGCTTGTGCGGGAAATCACTTTGAAAAGACTTGCCTTATCTTATCTCTGCGGCCTATCTTATCCTGAGCATCGCGCTTTCTAACCAGACAGAGGCGTCACAGTGTGCAGGGCTCTGCTGAGGGTTGTCTCGCTGTGTTTTAGCTCCACCTAAACTGCTGTACATTTTTAAAAGAAGCCTCCCCTCAGTGATAATTGACATTTATGAGGTGAACACATTTTTAATTAAGGGCAATTATTTGATTGTAGAGGGCTTTCAATTACCACATTGCCAGACACATTAAGTGAAAATATTGAGCAAATTGCAAAAAAAGTGACTGTTTGAAAACCATCACTAAGAATCTTGAAAATACAAGATAATTGTCTAAAGAATAAATTATCTCACTAAGGCCAGTACTTAATAAAAGTTAGAGGTGCTTTCTGACAGGTGAAAACCTTAATCAAATATGGATAATTGTTTGTTAAATTTAATTCACAGGCAGAGTCTAGCTGTGCTTCTCCGTAGGTCCCATTCACACTGAGAACAGTCACGCGGTTCGAAATGCAAGAGATTGAGTGGCTCCATTTCAGATCTGTTCACATCTGGACAATCTGAAATGCAGATTGAAGAGGCTGTTGTGCTGTGAAAAATATTGACCCAATTTGTTCTTAAATGTGTATGGATGAAATAATGGAAGAAATTTAAAGACATTTTATGTCCGACGAAAGCAGATAGCGATAGCTGTGAGCATGGTGCCAGTGCATTGCAAATGATGACTCTTTTCACAAACCCAAACAAAGATGCAGGTATATAAAAATTGTCAGCTAAGCACCAGCCTACAGCCCATGTCAACAACAGCTTTGCATATAACTTCAGCTAGCGATTAGCTAGTGATTAACATGATAGTCCCCCACAGACATGCTGACACAATTATTGTCATTACATTTTTGTTTGTTGCGTGTTACCGAAGAACTTAAGAGAAAAAAACATTCTTTGGGGGACTGACAGACAAGTTAGTAAAGATGAAAATAACCACCAGACTCCTTACAAAATGATATTTCTATATAGGAAATGTAATTGTAATGGGATTTCATTTGTTATTGAAATAATGAGGCAATGTTGTCAATTTACATATTTAGCTTGACACAAATATGTTGATACTGAGTGAAATGTTCAAAGACCATATTTATTTTCCTCCAAATAACCGTATCTTGCAGCAAAATAGTCAGTTGTGGTCTTATGATTCTGTTTAGACTCTTAAAGCATTTTGTTAATGTTAGGGAAAGACCTAGGTCTGATCAAAGACAGAATATGCTCATGGAAACTTAAGCGGACCTGTTTACAGTTTGCCAAATCCACCATCTATTCATAACCGTAACCAAAGCACAAACCTTAACCAAATAGTTCCCAGGACTCACCCCCCACGTCCCTGCACTCAGCGTGCTGTACAGAGGTTCATTGGCTCTGGGGTGGGGGCTGTGTGGGGGTTGTGGTGTAGTTTAGGTGATTCCCACAGTAAACGCTTCGCAGCCCAGTCCGTCGGGTTGCTTTGTGATCTACCTAAACACTTCCTCTCTCACACTCCTGGCCGACCTTTCCTCCTGCTCCCACACTCCTCAGCCACCTTTACTCTCACTCTGTCAGTCAACTCCATCTATCTAGCTATCTATCTATCTGTCTTTTGATCAGTAAGATACAGTTGATGTGGTTCTTGTACAGAAATGTCTTGCAGTCCGTGTCTTATGGAAGAATATTTTATAACGCAGTTTTGGGAGAAGCTATATGTTATAACAGCCAATCAAACAATAGTCGTCACATACGTTGAATCTGTCCATCTTTAAAAAAAAAATTATATATATATATATATATATATATATATATATATTATTCATAACTGTGCCAGTGGCTCAAACAAAACAATTTCAGAACATACAGTTTGACTTGACATTGTAAGAAAAGCACAGGTTTTTAATAACAACATGTAACGTTTATGCCAATGCCCCATTTATGCCAGTGTGGGCCAACATGCACAGAACCAGGACCCTAAAAGTGAAGCAGCTAAAAGGCATATAGCCACTGTTCATGGTATTACTTGAATCAGTGCTTTTCCTGCTCTCACATGTCAGATTTTCAACAGATGGAAGTCTGCTTCTCTAAACAAAAAGTGGAGGCTTTGTTGTCGTTTTAAATCTGTTACCAGAAGCGGCAAGAATGTGTGGCTTTAAGGTAACACATTTCAATTATGATGATATTGTTGTATCACTGAACAATTTTACATTCGTCCGGTTGTACTACACTATGATTTCCTTCTGCTTTTGTTCTCATCACAGTTCCTTACCATTGTTAGCCATGTTTTATTTCTTGTGCTGTCCAATGATACTCCATAAGCTTGTACATACAATCAACCTTTTCTGGAAATGACAACGTTGTTGCACATCGGGTCACAGGTAAGATCACAGATAAACTGACTTTTGTTACAGTGAGTTTGTTTGCAATAATACATAAGATAAAATACCATCCACTTTAAACTAAATTAAAAAAAATAAAATACAATTATTGAGAGATGGTACAATTTTGAATCATTTTGCATTTAAGTGATATTGCAAAGGTGTGTACCCAGTTGCATCAAGGATGAAAACTGAGAGAGACAGAGAGAGAACTATAGTAGAAAAAGAGGAAACAGCGGACGACAGACCAAAGTTCCCTCTGTCACTCCATTAAGCAGGAGTGTTCCCGTTCCCGAACCCCCCTCGCCCAATTCTCCCCCTCCTCCCTCATTTCCTACCTTACCTCCCTAACACACACACACGCACACTCCTCCACAAATCCCTTCATGCCAAACTCACTTAAGATTAAGCATGTGTGAAATTGAGGACTTTTGTAATACACATGCCCCCTCTGCTCCCAACGAAAACACACACACACACACACACACACACACACACACATACTGCAGTCCTTCCCGAGAATAAAAAAACAAACGAGTAGCGAGTGAATGAGTAAGCGGCAGATAGGAAGTGGAGTTTTCTCTTTAAAGGAGGAATCAACACTTCCTGGTCAGTGTGATAACTTGTGTTAGTGGGTCACATCATCTGAACGACCAGTCTGTGATTACCCCACTTTGATCGGAGCCTACCTCCATGACCATCAGATAAGCACAGTGGTCACAGGGTTGGGAACCATGACTGCTGTTTCCTTGCATATTGCATTCTTTCTTCACCTAGTTACTTCCTAACAGCAACTATTTCATTGGCACAGTCGTAGTCATTATACATTAAAATCTAAATTCCGGCAGCTGTGGCTGTAGAACTGGAAAATCTGAAATATGTTATAATAATAATATTATATATACACACACACACATACAGTCGTAGTCATTATACATTAAAATCTAAATTCCGGCAGCTGTGGCTGTAGAACTGGAAAAATCTGAAATATGTTATAATAATAATATTATATATATATATATATATATATATATATATATACACATATATGATGTTTATCCCCAGTATATACTGTAGTTACTACACAATACATATGAGTATTAAGAAAGACATTCTATGCTACAGTCTTTGGTATCTTTGCACCACCGTTTTAAGTGTGGGTCACATCCAGTAGTCCATTCTTTTCACATCTTCATTACAGTTGGCGCGTCAACAAATCAAAACAAGCACATTGCTCTGTTTGAAGATTCTCCAACATCGACTGACGAGACCGATTTTCCACTTGCCGTCCAATTCTGGAGCTCGCAGACAAAAAAAAAACTATTTGGAGGGAAATTCGCTGTCACGTCAGGGCTGGCAAATCAGCACTCGATCACTGTGTGTGAACCTCCAACAGTGACTCACGGATACCTCGCCAAATACATGAACATGTCGGCAAGGCCCAAATTCTGTAGTGTGAACTGTGTGGTGACTGGCAGTGAGTACCTCGACCACTACGTCAATGGCGTCGATGCACTACAGCCAATGAGAGTGCAAGACCACACGGGCTGAGCGGAAACCCAGGGAGGAACTGTAGCACTACAACACAACAACATTCCAAGAAGAAGAAGAAAGCGACAGACAATTGTCCTTTGTGTATCTCTTGATTTCCCGCGTCACTTCGCACGTGTTTTTCGTGACAAAACGTACTTTTGAGACCAGAGACACTCTTTGAGGATTTCTCCTGCTGAAGGATCGTGTCATGTGTGGCCCCCTGTCGCCGATGAGTCACATAGTGTTAATTGCACAATGACAGCAAGTCGTCTCACAACGTTGTGTAGTGTGTCCAAGCTATAAGGCGCTCGAAAACTCTGAACTGCTGCGAGCTCCTCCTAAAGTAAGCCAGCGGACAAGCAGCGGCAGCTGCTAAAGAGGTAGTGCTCGGTGTGTGTGCACAGCTGGACTCTATCTACTGTATGCGTGTGGTATTATTTTTGATGTCTCATTATCCTGGTGGTGCTGCCTCATCACCAGCACCACCAGGATAATGACACATTCAGTTTCTCTACTGGATTTTGAGGAATCCTATCCTGAGTCTGATCAGATAACATCAATTTATCTTGTGTTTGTTTTCACCAAAGTTTAGTTACCTTCTCAGGATGATAGAGTTTAATAATCCCTGACACATGCTTTTGTAAACATGGACCAACAATCATGCTGCCTTGTCTAATAGCATTCTGTTGTCTGCTCACAGCCTTATATCTTATATCAAGCAGTTCAGCATTGCATCTCTTTGGAGGCTTTAGTCAAAAGTTATCTTTCACTCCCATATGTGTATATATATATATATATATATATATATATATATATATATATGTACGGATATGTACGGACAAGGAAGGAGTTTAAGGAGTTTAAATTACGTTCTGTCACAAAAACACACAAAAAGTGACACGGGGAAACAGGAATTGTTTGTGACTTTCACAATGGATGTCAAAAAGAAAAGCGATCAATAAATTGCAAGATACTCTTATGGTAAATAAACAGAAGTAGTTAGAGCGAACCCCCCCTTGTTATGCCGTGGGAGAGAAATAACTTGAAGTGTTAATATGTGGTTCCGCATTAAAGTCAGTTTGAGGTTACGCTCGTCATCTGTTGCAGTGAAAACGCTCCACATGACAGAAAAAAGACCCGCAAAAAGTCTGGGCGATGATTTTTTTCAGAAACACGGAAAAAGCAGAAAATATGGGTGAGCAGAAATTAAGAGTGTTGTCACATCACAGCTCACACAGGAGATGGTTCCCTGACACGTCCAGACATTTAGCTGCTAGATATCTGGACACGTCGGCGAGGATTCAGTGAGTCACTTTGGCCTTGATGGTTTTATTGGAAATCTGTAGCTCACAGGAGAGAATCTGTGCTCAAAGTTAAAGATGCTATTAAACAATAGTATTTGAATTTAAATACTTCCTTTGTGTTGATTCTCCATTAAATCCATCATTTTACATTTAAATACCCATTATTACAAACTTCAGTCTTAAGAAAAAAAGACTGCGACCACGATTAATCACAGCAAATTGTGTGATTAATTAGTAAATTTTTTTTAATCGATTGACAGCACTAATATATAGATATATTAGCAATCAATGAATGCATTTTTTCTTCAGATGAAAAGTGGAATGTTTAAATGTCAAATGTGTGACTAATATATCAAAAAAGGGCTATTTCAAGAATTGCTACAATCCATTTTTTAAATTTGTATTTTGTCCCAGAGAGTTGTACCGAATATATTTTCCTCAGCAAGCCCTTTGTCATTGTACAGTGGTTGCCATCCCTCTGAATTGTTTTAAATATTAGCTAGAATTTCTTTTGGAAGATAGCACTTGTTCTGAGGGGGAATCCACTGTTTGTATGATGATAACGTTTGGACACGTGAGTCGAAACTATGTCAATACGTGCAAAATCTAAAGTTTGCTAGTGTCAAGCTAAACTAAGTGAGTATGACATTTCACTAGAGAATTTTGTGTTGGACTTCTAAAGGCCTATACAGGAAACAAAACAGGATGTGGAGAAACATCAGGATTCAAAAAGATGCAGGGAGAAAAGAACATGGTGGAAGTCAAAAAGTTATTTTTTAGTCATTGTGACTTTTGAAAGCTGATATGCAACACAGTGTGACCAGCGCAGGTCATGCAAAAGCAGCTGAATAACCCTGTGAATAACAGCTCAACTGAGTGTCTGGCATTACAGCCAAGTATCAGACATTAAACAGCTCCATTGTCTCCTCACGTCCGCCAATCATCAGAAATATTTGACATTATTTCTGCTATTGTCTTCCATCACGCACACGCGCACACACACACACCGTGATTCAGCTGAGTTGAGAGCAGACATTTGCTCGGAGTGAGAGCCACTGCTGTTGTATTCCTTTGTTTGCTGCACATGATACACTCCCTCTCCCACTGTGTGGTAATATGGCAATTTTCTCAGTCAATTTGCCACTCTCAGGATCCAAGCACATGCAAATATGGGAGATGGTGCAGATTGGGGAATAGTGCTCGGCTGTATAATGTGTACCAACTGCTTAAGTCTAGGTTGTTGTTTGGCAGGGACGCTGCCATTGTTTTAAACTCATGTCCTGTTTTGAAGGGGGGCACCAATTGAGAACAAAGGATCAGGGATGATGGTTAATATATCATTATATGCACAATAATGATTGTACTCTCTCCTAGTGCCAGCAGTCTGATTTTAATTATCTCATCATTAGCACACATACTGTAGGTGCGAGTAGTTTAAAAGCGAGGTGGTCCACAGTGTGAGCGAGCTCTGTATGAGTTTCACTAAAGGAAGGAATGATGCGCTAGAAGATAACAATAATTCCCCAGTTCCAATCCCCTCGGTGCAGGTGCCATGACCAACTGGTAGAATGTATTAGTGTGGTGAAAAAAGCAAAGATGTGCCATTTGTTTGTTTCCTCTAAAATGTCATGTTAACAGAGGAGCAGTCAGCAAATCGCCCAAAAATCTTTACTATTCCGCACTATTTGTGTGGAGACATAAGCAGGTATATACATATATATATTTAAAAGAAAATTATCATTTGGACTCTTTGCTGATCCTTGACTCTGGCCTTCTTCTGCTACCCGAGGGAAAAAAAGTTGGCTTGCAGCACACTGCTGAATTATGAGTGTCAGAGGCGATTTAGAAGTGGATATAAGCTATGCTGACTGAAAAATAAGTGGGTATACTTCCACTACACTACTGCTGGTTACACAGATGAGTCACCACATTTGTAGAGTTGCGGCTTTCCCCTGTAACCTCTGTGTTCTGATTTATTTTCCTTCTTTTCCTTAAAGATCCAGAACAGAGTCAGAGTTGAGACACTCACAACACTCTTGATATTAATCTTTAAACAGAAAACGTAACGGTTGATGTTGAAAGTGTCATGACACAGTTGATTATAGGAATTGCATACTTTAGCAGTTGCTTACTAACTCTATTCTCAAAGCAAGACTGTAAAGTTTGCTGAGCCCCTGCAGCCACAGGTGGTGATTCATTCTGATGAGGTCGAGTGTTCAATGTGGTTCCCATGTACCGAAAACAAAGCGAAGCCATCGCTCTGACTGCCTCATCCCCCTCACTGAACTGAGACATGGCCAAGCGGTCGTTTCTACTCAGGGTACCTGGCTTCCCGAACACTAAGTGCTGTCACCTAACTCAATTTGGAATACTTGACATTTTCAAGGTTTACTTGCTGAAAAAGGAGAAAACCTCTGGTCTTTAATTACAGCTGAGTCTATTTAACTGGTCTACAGATCGGCATGACTCTTTAACTTGCTGGGATTGATTTGAGTTTAGCAGAAAAATCTTAAGTTGTGTGAGAATGGTGGAGGTGTGACCTTTTGACCCCTTGACACTTAGTATGTCTGGGCCAGACTGAGGTGCAGGAGGGGAACTCTGGCTGGGTTTTTTTAGAGTATTGCACAGTACGTGCATTGTGAACATGAAAATATTACAATCTGTTGGTGTCCATATATGGTACCATATACAGTACATTACAACAGGTGGAAAATAACTAATTTCTATTATTGTGATGGAGAACGAAGAATATTAAAGAGGACAACAGACTGCCTAAGCTATTACCAACAAAACCCTGAGACATTCTGGTGAATAGACAATGATGAGGGAAGGTTAGGACATTTGCATTCCGGTGTTTTACAGTCGGGCTGCACGTTGGCGTAGTGGTTAGCACTTTCGCCTCGCAGCAAGAAGGTTCTGGGTTCGAATTCCAGTTTCAAACCAACCAGGTTCAAACCAACCAGGGTTTGCATGTTCTCCCCATGCGTGGGTTCTCTTTGGGTTCTCCGGCTTCCTACCACAGTCCAAAGACACGCAGAATGGGGTTAGGTTAATTGGAGACTCTAAATTGACCGTAGGCGTGAATGTGAGAGTGAATGGTTGTCCGTCTCTGTATGTGGCCCTGCGATAGGCTGGCGACCTGTCCAGGGTGAACCCGGTCTCTTGCCCAATGTTAGCTGGCTCCAGCCCCCCCCTGCGACCCCTAAATGGATAAAGTGGTAGACAATGGATGGATGTTTTACAGTGTATGAATGAAATATCAATTCATTTATATTTTTTAGATTACCTAAGTGTGAATAAATGAAAAAGATTATAATTGACCATGATAATGATGGTAATAATAAATGGCCATTATAAGCACTAACCAACATACTGTAAGATAAGATAAGATAAGATCTACCTTTATTCGTCCCACAATGGGGAAATTTGGTCGTTACAGCAGCACAGTGGACAGAATATTAAAATATCTTTGAATCTGAATCAGCTTCGAGAAAAAATCACAGAATTTCTGACAAATTCAAGTTGTAAATTTGCTTTTAGCAATGAAAAGTGCTCTATAAATGAAATGTATTATTATTATTATTATTACTAATAATGATAATAATAATAATAATAATAATAATAATTAATAATAATAATAATAATAATAATAATGATATAACAGAAATAGTAGAATATAGAAAGACATTTTAAAAAGCAGTATGTACAAAATACCACAAAATATAAAAATGTAAATATTATATACAGAGCAGTAGCAATAGTTGCACATGGAGAATAAATGTGTCCAACCGTGTCACACTCTCTGTCTCTCACTCGCTCTCTCACACACACACACACACACACACACACACACACACATAGACAAGAGACACACACACACACCCCTTCACCACACCGCCCACCATAGCTCAGGTATACCTGGTCCTGGACCACCCCCCCCCCCCCCCCCCCCCTCCCCCCCCTCCCCCACAGTTGCTAGGCAACATCTTCCTTGTGTGGACACCCACCTGCCTTCAGGCTTCAGCGCTCTAAATTTGGTCTTAATTGCAAATTGAGTGGGAGAGCAGGCTGATGCCGGCTGAATGAGAAGCAGGCAGCCGCGGCTGCAACTGCGGCCACAGAGCAGACTCAATTACATGTTCACGAAGGCAGAGACATGGCAAGCTGATGCTGTGATGGAAATGCAAAAGGACAAGTCAGAGTTTGGTTTATCAACGTATAGGTAGAGAAAATGTAACAAGAGAAGACCAAAAACTGGAGTAAGACCATTTTAGAAACCAGTCTGGTGTCGAGAGCTCAAAGCTGACCATCATTGACTTTTTACTTTATTCTCTTGATGTTGGAAGTTCTAAATAGAATAAAACTACAAGTTGTGCGTTTGTGAATCTTTAGACTGTTATGTTCATTTTTTCCCTATCTTACGATCATGTGATTAAACTGCCGTGTGGTCATTTACATCGATGTCATACATGTTTTGTTCTGATTTCCTGTCATACTTGCAGAATCTTGAGAAGATTCTCCTGACAACACTAACACAAGCTCCCTCCCGTAATGTTTAGCTGTTTCAGTTCAAGAACAAGAAAGATATTTCAATACATCCTAAATACTGAAATACCATTTTTATGGTTTTTAGATGGGCTTTTCCATTTTTAATACAACATAAATTTAAGTGAATCTGAATCAGCTTCGAGAAAAAAAGACAGAATTTCTGACAAATTCAAGTTGTAAATTTGCGACAAGAAAAACTCTCTGAGATTAAAGTGGTAAATGTACGAGAAAAAACTTGCAAATTATTTTCTGTTTTTCAAGGAACTATCGCTTCAGGATCACCACAGACCACAGAAGTTAGGTATTCGACGGCCACTTATCCAACTTAAAACTAACTTCACCGAGGTGGTAAATGGGACTGCACAAGGCTTACAGCAGGGTTATTCAACTATACTGTTCAGGGGGACAAATTTTCATAAAGCTCAGTGCCCCTCAGCTACTGTCACTAAAATAAATAATATTCATGATATACTGAGTGAATTTTATGAAGAACGAAGAACGCATCCAAGGTCCGATGACGTCATTGCATAATAATTAGCCATGTGGATTTACCTTCGGTAGAGACATGTAGACAGAGCAGATTGAAATATCACTTTTCTACAAAGTTTAATTTGATAAGGTCATCCCCTGCGGACATAGTACACGGCATGTAGCAGTGTCTGTGGTCATCCTGAAGCGATGCTTCCTTGAAAAACAAAACAAAATTTTCCAATGCTTTTTCTCGTAAATTTACGTAAATTTACGGCTCCATATTTTTTGTTGCTACCTTGGCCCTAGTATGCAGTTGTACAAATGTGATGTATTTGAATGTCACCTGAAATTTTTCGATTACATTTCTGAAACGATTGGGTTGAAAAGTGGGTGGAACTGTGTCTTATGGCTCTATTAGTTTATTAATCACTGTACTCAGTTTGGCTCTAAACAACCCCACGCCACCAATCAGAGCTTAAAATAAATCATGTGGCCATTGGGATGAAAACTGGTTGCTACAGTTGCTCAATTTATTAATTGTATGACTCAGAAAATACTCAATGTCTTTCTGGGTTTCGACAGACTATAATCTTTAGCTTCCCCTTAACATTTATGGTCAACAGAGCTCTGGACTTTGTGATTGTGAGAAGCAATTAGTTCTTTTAAAAATGAAGGTTATGTATCTTTTGTTGTGACGATTCAAACAGGAGAGTTTCTGAACTTTGTCATCACGGTCCTTGAAGACAGCGAGCAGTACTTTGTCTCCTGAAAGTCTGGATAAAACAAGTCATCTCACCTCATCATTCTTTGCACAGTTGTATGAAAGAAAAGAAAAGAAAAAAAAAAATCAAGGAATTATTACAATTTTTCTTGAAATACAGAAAACCTTTATTTTTGTGACTATTGAAAAAAGGCTGATATGAAGCTTCAAATGCCCTTGATATAACAGGAGTAAAATACCGTACATATCCAGCTGATTTACAACAGTAGCTGAGCAACAACATCCACATTAATAACTGATGCCTCTGCAGAATGAGCTGAGCTTGTTTGAAAACTTTCCTGGCTTTCTGAAGTCTCCTCCAACTGAAATATTACAGAGCTACATCGACAGGCCAAAAACTCTTAAGAGAGCACATATTGGAGAAGGGGCCCGTTCACTCAATTCAATTACCACAGCCCTATACACAATCCACAGGAGACTACGGTGCACCGGATGCTCATTTCAACTCCTCTTTCCCCAAATCCCCATAGAAATCTCCTTCGGTCGGACAATGCACTTTTTCCCATTTGAAAAAAAAGAAAGAAAATCAATATCTGGTTTCAATACTCGTGGAAGCCGATCAATACAAGCCCCTGCTGTCTTTTTCTCTGCCACGCTCTTTCTCCAGTTTTCCTTCCATCTCTGGCAAATGGTAAATAGAAACAATAGTGTATGGTTATTGGGAGGTCAGGGTGCAGCCGGAGGAGAGAATAAGGCTGCTGATGAGAGTGCTTGAGCTGGAATCACACAGGCATCGATGCCGTTAACCTCTCTGTGGAGCGCCATTGACAAAAGAGAAGGCGAACTTGTGTTCACGCGGACACACACACACACACACACACACAGGGAAGCCGATGCACATTTTGCCTGCTAAGGGTGAGAAAATCACAGGTTTAGCCCTCTGTATGATTTGAGATTTTTGTGGTTGATGAAGACCTCGTTTCACGGTGAGGACTTAAGGTCCCTTTGCAATGATAATGAGAAACAGTGTCCAAAATAACACCACATTGAGTTGTGTTTTCAGGAAATAATACGGGTAAGATAATGCAGGATAATTGCACCCGTTGAGATTGCCTCCATTTGATATGTTCTCTCCGTCTGAATCCTTTTCTAATGAATTGGGTTTTAAAAGAACGGTAGAACGAGAATTTCAACAGTTTTTAATCCTATCCCTATAATTTACATCAATTCTAATATCCCAGCAAGAGTGAACCTGTTTCAGCCCACTGACAAGACAGGATCAGACCAGTGCAACGCTGATCCTGGGTAGTTCATTTAACATCCTTGACCTCCAGTCAATCACGTCTTTTCATGCTTCTAAAAGAGGAAGGGACAGACTGTGACAGAGATTCATTCATGCCATGTCGATAGAGAGGCAACCTAACATTAAAGAAATAATAATGGTTAATAATATTAGGAAACGTAATATATAATAAGTGTGTTAAACTTGTAACAAAGTTCAGAGCTTAACAGAAAAAAAGGAAATTAAAATAACAGTAATTAAAACAAGAGGAAGATAATGAGTTCATAAACCAGAGGAGACTTTTGTTACACACAAAAATAAAACACAACATATGTCAAACATCCATAAAGGCTTTTCATCTTACGCCCAGGCACGCTGGGAGTTAATAAGTTCTTAGTGTAGATTGGACTGAGGGAGTATAATTTAAATTGAGTAATAAGTAGAATTTAGGTAGAGTAATGGGTAGAATTTTATATTCAGGATTGATCTTAAAATTCTACTCATTATTATTATTATTAGTGTAAGTTGAAAATCACAGGAGTAATGTGTTCATATCACTCGGTGTTAGCATTCAACAAATGAACCAGCATTGGCCTCAGTTCCAGAAAAAGCATCACTGATCAGCAGCATCTTCACCGTCTCCTCGTGGTGCTGAGGGTGAGACACAGTCAGTGGTTGTCAGCAGTTTACACTCAGATTTGCTATGGTAACAGATCTCACAGTAATAGTAAAATGTGAGTTTTGTTGCATGCAGTTGTGCTTTATTTTGAAATACAGCCACTGTTACTCACTGGTGAGGTCAGCAAAAAGGAAGTAAATAATGTTTTACAATGTTCTCTGTCCAAACAAATCCCGTAGAGACATCTCACTTCGACTGACTGCACTTTCCAGAGTGACACCAATCACACTTCGGCACCACAAACTAACATTTTATCAAGCCTGTCTGACAATGCGCGGGACTTCTCAGATAAGGTTGGCGTGCACGGGAAAGCAATTAAACAGAGGAGGGGCTGACTCTCCCATAGTATCACCCCAGGGGTCGTCGGGGCTCCTTTATGACCCCCGCTGACCTGCCAAATCTGAACCATTACAGTAAATGTCAGGCCTTAGCTGGAGCACATCACCACATATGCTAACACACACATCTCTGTCGCTCAAAGATGGATGTAAAACCTTTGTTTTTGTCAGGCTGCTCTAAGGATTCCTCCGAGAGAAGCGGGAATGGTGCCAGACAGCCTGGGCATCATGTTGTCCCCCTCTAAGCCCCACAAGGACCCCCTCTTATCCCGCCTGTCGTGGCTGCGAGTGGCCGGGGGGCTGGGAGGGGGCACAGTGGGGGACCGAGGAAGATCTATGGGACCCAATGGGGCTGTTGTCTCTCGAAAAAAGGAATTACAAACAAATTGCTGAGGGCCAGCACATCATTTCAAGACTCGTGGCAAGTTTATGACTTGCTAATGTTCCTAATTACATGGCCGTGAAAGACTTAATTAATTGAGGCGTGCGTGGGTGGGGGGCGGGGTGAGGGTAGGTGGGGAGAGTTAAAAACGAAAGCTGGAGAGGAAAGAAAGAAGGAAGTGGAGCAAAAAAAAATAAATAAAAAAACTAGGCCCCAAAGTAAGAGAAAGAAAATAAGAGAGTGATGAGAAAGAAAGTGGTTGCCTGTGTTTGTTATCATGGTTCCAGTGCATTGGTTTTTACTGCCTGAGGAGAATTTAGTGGCTCTCACTATTGCGTGCAAAAGAAAATGTGAGTCTCCGGGAAACGCGACCATTACGATCAACCCCTTGCTGATACCTAATATGCCCTGCGTTCCCCCCATGACTTTGCCAAAGTGTCTGTAATCATATTATTGTAAATGTTAGTGCAGTTAATTGCATGGAGAGGAAAATGGGCTACGCTTGGCGGGTTATGGGGAATTTTTTGAAAGTTTGTTTGCCCTCTGGAGTATTGTAGGCACTAATAATGGTGGATTGGAGGCGAGAGTGCGCGAAAGAGGAAGATGGAGAGACGGAGGAAGCAGGAGGAGGGCAACACTTAACCGCAAGTGTTTCTCCTCTCACCACAGAGTCTGATATGATTTCAACAAATAAAGTGAAAGGAATTAAGAGCTGTTAATGTGGCTGACTTATCCCGAGTGTTTTGAATTCGGCAGCAGCTCGCAACCAATTGATGCATGCAATGGGCGACTTCTCTGTCACCGTACAGCATTTCAACATTTCCCAAATTATTAAAGGACATTTGGAAAAATGAACTGATGTTGAAACTCAGTAATTATGTCTTGATTTGACCAAACGAAGCAAATAGCACCTGATGGCGACACTATGTATGAAACGTCTAAACATAGGAGGGTTTAACCCATACGTTTTTTCTTTGTTTGTGTGATTATTCCATTTTTAAAGTGGCTAATTTAATAGGTCGGTGTAATTTGCATGACTCAGTTCTGTCAGTTACAGATACAAATTGAATGTTCCATGGGGAACAGAGTCTCTGCTACAATTATTAGCCTTGAAAGCGTATGCATGAATGCCAGGTGCTCAAATTCAGGAGGAGTGAATTCCATCCACATCCTGTCTCCATCCTCATCATGTTTGCAAGGATTAATTTTATCTGTAGATGTTTTGAAAACCCTTTCTTAAAATAGAGAGTCTCATTGATATCTGGATCTTTTTCTAGATATATCTATTTAAAAAATAAACTAAACATTTACAGTAGACAAAGACATATTATACATTCTCACAACCTTCAACAATTTTCCAGGGAAATAAGATAATCTAAGTTCATTGTTTTATTTATTTTTTACCTCAATCATTCTGTACACAGAATAATATTTGACCCCGGTTATGATGTGGGTCACAAAACTCCACGATGCTAAAATGAGAGAGAGAGAAAACACTTAAAAGTTTGACAGCTTACAAGTGATTGGCCAGAGGCAAGCGTGTCGGGTTGTGATTGGATGTAGACAAGAATGAGCTGGTGGAGCTTAGAAATAGTTGGAAACTGTGTGTGTGACTTAGAGGGCACGTGCAGAGAGAGCTTTCGCCAAGCTTCATGTAGTTAATGTCCCGTCACAGTCTTGCATTTAATGTTTGATAGTCATCATCCCTAACAATGACTTAACAAGTCCTTTATCTAGTTCCCTAATTTAACTATACCTTAACCATTGTTTCTTTGTCCTTAAACATGATTCTTACATTCCCACATTAACCGCACTGACATTACCAGAAAGTTGGAACTTTTAAAAAGGAATTCTCGTATTTGGCATCCCACCATTTATGAGTAAGATTTTAATTAATTGCCTATTTATTTAATTACTCGTGGGGTCATTATTTGAGTAAGAAAATGAGCATGTTGACATAATGTCCTCTTTTGGTGTGGGTTCATTTATTTTCTCCCGGAAACTTAAAAAAGGAATTTCCCCTGATGCACTTTTAAACAAGAAGCCATGTAAGGCTACGGTGTGTGAAACAGATCACATCTGTGATGCACATTAGATCGAGACGATATTGGACGTCAACGGTGTGTGCGTGCACACACACTCCCACAAATACGGGACACGGGTACATGTTCTTTCTCCCTCTCAGTCATTAAAACGCAGGCAGGCCAGGCGGCGTCGAGGCAGGCACCGACCACGCCGGGCTCACCCAGGGAACATTAGTCATTTTCCACCTCATTGCTGAGGCTCATTTAGCAAAGCCTCCTCCTGACCGTCATCAATATCTCTCCTAAAGAGGCCTACGAGCTGGGAAGGACCAGGCTGCCCTAACCTGTTGTGGGTCACGCTTCGCCATTCCTGAGCCAGATAGCACTGGCAACTAATGAGAAATGACAAGAGGCTGGTTCAGACTTCCCCTTCTTTTTCAGGACTTGTTGCATCGTGCTTCTTTGATGATAGAGATGACGGAGACAGTGAACATTGTTATTGAAATTAGAATTTAAACAAAGAATGAAATCTTCTAGATTTATTATGGCCAAATTAATTATTAAGAATGCAACTTTTGTCCATAGGACATGATGAAATTACTGTCCTCAGCATTTTCCACGGCTGCTTGTTAGAAGCAACCTCGCCACATTTTAACTTTAACTTTAACTTCTCAAGAATCTTAGTCATGGAGTACGGACCCCACTGTGATTTGAATCCAATACACTTTTTTTGAGAAATTCAGCCAATATTTCCTCACGGTCCACTAGCTGTCGGTTCCGTGTGTGCGGCAGAAAAAAAAATATTTTCATCTCACCCCTGGCTCTGTAAATTGAAAAATCCCCCCAAAAAACCAATACACCACCTCACAACACTACATGTACAGTTAGTAAACATCACTCCCCGACACATTAAGAGACGTGCTAGCGACAGACGCTACGCCTCAGGGGTTTGGTTGTTTATATGCCCCTGAACTTGTCTACACCTGTAATGTCATCACTATATCACACAATACAATATTTTTAAAAAGACAAAAAAAGCATTAATTGTAACTTAAAACCGTAATAACATATTCAAAACAGTGAACATGAAACTAAGTTGTTATACGGTTTATACAAGTCCTATCAGAAGGCTCTAAACTCAACTTTAACATACTCCAGCTCATACAATTCATTCAATTCTCCACTGTTGTCTGCTCTTCCTCCATCATGCGGTACTAGGCAATTACCATTTAGGGTATGTTAAATGTTGGATACGTCTACCAACTGACTTTATCAACCATAATCCCTGTCACAACCAGTCTATTACCTATTTTTTCATTTCAAAAAACCCATTGTACATTGTGTCTTGCTTTGAAGAACTCAGCATTAGCAGCTCTTCACTGTTTTCACTATGCCACATTTCTCACAACTTCTATCTTGACAAGGCCCAGTGACAAAGACCTGGCAGCAGCAGAAAGATCAAACATTGGTCACATGCTGTGTGATACATGAACGGAAGATAAAAGACACTCATCAGAAGGTACATGTGGACTGTAACCTTACTGTGAAACGAGCAGTGTAATGCTGGCGGTGGGAGGACGGGAGGGCAAAAGGCCTCATCCTGCTGTGATGAAATGCTGACTGCAGTGTGAGACTGGCAGCATCACCTCAGTTTGACGGGTCCTCTGAGGGTTCTGTTGTTGTTTTTAGTTATTTTGTTCTCAAACAACCTGATCTGACCATGATCATCAGTTTTTGTCATGTCAGCATTTCCATGGTACTGACTAAGCCTGGACGTGGGTTTGTCAAGGTCCTAATAAGGGGACTGTAAGGGTCAAGCTGCAGATTGCTATTACTTTTATTAGTATTAAGTGCATTTTTGTTAATTCTTTTGATCAGTTGACTGTCTCCAGAACTGTGTCACTATCAAGACTGAAAAGCAGAAACAGAATTCCGGACGTTTGTCTACTTAGTGTCAGGTAACCAATCAGATGGGTCAGGACTTGTTACCCTGGTAACCAAGAAAATGGTGGCCGAAGCTGGGTTGTCAGACAGAAACAACAAAGACAGTAAAACACACGCAGATCGGCTGCACACTGAATGTTGCTGGTGAGCCTTGTGCTTTTATACAGCATGTGTTGTAGGCTTGTTGTGTTGTGTTGTAGTCAACACAACACAACAACACAACTGGCTGAGCAGTGACGAGCTCGTCCAGTCAGTGTTTAAGGTGAACAAAAAAGAAACAAAACCAAAAATGCAGTGCTTTTTTTTTTTTTTTCTGCCACAAAAAAAAAAACATGTTATCTGGGCACACACCCTTATGTCACCTCAGCAGTGCTAAGACAACATCAACAACAACAACCAGTTTAATGGCTCAGGTTATGGATTTTATCCTGAATGATTCCTCAAACTTAAGATCTAGACTGTTGAAGTTTGAGCATATTAGACCTAATGCTTGGCCACTCCACTGACTACATGGTACAAATAGTACTACCACTACTACAGCAAAAAAAACTGCAAATACTACTACTGCTTCTGCTTTAGTGCAACTACTACTAAATGTATTGCTCTGCTACAAATAACATAGTTCTATGTTCATTATTATTATATTATTTGAATCTTGCTATTATGCTACAAAGCTGCTATATATATATATATATATATATATATACATATATATATATATATATATCTGTTTAACTTGTACTGTAAAATCTGTTGATGTAAAAAAAGTCACCAGGTTTTTCATTTACTATCTGTGTTGGAGTATGTAATCTCTCTATGTAATCTAGGCATTTTCATAATGTGGTTTGTGTAGCACATTTTACACAGTGTGATTATGTACCGTGATGTAACGTAAATGGTGAGATTGTTGTGCTTCTGATGGCTGCAGAGTGCCTCTAGCTGGAAAAAGCATGGAAATGAAGTGGAAAATGCATAAGATTAGGCAAATACAATCTCCTTAGAACCTCTGTGTGTGTGTGTGTGTGTGTGTGTGTGTGTGTGTGTGTGTGTGTGTGTGTGTGTACGAGGAACAGATAGAGGAAGAGAGAAGGACGCGCTCTAAACACATGATTACATCTGCATTTCCACATCCAACATTTGTTTAAATTAAATTGCCATTCTGGCGTATTTGCTGTCGTATTCCTACATTGCACAGCAGTGTTTGCATCAAATTATGTGGTAAATGATGCTCAAACATTTTACTAGACGTATCTTATAATATAGAGATGCAAGCATGTTCACTGCTTACAGCTGCTTTAGGCTTTTAACATATTGTATGATCACACTCGCTTCTGGAGGGATGATCTCTTTAAACTTTTACATTTCTTGATTAAACCATCTATTAAACCTCTGTTCAAAGCTACAGTATATGTTCTGAGCTCTCTTAAAAACTACTGGATGTAATAGCATTTTGTTCTTCTGTCTTTTATATGAATTTAATTTCCAGTTGGCCCTCTTGTCCAGCAGTGCACATCTTCTATGGCACTATTCAGTGTCCCTATTTGGTTGCTTAACTGAAAAACACGCTCAAATCCCTGCTATTTTGATAAAAACCACTAACAATGTACTCAGACTCAAAAGCATGATTGGACTTGTACAACAAATAAGCAAAATTTCTCATTCTGAAAGCAATTTTGCACACAGGCAATTTTCTGTGCTCGCGGGCCACCTGCACACATCTGTTTGTCTATTATGGTGGTAAATGAGGGAGGATGGGGGGGTTGGCCCTAGTATTTTTTTGATCATATCAACAACAACGGGGACACGGGGCATCCATCATGACCCGACCACCTCTCCCGCCTACATGTACTTGAACGGGTCCAACAAGTGGTAGCAATTTTCCATTTTCATTTGTTGACCACTTGACCATGTGCTTTCCCCGGCTCCGGCGGATGAGCTCTCATTCATGGTCGACTTCTGGTCTGTGCAGCACACCTTCCTACTCTGCTCTGATGCACCTGCTGTCGCCTCACTGCTGAACACGTACCACAGACATCTATGGGTGGGTGGAGAAAACCAAAGAACAACAGTGCATACAGACAAGTTGAATATATTTGTGGGGTTACTTTAGAGTTTTGTAATTATTTTGTCAGAATTGTAACAAACTGCTGAAAATAGCCCCAACCTTGTTTAAAATGATGTCTCTAGTTAAAAATTGTTGGAATCATTTGGGATAATTTAAGTAGACAAAATATACGGCACCTCTTTTGCATGTAAATGTGGAAAAATTATATATTACAGCTTATATAATAATACAAACTTGAACAAAAAACTAAACTCAGAAAAATATATATTTTACTCTCTAAATGTCCCTTGACTGAGATTGCAGCAGCATATAGAACACAGAAGTAACAAATATCTCATAAAGGCTGATAAAAATCAAAATAAACCTGAGCAATAAAGGCAGGACCAACTTGACAGAAAACAGAAACAACATGAACACTAAATGACATCATGGTAAGTATAGTGTGCATGAAATTAGAAAGAAAAGCACACAATTAAAGAAATGGAAAAAAAAAAAGAATTCTCAGAAGACCAAAACATGAAATGGTAAATTTTGGCTTTGACTGTGAGCCAGATCAGCCAGCAGACTATGATGTACATCTTCACATGCATATAACAACGCTTGGTCCCAGTTTTTTTATTTTACTGACTGAGGCATGTTCCTGTCACAGCAAACATGAAAGTTGCTTCTTTCGTATTCATATACGGGAAAAGCAGATGTAAAGGGAGTCCAAGTAGCAGGTGATACAATTGTATCAATATGAAGGTGAGATGCAAAGAACAGCTTTGCACATTTGTCTGTCGCAGTAAGTGGGATGGTGTATTCCCTCCAGGTTCTCAGCAGTGGCATCCTGCTTGCTCCTCTTTCTCCACGTTGGCCCTGCTCCCTGCAACCACTTGCTGCTCTCCCTCCGGCCTCCTCCTCTGCATCCTCCTCCTCTCTTGTCTTCCTCTTCTTTTGCTTCCGTTCATCCAGCTTTTCCCTCTCTCCAGCGGCCCAGACAATGGGACCACGACTGCCGCCAGCCGCCGGGCCCCTCAAGCCAACTCAGTCTTTTCACAGCGAAGCCCAAGGGCTCCAGGGTAAATCCTACAACTTGGCATGCTAGCGTGCCAGCCAAAGGGATGCCAATGTCCGCCAGCATTGCTGCACTCTTCATTTGTAGCCTCCTCTCTTTGTTTTACAGTGTCTGTCTCTGTGACTGTATGTTTCTATCTGCTGCTTTGTCTCTCTTCTTGGCTTTTCCAGCATCTTTAGTTTCTTTATCTCGGCACACGGTGGAGTGTTGAATATCTCATCTCTGCCAGGTGTCCCACATCCAGTTTTAAAATGGCTCCATTCTCACAATGTTACAGTTTAAAAGGTTAAATTAAAGAAACAACTGCCAGTAAAACTAAATGGTCCAATTGCTTGTATTACATACTACTTGTATACTACATGTGGACATAAAAAAACAAACATACGTACATATGTACCAAATTCTGTTCAGCCAAAAGAGTCAAGCACATCAACACACAAAGACAGTCAATGTGTGGTAACACACCCAGACACAAATGGCACTGTCCTTTGCCTTATCAGTGAACCAGAGGGCCGGTGAAGGAGAAGAGGAGGCACATGCAGAGGCTGCCGGACAGCTACATAAAAGCCTAGCACGAAGAGTGATGGGCCGGGTCGCTGCATCCGCCATTCGGCCTTCATTTGCTACATCTGACCCCCACTGCTCCCACCCTCACCCAGCGTAGTTATCACCACCCCCTCCACTTTCATTTATGCCTTTATGGAATCATTTGCATATGGCATTGGCTGTGCCGTTCTTTATTGAGGTCATTTTTATCACTGCTGCGTGGCAGCCGTGACAACAATAAATCCAGTTTACTCCTGGACAAGGATGACCTTTTTCTCTGTCTAATCAAGCCGTTACAGGTTGAGTCTATACTCAGACAACAGCCCTTTCTCTCCCTGTGTTCATTTGTGGTTATCAGCTGAATGAATGAATGATTGCTGGGTGCATGCAGGCGGCTCGGAAACTGGGCAAGAATACCAATACACCCTGGTTCTTTGTCCACAAGTGTGAGTGTAGAAAAGTCACACACGTACCAGGGCTGGGTACCGCACGCACACACACACACACACTAACACACACACACACACATTCTACACAGAACTTTTTGATGGCTGTAATCATCTTACACACGCGCGGTTCTAACTTCTTCTTTTGTTATGTATTTTTGGCTGGCAAACAGCTTTTAGTTAAGGCTGTACCTTCTGTTAAGGCTTCTTTTACAGATACCATTACAAACAATGGGAACATTCTTTTTTTTATAAAAGATGAAAGTCTCATATAGTATCCTTTTTAAAAAAAAATTTGATAACTTAGTGACTATTTGAAAAGAAATCCATGCCCCATTCTGAATACATACACATCATGCTGCATACTTTTGCGTGTGAGTTGTACTGTACATTTGTATATGTAGCTCGAGGGTTACATTTTGGAGTTTTGGCACTGCAGGTCCCAGGAGATGTAAACAGTACGAGTATAACATTCAACTGTACGAAACAGCAGCTGGAATTTAAAACCTTTACTCGGGCTCATGCTGACCTGAGATGTTTAGATTTTTTTTTTTCTTTCTTTGGCAGAATCTAAACATCAAGATGTGCAGCCTGGTGTCCCTAAAGGAGCCAATTTCCTTATGTAATCTTCATGTTTGTGTATAATGTGTCATTGTACACATGATGCAACCCCTAATCCTCTCCCTGTCCCTAATTAAAAAGGCGTTAAATGACACACAAAATGTCCTGTTGTGCTATTTATACACAATTCCATGATATCATGTTAAGATGTGGGACGAAAACTTCAGAGGAAGTAAGTGGACTTTGAGGTTTTCTTTTAATTTATTCTTTTTTTTTTTTTTTTTTACAAATTGGATAATACTATGAGGGGTGATTTATTGTGGCCTTAGGTAGAAGGACATGTCGTGCTCTGGTTACATGCACATGCAGTTCAACTCCTTGGGTAATGCAGAAAGGTTGAAGTTAATAACTTTTGTGGTATTTCTGTTTCGGGTAATGGAAAATTGCAAGTCAGCACTGTCTGAGAAAAGGGACAACATCGGCCTCTGTGCAGTCATCTGCTACCTCGGTCCCAAGGACACCCAGGGAGGTCACCGAGGACATTGTGGCAGCAACAGGGGAGGGTGCCACCTCTGACAGCTTGGTGTAGAAGTGGATTGCTGGATTCAAAAGAGACATGACCCACCGCCACCACACAGGAGACCACTGATAAGATCTGACCTCGACAGAGACGGGATCTGTGTGCGCCACGACTGCTGCACTAAACGTGTAAATATAGGAGGGGACAGTGTTTCTACACTGTACTTATTATACCTTAGGCCATGAACTCATCAATCACAACGCATAGATCAGGACGGCAACAATTAATTGATTAATTGATTAGTCGGCCAGCAGAAAATGATTTGCTCGAATTTTGAACGTATTTAAAAAATGTAATATTAATATTTTTTACACGCATCAGTTGCTAGCAGTTCCTGATTGCACAGGAACCATTCATGTGTCAACCAAGAGACATTATCACAAGATCACTTTTAAATACTGAATACGTTTTACAGAATATACATATATATTTAAAAAAAAAAAAAAACTGAAATGGGGCTGGAAACCATCCACTCTCTCTCCCTCATTGAGGAATTCTGAGACTTTGAATATTCATGATATGTAAATAACAAAGGCCATGCCCCGCTCACCACAGCTACTCATGCTAGGTTGACCGGTGGAAAAAAAAAGTGCGCAACAAGATGGCTCGTGGCAACATCGGCGAGATTCAGCCATAAAACTTTCATGAACTGCTAATGCTAACGCTAAGTGTCTCTGGCACACCTGCCGTCCTCTCATGGAGGCGCTGCCTCTGTGTGCCCTGGAAGTTTCCCGTTTCTTTGCCAACATTTGCATCTTCAACAGCGATTGGTTTCTCCAGGATTTCAGATTGTTTGGATATCAGATTACAGATGAGTGAAACAGAAATCCCCTACTCCAGGAGAGGAATGTGAAAACACCTCTATAGTGACAAAATTTGCTCAGATACAAGTCCCTGTAGTCAATGTCAGACATTTTAGAGGACAGAAACAGAAGAAAAACACTTTTTTGAGTGGAGGGGGACTTTAAGTAACCCCTTTTTAGTTTTCTTTCCCCCCCACATGATTCCCAAAGAGATTAATGAACAACACTTTCTGGACACTGAAAGAAAATGGGGAGGGCAACACCACACAATTTGGTCTTATTAGATACTGAGTAATACAAGGACCACAATGCTGAAACTGCAGATTATTAAAAGTTTTGTTCCGCAATGTGTCACTTTTTAAGAGGTTGATGAAAACACTGTCTATATGATGGAAAATAATGTTCAGCTTACAATGTGTTTGTTTCAATAGGGAGACTGTACATTTTCTTAATTTGTTTGATTCATCGATCACAATGGTCCTGTTGTATTTACAATGTCAGTGATCTGCCCATCGCTATGAAAAGCTTCAGCAGCAGGTGGACAACATCTGTGTTCTGGGTTGAGTTACAGTGTGAGAAGGGATGTGACTTCTGACACTACATGGGCCACTTCATGGTTAATTCATCAGCCCCAAATCAATGTAACCAAGATATGCTATTTGTTGGACACTCCATGTGTGACTTTTTCACTTTGAGCACCTCCGAATCTCAACAATCGTCAACATCTGCTCTGCAGTCTGCACCTGCAGCCCTGTGTGCCTCCCCTTGTCTCCCTCGGCGCTGAACGGGGACCTGATCTGAGGCAGCTGCTTCGAAGGATTAAGTCTGGTTTTTAAACAAACACAGTTCTGCGGCGCTCGGCGGGGGCCAGGGGCAGGGGTCCGGCCCTGGGGACAACTGAGAGTGAGCCATCCCCGGGGAGGGGTAGAAAAAAAAGGGCCCCTATGTAATCTGATGAGCCCCTGAAGCTCCTCATCAGAGCTGCAGTAACAAGAGTTGTTTTGACATCACGTCAACATGAATTCCACATAAAAAGAGGATGGGACAGTGAATCAGCTCCAAAGGCGTCGCAGGAGTCAGGAGGTAATTTTGGCTGCTGATGGCCTTTGAGTCCCTGACAAGGAAAGGACTGTTCGCGGCTCCATTTCAGATAAAGGTGAAGTGTCTTCCTCCTCTACCTTTGCTCCGTTTGTTGTCCTTTTGCTCCCTGCATTCGGTTCCACGTCACTTAAGACAGGGGTCATCTCGGCAGATTAACTCCAAAAAACCAGATCGCTACGAAACACACCTCAGGGAACATCTATCACTTGCAGATGCAATCATGCTAAATGTGTCTATTTACATCCCCCTTTTTTTTTTCCAAAAGAAGGAGGGTCGGGGCAAGAACGGGGCTGGGGGGTGGGGGGTGGTATCCATCTCTCTTGTAGTTGACAGTCCCCATTAAAACGCAGAGCGTGCTGAGGACTGAGCTAGGGAGACGGCCACAACTTGTGTCTCACACTGTTGTGACAGCGAATGCAAATAGCTCCACTCTCCCCCCGGAGAGGGATGGAGAGTGGCAGGAAATGAGCAGTATGAAAAAATAGGGAAAGAAAAAGAGATGAGTTGAACCAGCTAGTGGCAAAGCAAAATGAAGGAAGAAAAAAAAGTCACTCCTCCCTCCTTTAGTCCCTTTTTAATGACTTCTCCTTCCTCAGCTCTGCCATCAAAATATTATATCAATAATTGCTGGCAAAAAATTAAACAAGTAAAACAATGAGACGGCCCTGGGGGCTGCCTTCCCCCCTCCAAATTAGTCTGTGCATTTTAGAAGAAGGTCACTTCCTCCACCACCTCCTCCTCCTCCACCCCTCTCGCAGGCCCCCTCCTCCTGCTTCCATCGGATCAGTGACACGTTCTCCGGCGTGGTAGCGCTGACCTGAGTTTGAATTTAGAGTGTTCATTAATAGGATATTATGCCATATGCTCACTGCACTGTCTTATTGTAATGTCTGGCACTGGTTTAAGAATTTGTAATTAGTGCTGATATAATGAAGGGACTGGAGGGGCTAAAGCTAACTGTGGTGCGAAAACGAGATTTTTTACTTTGAATTGTTAGCCAGTAGCATCGGTCACCTGCTGACCGGCTGGCCCGCCGAGTGCACACTGGGAAAAGAGGCACCCGTTTTCATCAAGTGCCTCAGAGGAAACATTCGTCCTATAGCTGGCCGAAAGTTCTCAGCGTACAATAATTTTACCAGTATTCAAATAAGGTCAGTTTGTTTGTCTACTTTAGCACCTTTCAAACTGGACAAAAGAATCCACAAACATCTGGCTTTTTTTTCTTTTCAGCATTGATTCCCAGGTCAAACATCTCTGCATCGCTCAGGAGATGCATTGGCTCCAGGCTCCTATCAGCAATGGCATAAGCATGACAGGAGCACCAATCTACAAATGAGACGTGATGGATCCAATTTTACCAGCTGGTTTAGTAGTGGTCACATACAGGCGCAAATTTTGGTGTACAAAGGGTTTTTGTAACAGTGACTTTTTCCTCACAGTAGTCACACGTAGGGAGCTGTTTTTTAGTCCTAGTTTAACTTGAAGCATAATGCCTGGAACATATCGTGAGAAAACTATAAGTTCTTGGCTATTCACTGATGACTTCGACCAGCGCTCTCCACTCCTCCAGTGGTGTTTGCGGAGAGACGTCCCAGCGTACAGGGATGCCGTGCTTCCAGCGCGCTGCCGTGGTGTTTTTCCTCGCACTTCGTCTCCACATCCCACCGGCACTAATTTTCATTCATAATGATCTTCATGGGCGGCATTGAAGGATGAGGGTTTGAGCAGCTTTCGCCTTGGCGCTGTCCCAGCAGTTTCGGCTCTGATGTGCTGTCATAATTATGCTGTCCGTGCTAAATGCCTATTGTGTAAATGTGCAGTGAGGCTGCCAACAAAAGCAGAAAATAGAGGGATTTTTTCCATCAGCAGGCAATAAATAATTGCATGCTAAAAATCTATCCCCATAGAAGGTATAATACTGGGAGCAATGTATGGAATAAGACAATGACACAGGAGGTGTGTGTTGCCAACTGCCAAGTCACACACAGAGATTAGGAAGGGGCATCGAGGGGATTCACATTTATTGGAGAGGAGTAGCTGCTGCTTCTGTTTAGATTCACCCATTCCAAGTGTATGGTGTCGGGTTGTTCTACTGTTTGTCTGAGCCAGCGATGAAACAAACAAGAAACACTCCCAGTCTAACATGTAATGAATCAATCATACCCATAAGAAGCACCACATTACTGTAGATATGTAGAGCTGTGGGTGTGAATGAGATTAAAACTATTAATCCGATAAAATGTAGATTTATGTGAAACTATTTTCTTGCAGTAAATACACCTCTGAGATATGGTTTGATACATCAAAATACAACACATTCTGAATGTATTGGGGGTGGGGGGGGAGACAAACAAACACACAAATGTTTAAGTTTAATCTATACCTTGGAAACAGATAAGTTTTCGAATGAATCCCCAGTGAATGAACTTGCTGGCTTTCTCCAGAGCTTTCAACTTCATTAAAAGGTCTCCATTTGTGGTTTGAGGTTGCTTTGTTGACTAATGAAGACTGTAACACATTTTGAAAGCTCTGTAAATGTGCCTCTCAAAGCAATACGATGTTGTTGTCTCGTTTTGTTTTTTTTACTTTAAAATAACAGCTTTAACATTATTTTAAAGGTACGTGAACTTATAATGGGGGAGGATGGCTTTTCTGTCATTGATACATCTTTCCCAGAATGCCTGAAACTGCACTAGGTAACTCTGGTGTACCATGTAGGACACTTGCAAAGTGCCTTGATACAATGTATGTTCGGATTTGGCACTATACAAATAAAATTGAATTGAATTGAATTGAACTTGTGACATGCTTTACGGCATACGTAACACACGAACGTTCAAATTTCACATCTGCCTCAGTCCCGTCTTGCAAATGAATACATTTATCACACGCCAAAATGTTTGGTGAGTCTTTGTACATCTCAACACAAATAATCTTGTAAGTCTCGGCTATGTGATGCATATAATGAACCATACGTCCTTTTGTCATTACACCACCAACATTTTATTCCACAACGCACATTCCCATGCTCCTCAAACAAACAGCATATGGGCTAAACATACACAACGTATTTTAACCACTGACTAAAACACTGTCATTCTTTTCGTTCTGCTAGTTTTCCTCTCAGATGTCACAACAAAAATTCAACTATGCATCTGTGAAAAATTCTGAAACATTACTCTACCTTGTCAGTCGGCATGGTTCCTCTACGTGGCTTCTGATGTAGCTGGTTCCTTGTGTGCGTGTGTGTGTGTGTGTGTGTGTGTGGCACTGTCCATGGGGAGGCTCAAATAGCAACTTGTATTTTACGACAGTGATTAATTATGCCTCCCACCTAAAGGGACAAGAAGTGAACCGATGAGCAATTCTTACACTGTGTTGACTTTTTTTCAAAGCACTACGTAAAGAGAACTACAGCGTTTGAAGAACTAACAGTACTTTCCTTTGATTCAGCTGTTTTGGGCTGCTAATTATTTCATAATCAATTAATCTTTCGATTATTTTTCAATTAATCGACTAGTTGTTTGGTTAATAAAATGTCATAAAATAGTGAAAAATGTTGATCGTGTTTCCCAAAACTAAAAGATGATATTTTGTTTTGTCCACACACCAAATAAATTTAGTTCACTGTCATAGAGGAGCAAAGAAACCAGAAAATATTCACATTTAAGAAGCTGAAATCAGAGAATTTAGACTTTTTTTTTAATAAAAACTTATTGAACCGATAAAACGATTATCAAATGGTTGTCAATTAATTTAGTAGTCGATTACTAATCAATTACCTGTAGCGGCTCTAACTGAGATCATATCCTGTTATCCTGTTGTCATATTTCTGAATACATAGAAGGTTTAAATGACATGAGGAGTTTAATCTCTGCAATTATGAAAATACTATTATACTATCTCAGCAACAACAAGACATTATTAATCATTAAGGTAAACAGTACAGGTAAAGAACTATAAAATGTGAAATATTTACATCATGGCTAAGCCACAATTTCTCTAGTGGATGTGGGAAGTTGAAATTGTAACAATAGTATTTTTAATAGATATAAACATATATCCTGAACTGTCTATCTATCTACATATTTTTTTTCTATTTATCCAAAAGATAAAACTGAATTATCACATCCACAAGTATTTTAAATCTTGGCTATGAATGGAGTACACATGTGGTAGACTTAACTGAAATGATATTAAAGCCACACACCACCTGTCTGCATAAGGTTTCACAGCTGACAATGCATCAGAGCAAAACACAGACATGAGGTCGCAGGATCTGCCTGTAGAGCTCAGACACAGGGATTGTGTCAAGACACAGATCTGAGGAAGGCCATGAAAACATTCTGCTGCATTGAATGTTCCCAAGAGCCCCAGTGGCTTCCATGATTCTTACATTGGAAAAGTTTGGAACAACCAGGACTCTTCTCAGAGCTGCCGCCCAGTCAAAACACAGACATCAGCCATCAGGGGAGTGGGGTCTGATAAGAGAGGTGACCAAGAACCTGACGGTCATTCTGGCTGAGCTCCAGAGATCCTGTGTGGGGATAGGAGAAAAAAAAGACTGTAGGATAATGAAACATTAAAAAAAGTGAAGGGTTGTGAAAGCACTGTAAGCTTAGATGACTTCTCCAAATGCAATTATAGAGATCAAATGACAAAATAGAAATGTTAGTCTGAAAAATGAATGAGTTATCCAGAACTATGTGAATTCACTGTAACTTAATGTTTAGGTTTATTTATGTCCTGTGTGTTCTAGAGAGCTTGCCAACTGAACATGAAACAAGAAGAGAAATAAAAATTGCATCAAGCAAGAAAAAGACAAACAACTCAATGAAAGTGTAAACAACAAACTACTCGTGGAATTTACTGGTGTTTCTCAATTCTACATGTGTGTATTTAAAAAAAATTGAATATATATTATAAGCATTTACTACGATTTTAACGTTTCAATTTTCTACAATTATTATTTCATATTTCATCATAAAACATTCTTATGCACTAAAACTTTCACTAAAACTAGATGATTTATTTGTAATAATCTGTGTAAAACACGTCAATCTGTCATTGTCCAACTCAGCTCAAACCTGTTAATTTGTAATTTGACTGGAGGAGACAAGTGACAAAGTGAACATATTTTTGTTCATTGTTACATGTCTCACTGCAACAGTGGGGATTTTTCTTTGCCTATGTTAAAGCTAAAATTGGATTAATTTATTTTTTATTATAGAAAAGTTCCTGTGCATAAGAGCAGAGAGCGCGGTGGGATAATTTCTGCTACTCTCCTGCACATGACATTGCACATAAATATTCAATAAATTAGCTGCAGCCGTTTTATAGATTGATCAGTCATTTCTGGCAGATGGTGACATGCGATGCTGGAGCTGAAATATTAATGCTGACAAATTAGGGATTTCTGAGTAAATGATGTCACATTGCATGGCTTCACTCAAATTGACTCCATGGCATGAGGGCACATTTGCCAGTTCAGTAATATACTTGCCTCCCCAATGTCCCCCCTTTCACCTTTCCTTCCCTCCTCTTGTCTCTAGGCCTCCAATCCCCTCCCTTCCGCTCGCTCCTACCTCAAAATGACATTGATTTTATTGTTAAGCAGGAGCCATTCTTTTCATGCAGCCCAGGAACTATGAGGAAATGTGGATGGGAGAAAATGGAGCACCGAAAGGCCAAATCACAGCTGGGCCAGGTTTCACAGGGGCAATTGGAGCTCTTCCCTTTGTGACCCACGGCCCCTGTTGAAAATGACAGTGTGTTGCGCTGTGAAAACAGGAACGAGACACACACTCGGGGAAATGCAGCTGCATGCATGAAGCAGAGTCTGCTGGACCAGGCCAGAAAGAAGGTATCATCTGCCAGCGTCTCTGCCAGGATTTCAGCTTCTGCAACTCTCAAAATACAAATCCATTAATAGAAATTATTATTTTGAAACTTTATGATTATTTTAGGGTGATTGATTTGGTGTCTCAGATTCAGGACAATACAGTCTGAATTCAGAGTTCAATCTCCAAACTTAAATTAAAACTTTGAGAAGTTTGCTGAAGTTTGATATTATGCTTATTTAAATATTATATATTTAAATATTAAAATTCAAGATTTTTCTATTTTTATTACAGACTAAACTGCAACTGCTTAAAGAGCAAAAATGCCTTATTTAAATCATGGATAAAAACACAAGCAACAAGCAACAAATGAGATAAAAAATTAACTCAATAATTTTTTTGTCAAGCTAATTGTAATACTTCTATAGAAAACAATGGAACCAACAGCTGATAACTAACTCTTTTGTGAAATATCTGGTGGAATCATTGATGCCTCAAATATATTGCTCACAGCACAAATCTGTTCTGTCTGAGTGAAAAGGAGCTTAATTCAATAGAATCCACCATTTTTTCTCAAACAAGAAAACCCCCCAAATTGTTTTTTTTTTACATATTTTACCTAGGGGTTACCTCATAGTGAAAACATTTTGGTTAAAGTTAAATGTTCACTTTACCTCTAAGTTTTTCGCTCCGTTAGTTTCAATGTAGTGATAATTTTTTTTTTTTTTTTTTTAATTAAACCCATTCTGAAGTAGCTGCTTTGTAAATATAAATATAAGCCATGTAAATATCAGGCTTAAGTTGACACAGTCAGTAAATGTAAAACTAAATATTACTGAATTTATGTATTATTTTTAGATAAATAATGCACCTATTTGTGGACTAACTTAACCATTAACCTTTTATTTTACCTTTTGTGTGCTTTCATTGCATATTTAGTAATATAATATATTAATATTATTATATTATATATCAATATAATATAAAAGCAAATGGAAGAGACAGTATGATGTCTATAACATTGATCCGGTACAATGTATGTCCAAAAAAACAATCTGAAATGTATCCAAACCTTTCCAAACAGCCCTTTTAAAGCGGCTTTGTCCATTTGTAGCACATGCGTGAGTGTGAATTGATCTTTGATATTGAATAAAGAATGTCTTCTGGAACTATTTGTGCTTTCTCCAGGAAGAAACACTCCTTACAGGCAACAATACCACATCATTATATATAATCACATAGTTATGGTTGGGGAAAGAGTGTCCCTACTTCACTGAGGGAACGTTGCGTCTTATGTAATGCTGCTGAGTAAGATATACAGCCCACCTTCACATTTACTTATGCATGGCTTCTACAATTTACTCTTGTGGTTTTCCAGATGACAGAGAAAGGCCCTGCTCAGCATTAGACCTCAGCTCATCTGCCGCTAGTCAGCCTGTAATGAATGAGGCCTGCATCTCAGATCGATACAATCTGCGACGATCACCACTGAGCTTCTCACTGCTTCGTGTGTTTGTGTGTGTGTGTGTGTGGATACTGGGGATCCTCATTCATGGTACTTCTCATGTATGTGATGGCTGTGCCTTGTTTGATCACCACTGTGGGTTTTGTCAGCACAGTATGTAAACCTATGGGGTGTACCCACTTTATACAGTATGTGGTGTACTTACGTTTGACAGATGGATTGTTCTGACTTCATGTGTCCAATGCAAACTTCAGGGATGTATTTAAATAGAATGAAAAAAAAAGCCTTCTGACCAGCTGCCAAAACATAATTCTCAAAATCCTAATGAAGACATTCAAAGGTCAAAAGTAGAAAAAAGAAATATTTTATTGAATGCACCATTAAACTAACCCTTTCAGCAAACCACTATTTTACTATGATTAAAGAACAGTGTTTTACTCTCAGAAGTAGACCCTTAGACCAGTGCCTGCAATTCAAATGAGATATACACAAGCACTTTGTTGGGAAATATATTTTATTATATGTGAATGCACTCATGTTTTTATTTATTTCTTTACTTCTTTCTTTCTTATATGTGAATGCTGAGTCATTATGTGTGAATTCTGAGTCTTTTTTGTTTGTGGAAATCACACCAGTCATGTGTGATCACCTTGGTCCAGTGGTCTGTGCTGTAGCCTCCCAGGTAGAAAACTGTTGGTTCAAATCCAGGTTCACATGATCCGTCTCAGCAAAAAGTGCCTCGCTGTGCTTTCCCGGCAGTCGATCCTGGGCTTTCACTCCACGATTGCCACTGCGCCGACTCTGTCTCAGCTCCAGAAGGTGTCAACGGAGCAAGACGGCAGTGCATGTATTTTGGCTCCCTTTTTGTACAGTGGGTGAAGGTGGAGACCCAGAGTCTCTTAACGGAAGGAAGTATTAGCGACACTTGTAATTCTTCATCCACGTCTGATTGACTAACTGGTAGTTTAGTCGTGATGCAATCAGGACGTGAATGTGTTTGTATCATTGTTTCCAAAAGTCTCAATTGCTGCCTTGTACACACTAAAACACAACCATGCAGTTTTCAAACTAAAACTGGGCCAGAATTTCAAACTTTTTTTAAACTAAAACTAACGAGTGTTGACATTACTTTTGTTCCTGTAGTCACGGATTCCAAAAGATTAAACATTCCTCTGAGATGCTGCTCCATGTTGGCAGGACTGCATCACATCATTTCCGCAGATTTGTCCGCAACACATTCACACATGCTGCCAATCTCCTGGTGTACCACATCCCCTGACATCCCTAAGGTGTTGTCACATCAGGTCACTGGGGAGGTGACTGAAGTTCACTAAACTCACTGTCAAGTTCATGACACCAATTTGAGACAAGTTTTACTTTGTGACATTGAACTGCTGAAGTAGCCATTAGAAGGTGGTGAACTGTGGCCATAAATGGATGCACATGGTTAGCAACAGTTGCGACAATCAGACACTGTTTGGCCCAAAGTGTGTTGTTGTGCATTGACATTGATAATAGTAACATTTGTCTAAGCAATATAGTTGCTCAGTTATGGATATCAAAAATAATAAAATATGAATATAAAAAATATGAATATGAAATAATAACTTCAATTAATATCAAAGTTCCTCGGGGTACCACCCTTCAAAGGAAGGAAAATGAGAGCCAATCAACTGATTGTGGAAGTTGTAGCAGGCTGCATGAAGGTCAGGGTCCTCTAAAGCCCCTTTCACATTGGCCAAAAACCCGTTTAAACCCGCTAACACCCAGTGTTTTCTACAGTGTGAAAACGTTTAATCGCCATTCAGCCCAGGGTCAATTTACTCTGCAATAGACCCGGGTAATAATCGGCTTCACCTCCGATCGGCATTGATGTGAATGTCACACCCGGGTGAACCCGCTAATTTGCGCGATGACGGAGGCAATGAAGGCCCGACTACTTCGTCGGTAACTGCTGTTACCTCACCAACTGTAGTAAAGAGACCTCTCGCATGTAGCTAGCTTGCTTAGCCTAGCTTTGGCTCGTTGGTGGTAACAACTAACACAATGCAGATCATCGATGAGGTTTAGAACACAGTTCTTCTTCTTTGTTTTACGGCGCGCACCGCTCTCTACCGGAAATGACAGCCATTCAACTGATTCAGTCTCATTTACAATATACTGACTATCAATTTCGAATTCTTAATAATAACCATCAGAATCACCACCTTGGTAGTTAGCAGAGGTTGAAGGATTTTGAGTTCTTCTGGTCAGCGGCTGGCAATACTCACACTTATGCAATATTTAATAGACCAGATAAGTTGAAACAATAATATTTAATCTAACAAACGAAATATTAAATATATACAAGTCTGAGAGTCTATTTGTGTGTGGGTGTGTGTGAGTGTATCTGTGTGAGTACACAGACTAGCCGACCGGAAAAGTCTAAGGTCTGAGAAGTACTACAAACAAGATGGCGGTAAACAAAGAAACTACAACATGGCCGATCAGAGGTGTCAGCTCGGCCACATGCTGTGTTGCTTTGATAAGGCCATTTGTTGTGGGACAAAGAGTGTCAGGTTAAAAGAGGAGTTAGTCACATGGTACAACATCAAATAACCTATGAATAGATATAACAATAACACCAAGTGAACACATTGACTCAAATCAATACAGTACACTTCCAAGGTTAAACATCCCTATAATAAGCCGTGTTGTATTATGCTATTCTATATGTCCAAGTTACTTTACCAAGTGTCCATGGAAAAGAAAAAGAAAAAGAATCCTTTTAGGATGCTGTTTGTGTGTCCAGAAAGATGCAGCAGTTATGCTGTGTGGGTTCAGTGTCCTTTTGAGTCCTCAAAGAGTTAGATGTTAAACACAAACTCTACTTGGTGGCTCCTGAGCTTGGATCAGATGGCAAGAACCTGTGTCTGCCACTGATGTAAAAAACAGACTTTCCAGCCTTGGTTGGTCCTTTGGCAGGCTCTTCCGTTGCTGCCTGTGGAAGTTGTTGCCGGCTGCATGACATAAGGTAGCGTTGACCACCGGCTCACTGGCTACCATGCTTTCTGTTGTTTACTACACAGTTCTTCTTCTTTGTTTTACGGTGCGCACCGCTCTCTACCGCCATCTATGGCCACCAACTGTCACTACACGATCATCAGACCCTGGTCTGCTCGCAGTGTGAAAGGGGCTGTAAAAAAGGCCATGCCACTATGTACTGTTCTGTTCTGTAGATGTAATAGTATTTCCGAGTTTTGCGTTTTATTATACCTGGACTTTGAGCCCCCCTTCCTTCAGATTGTACCTGAAAATGTGATGACCTCATATTTGGCATGCTGGACTGAATCTAGATAAATAGTCTGAACTCTACAACTGCTTCTGCCTCCATCTTTCGTCTGCACTCTCACCTGAAAACAACTCTAGTGTCCTGACCCGACACCCTAGAGCGATTGTTGCCACACCTTAGGATCCACAACACATACTTTCACACAGGGGCCAATTGCCGATTAAACACGGCTCGACCCGTGTTTAAAAAAAAACCTTGGGTCTGGGCCACACGGTGACCAATGGCAGCCGGAGCTTGGAGGAGATATCACACCCAAGGTGTGACAGGTGAAGCATTCGAGGAATCAGAGTTTTTCCAGTCCGTTCCTTTGTCTTTGGAACAAAGGGCCACATGGTCAAGTCATCCATTTTGTGAGGCACAACAGTGTCAAGATAGCGTTCTCCACACCATCACACCACCAACAACAGCCTGGACTGTTGATACAAGGAAGGTTGGATACATGCTGCTGATGCCAAATTGTGACCATATCATCCAGCTTCATCAGACCAGGCTACATTTTCCTTTTCTTTAACTGTCCAGCATTGGTGGGTCTGTGTCTACTGTAGCCTCAGTTTCTGTTCGTGTCTGACAGGAGTGGAACATGACATGGTCTCTGCTGTTTTAGAACCTCCCAACTTAGGGTTGGACGTGTTGTTCACTCTGACATGATTTCCTGCTTTTCCTCTTACTTCTTTCATCAACACAGTGTTTCAGTTTAAAGCTACATCTTAATGGTTGAGTTTAGTTTTGGACCACTAATTGGCTGCTTCGGCCCAGGAGATCAAAAGCTTGTCCACTAGCCAGAGGCTAGTTGGTTCGATCCCCGCTTCCCCCAGTCAACATGCCAAGTGTCCCAGTTATGGGCAGCTGCAATGTTGGGAAACAAATTGTAGAAAAAATATCAGTTTTCCCATGTCTATTATTAAAAAAAAGGGCCCATCTGACTGACATGGTCCTAAAGGGATGAGAATCACATTATAAACCTCTTTACCTCAAAACTGACAACTCCACCTTGTGTACAGCCAATAAAGTAGGCCAAGATGTGGTTTAGTCCGGTCCACTGTGGCATGGTTGATTGCATTCGTTAGGGCAGTTCTGAATTGTGACATAAAGGAATGGTCATGTTAGTGTATAAACATGTATTCCACCATTTTGTGCAGTGTATAAACCTCACTCCCCAACTTCTTAAGAGACGTGCTAGCAGCAGACGCTAGCGCCCTTGGTTTTAGCTTGCTTCCGTTTCCCATGCCCAAGGTCATGAGTTTGAGCCCAGACCAGTGCGGTCAGAGAAACACAATGCAGAGAGGTAGAAGGCCACCCCCATTACACAAAGGCGATGCTGGGGAAAAATGGTGCCGATCCGGACAAAATTACAAAGGCTGAATTTTGTTCCCAGTCCGACCCTGCCTGAAAAGGCCACCATAGGTTATTTTATACACCTGGAAGAAGAGGGTGAGGGGGAAGACAATGGTTGTTCGGTTGCAGTCTGCAATCTCACATCTAGATGTCACTAAACAGTCAATACCCACTTGGTTCTCCAATCCTAAAAAACAACCAAAATGAAACCAAACTACATATAAACCTACATGTACAGTACTGTAGAGTTGGAGTAGAACAGTGCGTGAAAAAATTTCACTGGTGTTTGTGTATAGTGTCCTGCGACCTGTTTATGGCTTCTACAAATGACTTGTATATCAAAAAATTTGTCTGTGGTCTGTCCATCAGCCGTGGTGATGAATGGAAATGGAAAACATTCCCCTCTCGCCTTGATCCCCCAACACACACTTTTTTTTCTCGTCCCTGTTCTTAGTGCAATCACTTGGCTACCCCGCCTCCAACACACACACACACGCACACTCAAAAACATACACACACACACATCTCCTTTTTTTATGCCAGCCTGTTTTCGTAAGCAAATTACTCCATCAGAACCCAGTGGCGCCTGTCCATCATGCTGAAGGAGGAGGTGGAATGTCGCACAGACAGCTGACTGACAAGAAGGCATGCACTGAGAAAAACAAGATGAGGTGGAGGATGGACAAGTAAGGGATGGAGACAGAATGGAGAGAGAAGCAAGAGGAGGAGAGGATAACAAATGGATGGACACATAATGTAGAGGGCAAGAGTGTGAGAGATAGGAAACAGGTTGAAGTGAAAGGGGGGAAAAGAGGAGAAAAAAGTGGGTCTCCTTTTTTGTGGAATGTCCCCTGGGTGTGGCAGTATCAAGTCAATCTGGGGGGGCTAATGTGTGTCAGGGTTTGAATCCTATCTCCTTGAGAGGCGAGCAGAAGGTTGATAAAAATTGAAGTGGAATTGAAGTTGGAGGCACAAGAGGATAGGGGCACAACAATGGGTGTGTGTGTGTGTGTGTGGGGGGGGGGGTGAAGACTCCACTGCTGCTCCCCCTTTTCACTCCCAATACCTCTGACCTTGCCCAGGTGTCCCTGCCACTCACACTGCAACTTCCTTGCTGTCCTTAAAGGAATATTCCACCATTTTACAACCATAGACTGTATATCAAAAATGCGGAACTGCCCAAAGCCTGTATTCTCTGGAATCACCAGCAGAAGGTAACTCCACTGGTTGCAGAAATAACTTTGTTTCCATAGAAGTCTATGAGAAAATGGCCCTACTTGTCACTTGATTGACTGATTCTTTAATACAGCATGATGTTAATTTTGTAAATTGTGTTCTTAGAGTAAAATAGACAATGAAGCACCGTATGCATTGGGGCATGGATACAGCGCAAGCTCTAGGAGAGACGATAACATTGCTGCAGTAAATTCAAGCAGGTTAAGAAATAGCAGTTAGGCAAATGTTTCCGATTTAAAAAAAATTTAAAAACCAAATGTAGATGGTAACCCTTCACATGGATTAACAAAGTGACATAATGGATTGTCACAAAACCACAAACAACATTTATATTCCTTGTCTTCTCAGGGACCACATGGATAACATTCCTTAAAACTGAGGTGCCAAGTCTTAATCAGGTAATGTTTGAAGATAAAAGGGCCTGCCCATTTTGTCCGCTTTCAAAGACAGAGCCTCTCCTCAGCAATCTTTTTATGATAAAAATGTTGGACTCTGCAAGGGCTGGGCTATGATATGAATAATGCAGGATATGTAAAGCATATGAGTTGGTATGAATGACATTGTGGGGGAAAAAAAGTTCTTGAAGGTGGAAGACAATGTCAATGGGTAGTGGATTGAGGGACGGAGTGGCCAAATCTTTTGATGCCCTCGCAAAAGGGGGTTTTCCATGTCCAGTGCGCGTTAGTGTCCCTATAGGAACAGCAACAGACTTCCTTTGGCAAACTGTAATTTGCCTATAGAATGAAAAAGACACCAAACCATCCTGAAAACTACAGTATAAATGCAAAGTTTTCAAACAGCCAAATCTGTCTTGATCACGGCAAGAGATTTTTGTGTAAAATCACTTTCTCCTCCAAACCTCCTCCAAACAAACAAACACACACAAACACAAACGCACACACATACACACACACAGAAATCTACTGGAGGGCCAAACACATTCCTCCAAAAGATATTCCCTCATTTGTTGTTTTGATAATGGTGGTGGTTAGCATTTTCATACTAATCAACAATTTTTAAGTTTTGCATTAATGTACCACCAATCTGTAGATTGTTTAGAGGTAAGGGTAATTTTTCAAGGAATAAAGCCCTCAGTAAATTTTAAAGGGTTTTCTGCATCATCACTCAGTGTCTGAAACACCCTTTCCATTTGGCATAATGCATTTGATGATTTTTGAAAGGTTCCAAACTACAAAATCCAACCATCAGATAATTTTTTTCAAGGACTTGTAGGTGGTGGCTTCACTCAAGCTCTTATTCATCAACTTTTACCCATCCTTATCCCATTTTCTTCTGTTCATCCCCATACAACCAACAACCCTGATTTTCCCCTCTCTTCTGAGCTATAATAATACCAGATTTTCCTCCAAATCACAATGAAATGGCAAAAAAAATTAAGCGCTTGAATGTGGATTAAGAAATACAAAACCCATGAATGAGAGTGTCGGGTCGGTTGGAACAGACCTAGCAGACATCTGTGGAGTCTCATTCAGTGCATTGTGATGCATGGTTTGGATTAAAAATAAATAATTAAAAGCCCTAACCTCTGATTTTCAGTAATGTTTTAGGTTTGATGAAAAAAGAAATCAAGAGATGAAAGTCGGCAGGGCCAGACAGACCTTTCAGACCAACTTTTTCACAGCTCTCAAAAATGGATCAGACTAATTAAGCAAGTCTGCTCCTCTGTGCACCCAAATAGATCTCCCCTGCCACAGATACACACTGCGATTAGCACTGTCTCATTCCTGTTCCCAATACAGAAAACACACTCACACACACACACACACACACACACACACACTTTTCAAGCCTAACACTCTTGTGTTAGACTCACACCAATTTGGATCCAGGAGTCACCAGAGTAGTATTTGTACTGTCACAAATCTTTTTTTACAAAATTATGTAATGCTAAAAAGCTTTGTAGTATTCTTGCGGTTTCTTTTTGCTTTCATTTCAGTGCAGATGGGAATGTGTGGGACAATATCAGACAGTCTCATGTTTTTCTTATTAATAAGGGCAGATTAAGAGATTTGCCATTTGACGCTCATGCCCCAACTGTCAAAACAGCGGGCAGGAAAGGCGAGTTTTTTTCTCCCCTCTGGAACAGCCCCCACTTAGAATACATGAATACAGATCTGTGTGAGTGGGCATATTTATGAGAGATAAATGTGTTTTTTGGGGTGTGTGTGTGAGTGTGAGTGCATATTTGTGGGCATTTTAGGATTAAAATGGATATCAGCCAGCGTTTCAAAACTGGTGTTGATTGATGTCAATTTTTTTCTGATTTGCCTCCATTTTGGGGTGATTATCACATGTTGTGATCCAAGTCATAACATTATAGCCAGATCTAGAAAGAAATCTTATTAATGAAAACTGATCTGCATTTTCTTATTGGGGGTTCATTGGAGAAAAACAGCAGCTGTCTGGCTTCTGCCAAGACTAAGAATTGCAGAGAATGACACAACTGGCGTGTCTCGCTGTGACCCCTGAACTTCTCCGCAGTACAAATGTTTTCAGCTGCCAATGTCACAACGGTGGCTGGCAGGACTGGCTTTGTCCTGGACGTCATCCCTCTCTGCTGCCCATGGCAACCCCACACCACCACCACCATCACCCCAACAAAGCCAGACAAATGATTTCGATTTGTCCTCTGCAGTCCGGGGAAGAAGTTATCGATACAATCCGCCAAATGATGTCAAGGATTTGTCAGCAAAGCTTATGAATGACAAAAACAGCCCACCTCTTTCCACTGCCTTCCCTCCCCCACCCAACCTAAAAAACACCTCTACTGCAGGCCAAGAAGATTGAGAGCCAGGACACTTTATTGATTTCTTTCCCCTGTATCCTCACCCTCACCTTTTTAAATAGAAGCTCAAGCTACAAAGGCCAGAGCAGCAGCTTTTGTGTGCTAAAATGTGGCTAAAAGCTTTCTGGAAAGTTGAGGGAAGGGATTGAATTGGATATTACAACTAATGCTACCTCCAGCAGATGGGCTTTACAGCTGACTGAAGGAAAGGTGCTGTGCTTGGCTAGCAAGCTGGCTGGTTGGTTGTTTGACTGGGCGGCTGACATCTCTGAATCCCCTCCTTCCCTTCGCTTGGGTTGTTTGTGAAAAAGATCAGTGGGATGGTGGGTAAATAGATCAACTCCATGCTGCTGACAAAAGGGGGTGTGGGGAGGTTAGCTGCTGAGGTGATGCCATTGAGAAGCAGCCTGACAGAAGGGTGCGATGCCAAAGATGGTATGTCTGGACGTGCTAAATGAAGCTGATGATAATCTGACTGGCAGACGTGCAGAAATGGAGACCAAATAAGAGGAGTGAGGAGACACATGGAGCATGTGAACGCCAAGAGTGAACATTGAATGAGAAGAGCAATAGCGTGAGGCAAAAACATTTCCACAATATAAAGAACAAAGATTATTATAGAAGCATTTTTGTGGGAGTTGCTTCAAAACATTCTTGTCAGCCCTTTTAACAGTGTCTGTAACCTCCTTTCTGAATTGGGTGAGGGCTGCGTACAACGATTTCTATAATTTTTCAGAACAGACAATTACACCAAATTTACAACATAACTGGCTAGGTATAGCAGTCTGAAAGTCTGAAAACGGTTTCTCTCTCATGTTCTGACTTCTACCTCTATCACTACGTTTGTGCAACCAAGTTCAAAACCGTAATGCCTTGGAGAAGAGACCTGTCTTTAAAAATGATTCAAGTCAAAGCTACAAGAACAATTAAACAAAAAAAAATCGGGAAGAGAGGTTTTTGAATGCGGTTTGCATTTGACCTCTAAGCCTGGATCGTACAAGGATGATGTAGAGTGCATCAAAGGAAAATAGTCATCGAGCTAACCACATCATAGCAAAACACAAAAAAGTCTTCTCTCTCTTAAATCCTTGCCACATGCACCTCAATTAATCATTCCTCTAACCTCAATGACCATACAGGGTGTTTGTCACGACCCTCTGATACAACCGATAGCAGTCTCTCCTGCAAAGCGCCCTGACAATGGTAGGTTACACTTATGGAATGGTCAAGGTTTGGTTAACTTTAGCCCCAACAACTGCTTGATTTTTGCTTTGCTGCCACTTGAAAGTAACAGAAGCACAATCATAATAATATTAACAAGAGGGGCTTCGCCAGTCTCCTGCTGGTCGGCACTCTGGCCCGAATAATAATACATGACATTTCTATAGCGCTTTTCTAGGAACTCAAAATGCTTGACAATGCAGTTTGGAATTGCATGATGTCACTCCATTCAAAGTGAATGAGCAGCACTTCTGCTAAACCCTCCAACGCAAATGCGTATGTACCCCGTGACTGTCAGAGGTCGCCTTACAATCAAACTTAACTGTGGGCTGTAATAAGCAGCCTCTACATACAACTCATGCTTTTTTTTTCTTCTGTTTTTTTAAGCATGTGGATAGTCTCCAGAAAAACTGTAAATGAAATGAGCTCTGATATGAGTTGCTTATACACTGAAGGCTTAGACAGAAAATCAGACTTTTTGCAATGGAGCAAAGTATAGAGATGCTTTGATATCTTATTATTTACATTATTGCATCCAGTATCTTTGTGTCCTAAAGAAGACCTGTTGAAAAAAAAAAAAGAATCTAACTGAGACTCTACAGTATGACTGTACTTGGCCTTGTCCTCGCTGCTTTGCAAGAGAACACACAAGGACTCCCATCTCCTGAGGTAAGCTCTTTGCCAAACATAGTGCTGATTAAAACAAACAGGCTCGCAAGCCCTGCTGCTACAGAGGACAGGGCAAACAGGACTGGAGCAGCAGGACGCCCAGAGATGGCATGAACCAGACTGCAGCTCAAAGAACAGAGCAAAGACAAAGCTACCTGTCAGAGTTGTCAGCTCCGTGGAAGAGAATACAACCTCAGTGCTGCATGGACTTCACTAGCAATGTGACCAGAATGGTTTTTCCAAGGTTTTTGTATTATCTGTCTCCAAAATGTCTCCCTTCACCCGAGTACAATGGAGGTAATTGGATTTTTGTTTGTGGTACCCACAGCATTGAATAATGACAATTCAAAAATTCCAGGGCAGCATTTCTTTTTTTTAATGAATATACACTGTCAACAGTTTTCATTGGAACTACATCCCCTTCAAGGAAATGTCTTGACGGAAAAACATTTACAGGATATTATGGGGATTATCCAGAGAAACTAGGACACTGTTTGAGACGACAGACAGTTTTTAGTACAGTATTCCCACTAAAATCCCATAATGGGGTGGAGGAACACATCCAAGAGAAATATATCTCTACATCAAGGCAGACCTTGGAAATGCAGTCTCGGTTTATCGTCAGAGGAGGCAAATGAGAAGGAAATACTAAATGTTGTAATGGTTTAATATTGGTGTGTTGGTTTGTGTTGTGTTTTGAACCAAAAACAGTAGTGAGATTTGTTTTAGAAGAGGCTTGGTAAAAAAACAAATCATGAAATGCGTTTAATCTGAAATGATCTGTACAGTCTTGAGGGTATTCTTATTTCTGGGATTAAAAAAAAAAATCCATGTGATTAATGCAATCATTTTTATTCGAGAGCCTTTTCTTGAATTCTCCTATTGACAATACTTGACCCTGAAAAGCTTAGTTTGACAAACCAACCACGACTTAAAGTCCACATACTGACTTTTTTCTGCCATAGGTCTTACCAGCAAACAACATGTGCACACTTTTTCATGCTTTTAAATCCTAAAAGTGTTTTGAAAGAAACCCCAACAGTATTATGTGGAAAATGCTCGCAATTGAAGTGATGGGCACAAAAAAGTTTACATTTTTTTGAGGCGTGTGTACGTGGCACAGGGATGAACCTGGAATCTCTGCTGGGAAAAGAGGTAAAGCTCCCTTGTCGATGGTCGTCATTTGTCAGTGTACTCAGTGGTTTTAGTGTCAGCTTAAAAAAGCTGAGGATCCTGCCAAGAGTAAGTAATGGATCTCTAGGCATTTGCGAAGCATGTGAACTCTTCCTGCATGTGCTCATTCTGCCCTAATTCAATTAGGCTCTTCTCCAAGCGAGCCTGGGACTGCAGATTCTTCTCCGTCTCATTTTTTTTTCACTAACCCAGCATCAGGCTGTTATTGGGACTAAACTCTGACTGCATCACTTTGGCCTTTCCATATCCTCTTTGCACGCTAACACCCTGATAGCCAGATGCAGCAGTGGTCAGCCTGGATCCCGTAACATCCACCAGGCCAAAAAGTCTGATAAGCTGTTCTGCAGCCCTCAGGACCACTGCTCTTATTGGACGTCTCTCACGCTCGAGACTGGGACAGGGTCAAGGTGGCTGCTAGACTGAGCTTTAAGAACTACAAGTACCGTACAAGTACAGTGCTGTTAGAATAAAGCTGTGAGTGTGTCACAAGAGCCCATAATAATAGTGGGAAAAAACTGTCAAACACATTGCACAGTAAAAAAAATGAACAGCTGGAGTTGTGAGTAAGCAACAAACTATGTGTTTACTTTGATAGCACATGTCATACCAGAGTTTTTTACATCTGTAAACCTATAATGAGACAAACCTTTAAAATAGTCTAATTCAGTTTAAAAAATACACATATAACAAAACATAACTCAATGTGTCATTTTGCTTTTAATTTAGAGCACATGGTTAAAATGTTAGAGCACATTCAGAAGGCGGAAAAATAAACCATGGACCTAGGTCTGCACTGTGTAGTAGTTCAGTCATAGCCGCATTCTGATAAGAAACTGACTGATTCTAGCAAATGGCTTAATGGTTAGGTTTGGAAGAATAGGCTCTGATGTCTGAGCAGCAACTAGAAGTCAAATGAATTCACACTCGGCAAACATACACAAACATCACATCAAAACAATACCAGACGTAGCACGTTAGGTGGAGGTTTGGCTGATGGAGGAGCTGCAGCAAGAAAACATCATTGTGTTATCACCATAACAATGAAGCGTGTTCAGGTTTTTAAGACCCCATTGCTCACCTCTATGGACATGACTGGCTGCCACTAGTCAGCTGGTTGCCAAACACCTGGTGTAGCATGAATGAAACTGCCGATGCTAAGCTAATGCAAGCATGCCTGAATGAGCGCTGAATAAGAAAGGATGATTCATGTGTGATCAGTTGTTGCTTGTTTGCAACTGACCTGTATTCTCACATCATGAAGCGGTTAACATATTATTTATCTATTTCTCGGGCTGGGTCAGAGCGGTGATGATGCAGTTTTCCTATCATCGGGAACTTGTTTAATGTGATGAGTCTCAGAGTGCAGCGTGATGAATAACACCATCATTTACAATCCTCACTTGCCACGGGACGGACAACAGGATACTGCATCTCCTATTGGCTTTTTATACAAACATTCCGCCAAAATGTACTCGCTTGTTAAACCTGCTTTCATAGAAGTCTGGAGTTTCTTGCTCTTCATGTGATGATGTTGACTTTCCTGGAATTGACCGACAGGCAGAATATTTCAACTTCAAATTTCAAGACAGGAAGATAGGGATATTAAACTGTACATGCAATCACTCATGACAGAATTTTTGTTTTCAAGCAAAGGACAGTTCTTCTGGACAGTGAGGTTCTTCTAGTGTACATAAATTAAAGTATTAATTTTATTAATTAATAATATTAAGGGATTTTTTTCAGTGTAAAAGCATTGAAACCAGTATTTTATATCAATTCAAACCCAAATTAGGATAAAAATAATTTGGCAATCATGTCGGAAGCATGTAGTTCATTGTGAGTTAACAGTGTGGGTGGAAAATGTAAGAATTGGGAGGTAAGTCTAATCACACTCCCATCGGAGGATTTAATGAGTCAGATGTAATGGCCATTAGGTTCAAATGGTCTAACATGTATACAATGTCAAGGCAGTAGTCGTTGCTGGGAGTGACACCCAGAGGAATAGCTACAAAACCCTTTGACCTTAGCCGACACCTTCTGTTGACCTTGGTTTGACTTTAGAGTGATGTGTCTGCACTTTCTAACTGAAACCCCAGGTTCCACAACACACATTCTCTCAGCAATTTTCATGTAACTCTACTTTCCCCATTAAACAGCCTCTGCCTTTGTATTTACAGAGGCTTACAAACGAGGCCAGGGCACATGGCTGCTGCTCCTCAGATACCCAATCTGTCTGTCACTTATCTGAGGGATTACTGCGGTGAGGGCCAGCTACTACAGATTAGAGACAAAGGCCAAATTAACACAGGGCCTATCAACAAACACCGGGACAAGATGACATGGAGGTGATCCAATTACACTGATAACCCACAGACCGCTGCGTGCTGCGGGAGACACTGGAACAAACAGAGGTAAACAGATATACACTCACACACAGCCGCACATTGATAGAGATACATGCACATGCATGTGGACGCGTTTTTGGCGAGAGCCTGTCAGTTGACAAACAGAGCTGCATTGTAATACGGCTGTGGACGAGCACAACAGGTTTCTCGCCATCCATTGAAATGTTGATTATTGTCACGTCGACATAGGGCGGGCAAAAGGGAGGAAGTGTTTGTGGAACTGCCACAGCAGTAAAGAAAGGTTGGCTAAGACACCTGTCAATCAAACGAGTGGCCATAGATGCAATGGGAAAAGGCATTTTGTTTTTTCATCGCTACCTAGTTGCACATTACAGTTGAAAACTACACACACTCAATGAAATTGTACTGCAACTAATAACACGGCATGTCAAACAGAAATTATTAATTTAGGCCTATTTAAAGTAGAACAATTTGAAAATGGACAAATACGAGACAACTGAGCAAAGTCCATTTGCTTATGAATTAGAAATTGTGTCATCAAACCATGGGATTTTTTTTTGTTTTGAATTTTCAACAAGTCAGGGACCTTTTTATTTGTCTGCAGCGGTTTATCTCAGGAATGTTGTTGTCTATAACAAAACTTTCCCTGACTTTATCCTCTGATAATCGGAGTCCAGTCTGACCCTTGAGCCCGCGTCATTACAATAACATCCTCGAGGAAAAAAAGAAATAGACTTTTGTTCTGCTTTGATGGAATTTCAACATTCAGGACTCTGTTGGATGAACTTTGTGCCACTGGAGACATTTTAACTTGCTACTAAAAGACTGACACAAAGTAGCTTCATCAGGACACAGAGGGTCCTGCAGGCTAAAAGGCAAATGTGAAGAGGTGCAGGAAAAGCTACTTTAAATACCATGAGATTCCGCAATGATGAAAGACAGAAAGGAAACTAAAAATAGCATAAAGTGAGATAATAGATAATTAAACAAGCAAATGACAGTAATTTATAACAGCGAGCTCCTAAAAAATGAAATAAATTGTCTTTGCAGGTCTTTTTTTCCATCAACGCACTGTAATGACAGTGTCATATCTTTGACTCACGCTCTAATGGAAAAGCCACAATCCAGGAACTAACTAGGAAGTGAGTGACAAGGAAGTATGAGCTCACCGTGGCCCTGACGCTGCCCTCAGCGCCGACGGCAGGCAGCCACCAACCTCCAACTCTCCTCTAAGCCAACCGCGGGCTCACTCATTACCACCACAGCCCCATTGTGTTAATTGAAGCCACGCTAACTACACCGTTCCCTGCTCTACCGCGGCCGAAAGACGCGTCATCCTCTCTGGCCGCTTCTCCCTCCAGCTACACAGGTAATTGAATTGTGGCAGATCTCTCAGTAAGCTGGCTTGTTTTAATAACTTCACTAGATTATGTTTAATAAGTGTGCCTTAAATGCTCATTTCATCAGGCCAGGGAGGATGAGGAAGGTCAAATGTGATAATACAAATGTGGAAAAGGGCCATTTTCCTGGCCCCGCTCTGGGGACAGATGTAATCACTGTAGCCCATCGGCCAGTCTGTACAGTGTGAAGTTCACCTATGGGCCACACTGCCGCAGACTGTACAGTAGAGTTAAGGAAGATCATATCCCATATAGTGATGACATTTCAGGACAACATAATAAGTTTACACTGATTTCAGTCTGTCTTCAGACGAGCAATCATGTCTGCTTGATAAATGTCCAAAGCCAAGGACAACAAAACATGAACATGAAATGAAACGTCATAGTGTTACATTGTTTCTCACTCGGCACTACAGAGAGCGCTCTTTGGAGACGGTGTTAACTGTTGGTCAGTCACGGCAGTTCATATAATAGCTGTTTAAGATATTTCAGTCTGGCACAGTGAATGTGAAACCATTTTAAACTTTTAGGGGCCCGCTACTCATAAATATCAGTTGACGGTGCACATGCTAACATTTCTTTTTGGTTTGTTGGCTTGTAGTATTTCAGACATATGATCACATGTTTAATAAGTATGTATTAACAAAAATTCTGAGCCCATTCTGGTCACATGGTACCTTATTTTAGTCTAAACACAAGTAGGCATGGGCCAGTTTCCAGTTTCAAGGTATACCAAAGTCAAGGTGTATCAACAAGTAACGGTTCTGAAACCACTAATATTTCCGTAGGTGTTTACAGATATCCTCACTAAGGAACCGAAAAGGAACAACTCTCTCCAAAACCATCAGTACAGAGCAGTCAAACGACCAAAGACCATCAACAATGTGACCAAGGGTTTATTATTACGCCGGAAAATAAAAGCATGGAGACCGTAGCCGGAACCAGCGTTAACGAAGATGGCACAACTTTTTATTTTTCACCGTCAGAACCACAACAGCACACCCGCTCTCTCCTTCCGTTTCTGCCCTTCACAACAAAAGCCCAATTTAGGCCACTCAAAAACATATTCCAATTTTAATGTAATGTAAAACATTTATTAAAAACCAACTCCTATAATAATAGTTACATAAATAAAATAGCATACAACAACACTATTAAGAGACTGCTTTTATTTTATTTTTATTTAGAAGTTGTTGTTTTTTTCAAGAAAATAATTCAATTATGTTTTATATGTTAACATTTACTAATGTTCCAAATGTTCTGTATGTTATTTAAAAATAAAATGTGCCAATATTTTTCTTTTACAGCAGAGATTTTACAATGAAACATTCACTGTGAAAACGTGGTATTTTTGCCTAAGTACAGTATGTACCGTCAAAATCTCATACCGGCCCATGCCTACAAACAAGTACACAAATTGTGAATAATGACACATTTCATTAGAGAGTTGATAGCTATTAAAACCCTTCCCCCGCTCAATTAGTTTGCAAAAAAAAGTGAAGGAAAAGAAAAAACTTGCCCCAGCTGTGATTGTTGTGACTGGCTCTGTGCATTTTGAGGTCACCTGAAAGTTCAGAGGTTTAAAGGTCAGCCGGGGGTCAAGCCTTATCAGTCTGGGCTGAAGGTTTGGTTTCACTGATAGCCACAGTACATATACGAGTGGAGGGGAGTGGCAGCATCAATAGGTCAGAGGTCACACTGCTGAACAAATAAGAGATAAGAGAGCCAAAAAAAAAGAAAAGAAACGCCTGATTCAAGTTGCCTCTAACTTTGAGGTGCCAAATATGAGGATTGTGAAAATGAAAACAGGAGAGTGTGATGTTCTGGAGAAGATTGCTCTGACAGTGAAATAGACGGGGAGAGACCCATTTTGACTGGAGGAGCCAGATGTTGGGGAAGAGGGAGAGACAGACTGCAGACGGACACATAGGGAATGTAAGTACGGCTGATCAGCAGTCAGCGGGGCAGTGTGGGCAACACAGACAACAGCAACGCTGTCACACAGACGCCTATTTGCATAATATTGTGTGTTGTCAGAGGAGTGATGGCTGGCGCAGGTAGTTATCTGTAGGAGCAGGACGTACATGTTACCCCGTGTGTGTGTGCGTTTGTGTTTGTGTGTCCTGGCCGCCTTTTTCCCTTCACCCCACTGGACAGGTGGCATCCCTTAGCCCTGTGATTAGCATGTCAACGTCTTAACATGTTGATGGGAGCGTCGCTGCAGGCATCTACATTCATATATAAATGTAAATTCAACACCCTCCCCCATCCTCCCACTTTCACACACCTGCACCGCGTCGCCACTGACAGTTCAGGATTGATTTGGCCGCTTCCCATCCAGTGAGCCAGCAGCGGAACGGGTGGCGGGGATCGCCTCGGACACCAACCGACAATCACAAGATGCTTCAAGTCGTCAACAGGGACGGAGGGGGTGGGGGAGCCGGGGGAGGAAATGACAGTCACAATATGTCCCAATCAAGAAAAACTTTTCATGAAAGCCATCCAGGAAACTTCAGACCCCTTATTTCTTCTTTCATATTCTAATGATGCGCCTGTGGACGAGTCCTCATCACGCCTTTAGAGGAAAATGACAGGCCTCATCAGTGACCACACTGTCAATCCACACGCACACTGATTTAGGATTGGGTTTGGACCAAAAACACACTCTCTGTTGATAAAACTGCTGATCGCTGATTTTTTTTTTTTAGCTTCTGAGAGATGAGAGCTTTAAATGTCTTTTTAAAGGGAACATAAGTTTTCGTTTCAGGCTTTCAGTTGCAAACACCTCGAATAAGCCTAAGTTTTTCAGACATTTGCTGCGTACAGCACTTTTTGAAACTGTAGAAACAACATTTCAGTAAAGCATTATACAAATTAAAGACAGTATAGCAGTTCATCCAAATTACCAAAAGGAATTAATTTTTTTCCATTTTCAAACTAGAGAAACTTGTCATTTTAAATCAAGGTAATGGTCTATTTGGTGCAGTCGCTTGTCAATGTGTCAGCTGTGCGTGTTTCCCACAGGAAGTTCAAACTGACCCGGTTCAAGACGTATTTTTAGACTAGATCTTGGTCATCAGACGTCTGTATCTTAAATAGCTGTGAGTTTTAAACAAAATCAAAGCTTTTACAGTCTCTGATAAGTCGTGAGATTCAGTCAGATTTGGTGTTGGTTTGATTTGGTCAGAATGATTAACAATACAGTTGTCATCTTACAGCACAGCTAGGTAGCTATCCAATCTACGATAGCAGAGAAAAATATGCCAAGCATGCATGAGATGGATGCAAGTCAACTCACAAAAGAATAGCACATGATCCCGCATATTACTTTGATCAGCATCTTTTAAACTTGACGTTAACTGCAACTGCTACCTCTCCACTGTGTCGACCGAATGCAACACTGATATCCCATCTCTGGCTGTCATGGAAACGTGAGACAGGAGATGAACCTGGCTTGGCCCCTGCCGCCCACCAAGCTGGACGCCCAGGTTAGTTTAGATGTGATTGCCTCTGGAATTACAGACACTTATCAGGTGAAGCCTCCACCACCTCTGTGAGCCCAGGGTGTATTTCTGCACCTACTATAGACAAAAATACATTGAACGCCGCTGAGTGCTGACCTCTTGGAGTGTGTGTGTGTGTGTGTGTGTGTGTGTGTGTAGAGGCAGGGGTGAGGTGATTAAAACCCTGGAATTTTTTGATGCAAAAACAACATGGATCATTTTTTCTTATGCCCTTCATAGCCTGAGGCTGAGTGGTATGGAAGCAAATGTGTCTCACCAGACATTGAAATTTAAAAAAGGCATTTAATTTCTGCTACTGAATTTTTTTGCACTGGAATTATGTATTTCAATTTTTTTGCATCTGGATTTAACCCTTCAACTGATTTTCACAAAAATTCAGCGTAGAATAATTCAGCTGGAGCATTCGGATCACCAAGGTTAAGCAATTGATTCTCTGTGAACTCGAAGCAACATCCAGCCTATCGAGTTACGCTCCATTAGTCATGTGCCGATGCTTGAAGTTACAGGAAGGCGCTGGCGGGAACAAACCAGAACGATGCCGCATCGGTAAGTATAGAAACTCTTTAATTTGCCTTTTGTGTTGTTTGTTCATTTACCGGTAACACCTGACACGTTTCACACTAACCGAATTTAGTGGACAATGTTTACGCAGAACTTTTAATGAGGTGGGGTTCATTAAAGTTGTGTTATTACTGTTAACGTAATGCGAGCATGGTTCCGAGCGTTATTCTTACAGCTATTACTCATTGTCATACTTGCAGTTCTGAGACAGTGACGATAATCTGACTGGAATAAAATGCAATGAAAAGATCTGACTGATAGACAGTGATGTAACAGCTGGGTAGGAAAGCTAACTGGCAAAGACACTCCTGCAAGTAAGAGAAGTAGAGAAACAGAGAAATGGATTGTGCTTGAAAGGTTCTATATTTTACTACAACACAATTAACAGTGGTGAGCAGACAGTTGGAGTGCAAGTATCTTCTTTATAGGGCTCTCTTTATTAACATTATTATAATAACAATGTTATTACATCCAAACATCCGCTTTAACAGTCACAATGAAACAATTCTATTGGTAGTTTACATTACTTAAGGTTAGTTTTAATAGTTTGCTTTATATATTTGCCCTTTTTCTGTCCCTCTCTGTCTCTCTGTACCTGTCTGTCTTTCTCTCTCTCCGTCTCTCTCTGTCTCTCTCTCTCTCGCAAGTGAAAATCAGCTGAAGGGTAAAATTCAGATCCAAAAAAATCTGATATATAATTTCATTGCAAAAGAATTCAGTAGCAGAAATTCAATGCCTTTTAAATTTCAAAGTCTGGTGAGACAGATTTGCTGCCATAGAGGGACCACTGCTAAAGGACTGGTCACAGGACTGGTCTAAACACTCGATATTCCTTTTTTTTCATTAAGGAATATCAAGTCTTTAGACAGATTTAGACAGAAACTTTAACACACAGTAAAATCCATGAAGATGTTCTCATTTGCACGTGTCCCCAAACCTGTAAAGTTTTCTGTCAACAGTCACACCCCACACACAATCTCTTTTTGTTAGCAGGATGAAGACAGCTAATGCGTTTTTAAAGAGATGCATTTTATAGCGTGACTGAAGGTGCAGTTTTTAGACAATACACACATCTGTAAAGCATCAGGGTCGTGCCTGCGTTGATTTCCACTCAAACAGACTCCCACAAAGAAACCCATGTGATAGAATTCAGTCCCCTCTAGTGAAGGGTGCCGGTTATAGTATCTACGGTGCACCTGGGGAGTTTGTCGAATGGGAACCTGGCAGTGAGAAAAAGGCTTTAATGCTTACAAACTTCAAATTCTATAATTTCTATAGGAGGAAAGTTAATCAAATGTTTCGAAATTGATTTACTGATCCTGAAACCTAAATGTATGGTACCTTTCTCACCGAGGCAACTCTGATTTGTTCTGTTCCGAATTAAGAGCATCATTTTGGACACAGGTAGATCAGGTTATAGCTCCTATTGCTGGGTTTGGACTGACCCCCAGATGCTGAATATTGTGTACCACACACTCTATATGCGCAAGAAAGGATGCTGTGTTGTCCACAAGATATTTTTCATTTTCAGGAGGGCAAGAACAGAAGCTACGTGTAGACCTGAAGACGCTGGGTAACACTGAATATGAGACTAAGATTGTATTTCCATTAAATACTGGATCTGGTCCACCCACTATAATTCACATCTGATACAATAAATGTGGTGTAGTGTGGTTTATAGAATACCGTTTGAATGTTTAAAGAAACATTTGATCTGAAATAAGACATTTCTTTTTACTTTGTAAATACGCATCCCTTAGAGACTCAAACATCCTGACATGAAATTAAAGACAGATATATGCAGCAGGCAATGAACACAGATATTGGTTTTGGCCTCCACTTAATAGAATAGCAGCTGTCAGATAGAATGGTGGGTCAGAATGTGTTCTGTTGTTAAAATGATGATAATAATTCACGTTGAAATAAACATAAGATGTTCATGTGGTGAGTGAAATGAAAATAACATGCAACATAATTCTATTTAGTTCCATTTATGTTTTTTCCCTTATAATAGATGAATGGTGAATGAAATACTAAAGACATGGAATTTTCTATATTGTTACTCAAGTTACACCTTATCTTTTTTAAATTACTATGCTGATTGGGAGTGAAGCCATTTCTTTTAAAGCCAATGTTAAAATGAGAATCGAATGTATTTCAAATGTATTAAGCATGTGATTTTTTTACATGTCATCAGATTAAATTAATTCATATCCCCAGCAGTTCATTGCTACCACAACAAAAAAGGTCAATATTGTATTACAACTATTGGTTTTCTCATTATAAAAAGGTCCTTTTTCAGGTTATATCAACATATTTGATTATAAATTGCTCCTTTGTGAACTGAAAAATGTCTCAGCACACACACATTTTGTTTTATACCTTTTACAGAACACTGTGTCATTGTCTACTTTCTGCCTTTTTCTAGGGGGTTCCAACCAAATCACATGCTCTTCAGTTGTGGGTGATTGTCTTGATTTTACAGAAAAGGAAGAAGTTGTGTTTTTGTGTTAATTTTCCCAATTATAGTTTCATCAACATGAAATCAAAGCTCTCAATCATTTTTTTTTTTTTGGAACAGCATCTTACACGTGATATATCTCTAACAAACTGAAATTATTACTGCTTATCATAATTGCATTTTCCCCAGATTAAAAATTGCAGTGTGTTTTTTCACCATGTAAAACTATACAAAACTATAAATACCCATTACCCTTGAGATCAGCATGTACAGACATTTTTTGACTTTGTGTCAAACACAGAATAATATAATGTCAGTTGTTCTAACTGTCGAAGGATGCTACATGGCTTAGGTGAGACACAGTTTTCTTTTTCCTTTAATGACGACATATATGTTTCTACCCAAGATTTGAGAGTTTCATGTAAGATACTGTATTTTGCTCTTGTCCCCTAATAGCCATTAGTTCAGTGAGTCATATAGGTTTCATTAAGTCATATTGAAACCTATTGAAGGATCATTGATTTATATGTGTGTCCTGAAAAGCTGGTGTTCTGGGGATATGACAGACATTTCTCACTGCGCAGCAACTGTTTGGGAGCATAATAAAGGCTTTTGTATGGGACTATATTTTCACTTCCATTTTTCTACCACTCTATTAAAAGCAAGTGATCATTTTGTGTTTCGTAGCATAATTGACCGATTTCAATGTTTGTTTACTAAATAAGAAAACAAAGAACCATTTACTGACAAACGCACACACTTACACCATGCAGTGTGTGTGTGTGTGTGTGTGTGCCACTATAGCCACTCCAATTAAAAAACATGGGCAGGGAAGAGGAATGTGCAGGTTTTTTCCTCAGAGACCAGAGTCAATACAAACACTGAAGGACACGCTGATGCAGGCAAGGAGCTCACTGCACTGATGCACATGTAGCTGTGTGAACAGACACACACACACACACACACACACACACACACACACACACACACACACACAGTCAGCAAAACAAGTTAAAAACACACAGAAACAGGATCTCTCAGACGAGATAACCCATCAAGCCTGTTTCCATTTATATATATATATAAAATTTGTATCTTTTTTCTTGTGCATCTTGTGAATGGACTAATGGAGTTGTAAATCATCAAAATAACAAGTTGATTCCATATTGAGATGTATGAACATTTCTTGACAAAGCCCAGGAAAGGCATAATTACAGAGGAAATTAGAAAGTTGTGCCCAAATGTGTTGTTGCAAACAGAAACAACAAACATATTACATTCCCCCTTTTGGCTACATCAACACTAACTGTACAGTAGGCTGCGTTCAGTAATAATGCATTTAATTAGCTATTCCATTCTTCAGTAGCTTCTTTCAATGGGTTTTATAATGGTTTAATTAGAAAATAATATAAAAAAATATGTATTCCAATTGTGTTTTGTTCTGTTCTCTCTTTAAAAAGTGTGCGTGCTTTTCAGCCAGTATTGATGGGAGCAGATGGTATCGGCAAGCTGCATGTGCGTGTGTGCGCGCGAGCGCGTGCGTGTGCGTGTGCATGTGGCAGAGCTAGTTTCAATTCATACTCTCCCTACACCTTTGATAGTCAAGTGGATTACACCTTGTGTTCAAACAGAAAGGGAGGAAAGAAAAGCAGCAGAACACAAAATGGAATTAGGAGGCTGCTTATGGGCCCTGATTCATTTATTGTTAACTCCTTCCAGTTCATTAAGCCTAATCCCTGTTAGGATGGTGAGTAACAGAGGACCTGAATGGGCCCAGGCTGGCCGAGGGGGACACATGTGCGCCCATTGTGGACCTCTGTCGGGTTAATCCTAGTCCCTGTGGTGTGTTTGTGCATTTGTGTGTGTGTGTGTGTGTGTGTGTGTGTGATGGGGGAGATAGAGGGAGTCAGCTGGACAAAGGGGTGAGCACTTTTCTCTTGCTGGGTGCCCATGCTCCGTCTGGATGGGTGTTGAGTCCCACCCTCCACACTGAGGGGGTTTCTTGGCCCCCCAAGTCCCTGTGACAAGCGTGAAACCAGCCCTTTCCTTTTGTGAATCAATGTCGCGGGGCTCTTCGCGCCTCGCCTGGCCAGACACACACGCACACACACACACAAGGTCACCGATAGCTGTGTTAATACAGATGTACATGCCAATAAGGCCTCTTAATCAGTACACAAGAGGGAGAGATTGACTTTTAAAGAAGACATACGGCCCTGCTTTCTTTCAACCCCAGTGGAGCCATTCGCTCTGTGCTGCGCTGACTCCTTTCATTACCCCTGTATGGCTGAACAGAGGAGATGGGATCACATTTTTATTTATTTAACAGATTTTTTTTCAGAGTGGCTGTTCAAAAGCTTGCTTTAATATCACCAAAAAAGAAAAACTAAAGTTCTTACATTAAAATAAATAAAGAAAACAATTGCTTAATAAAAAATGTAAAAATAAAAAAAAACTATAAAAGACCAAGATGAAAACAAAGCAGTATTTTAACATCACTTAACAGACAATGTCTGAGCGTGTGGGCCAGAAGAGGAACAGTTGTAATATGTGTTGATATGTATTTGTTTTTGGCTGACAGCTGCATTCTTCTGGCCTTGACACACACCTGACACAATTTTTTACAGAACAACAAAGTGCAACATCATTTTCTGTTTCACTGGTGGCACCAAAAACAATCTCCCCTTTTTCCAATAGCGAAAATACTGATATCACAATGTTTTCATGATCTCAACCCATTCAAATGTTTACGTTACATACTCTTTTCAGTAAAACTCTGGACTCATAAGAAAGAAAGAAAAGACAAAATGTGTCTTCAGTAAATGAAAAAAATAATGAAATGATAATGAATTTTCTTTCACCCACTAAAACCTCTTAGAGGCAAATTGATACACATACAAAAACACACACACACACACACATATAATTTCCTTTCTTTTTTGGGGGGGGGGGGGTGTAATACTTATTTCAACCACAAGAGGCCGAAGCGCACCACTACCCATTTATAAATATGAATAAATACATCCTCTTTCACATGACTTTTAATTTCTAAATGTATTATAAACACAGGGGTGGACAAACCTTTGTTTAACCTGTTCATCCACCATGAACTGCTAAGTGTGTGGAAAAATAAAATTTCTAGCCAAAAGAAAGATATGACAGTAATGTTACATAACTTGTACCTGTTTTTACTGGCTAAATGAGAAAGTAACAATTACCTGTTAGAATATATGAATGAGTTAAGTCCTATTGAGACAGAGTAGTTGCACTTCTACCTCTTGTGGCCAGAATAAGCATTAGAACAAAAAGCACTTTCACGGGCCTTGGCATATGACTTTTTTTCACCGGTTTTTAAGAAAGAAACATTCAAAAATTATACTTGCAATTACAAAACAAAACAACCATGGGCCCTAGGACTTCTGATGTACATAGGTCAAACACTGAAATAATCTGCCAGTGAACCAAAAACATTTAATGTCAAACCATTTGATTGATTTGTGTCTGTTTTGTAAATATTTGGCTTAGTTTTTATGTTTATTTTTCTCTCTTTTTTTCTCTTTACGTTTTTCTTTGGGTAGGTGGGAGTGTGAACGCAAAAGGTTTTCCTCAAAAAAGAGAAAAGCGGCTATGGAACAATTTTCCATGTTGTATCTGATATTTGTATCATGCTGTTCTCCAATAAAAAAAATATACAAAAAAAACCTGTTAAACCATATAGAATAGAGAAGGAATTAGAGTTAAAAAATCACATTATAAATATGAATCTAACTCATAACATATAGCTAACGTATACATTTCATTTTTAACCCAAGAATAAATAAATACGTTGCTAATGATGATTATAAAAAGGAATTGGTCAAAGTTATTTGTTACTATCATAGACATATGACCAAAAAGGTGGCAAAACATTTTATGATTGTGTTTAAAGAATATGTCACATTGTTTATTAGTTGTGTTTGTTAGTACTGTAACATCAAAAATAGGTCTGTTAGCAGCAACAACTACAGCTGCAACTACTACTAGTTACAAATATCCAGTGACCCAGTTAACATAAACGTCATCAATTTAGTTCATCATTTCAACAACATGTTGTTTTATTGATCTGGATGACCTACACAACCATGACCCACCCACACAAGTGTTGTTAAACCCATAGACTGGATATAAAAATGGACTTAGCCACCGGGGGTCTCATATATAAACGTGGCATACATTCACAAAACGGGGCTGGAAACATGCGTACAAGAATGTGCGCATTGCAAGCAACCTCTGACCCATGGGTACGGCGTACGCACATTCTGGAGACAAGGGGAATAAGCGACACAGATGGTGAGGTAGTGAACTGAAGTCAGATTGTATAATAAATGTAAGTAAATGTGAGAAGAGCGATTGACGCCTCACACACGGCACTCGCAATTCTGCTTGCAATTCCGCTGCGGACACTTTCCTCTTTGCCTCCACCTTGAATGAATGAGATTCTTTATGTCGCACATGTAAAATAATACTCAAGCACCACAAATTAAATACATGTTGGTAAAGGAGCAGAAAGATGTAGTGAGCCATCAGATCGGACCACTTTTTCTTAATTTCTCCCACTGTCCGCTCTGTCCAACTGACAGTTGACAGCCGCAGCAACACGTCGCCACTCGCACTGCTTCCTTTTTATAAGTGATACCGCTGCTGTGGCACCAAATAACGCAGTTTTCTGGGGGTCCACCTCCCTACAGGCGTGTCTGTGTCAGTGTCTGAGAAGTGACGTTTTTTGTTTTTTTGCTCACCTGTCGGAACGAAAGGATGGATGCCAGGGTCATTAATATACGGATCAGCATTCATGAGGTGATTTGCATTGACCATTTATGGTAAAAATGGGCGTGTACAGGGCGGGATATGAGGTTGATTCACGTATCCACACTTGTAGGTGATCTGTGATGTATAAAGAGGGAATTGCGCACAGGTGTGCATGCGCGCGGTTTTATAAGTCTGAACATATTTCGGCGCACGTCATTTACGGCTTTTGGGCGCATGTACACTTTTAGCAAGGATCCTATGCACAGTTTCATAAAAGAGACCCCTGGTCTGGAAAATGAAGCCAATGCAGAAGTGCCTGAAGTCTGTATTCTCTGGAATCACCAGCAGAGGCCGACTAAACTGGTTGTTTCTATAGTAGTCAATGAGAAAATGACTCCACTTCTCACTTGATTCATGACACCAGTAAACATTTTCCTGAGGAGTTTATGGTTCAATCGCCAGTCTCAAGTCGTTTCTTCAATACAGCATGATGTTCATTTGATGAATGATTGTCTCATAGGTCATGTGATCATTGTGATTGTCAGAGGCATTCCAGCTGGCATCAGAGTGGATGGATCAGGCCTGCTAAGTGATCATCCTCATCATCTGTAAGGCTCCATGCATTGGAGCGTGGATCAAGCGTGATTGACAGCTGGTCCAACCAATCGGTGCATGGTTGCAGGTGTGCCCGCAGTGAACAAGCTCTCAGTCAGACACAAACCCCCCATTCCGATTGCAAAAACACGAGCTGGGGAAACTGGGAAACGCAAGGCTTCAAAATGGCTGCTCACAAACCAATGGGGTGGCATCACAGTGGGCGGCTACTTGGTTAAACCTCTTTTCAGGATCATGTAGCAATATGAAGGTTGTGCTTAATGGACATCTCTTTGACATGCTTGTTACTACATCATGGCTCCATCCAAACTCGGCCGGATCGTAGGTCTGACGAGCCAGAATAAGTGGAAAAATGTGTTCAAATCCAGGGCCTTTAAAGGTGACATATTATGCAACAATATCTTTTTCAGTGTTTGAGCACATTCATGTGGTGTATATCTGCCAGCCCACAAACTATGAAAAAAGACCATCCTGTCGTTTTTTTGTGAGCTGGCTACACCCCTACAGCCTGGCTCTGAACAAGTGGTTCAGATATCTCTCCCACTCTGATGTCACAGATGGAATCATCTGGGGTAACCCCGCCTGCAATCTGAGAATCTCCACTATTCTTGTGAAGCGGCATGACATCTCCTACACATTTTGAAATCGGTTGACCAATCATAATAGAATAGGCCAGCTGGCCAATCAGAGCAGACTGGGGTTTATTGGGAGGGGGGGGCTTAAAGAAAATCCAGGCGTTTTAGACGGAGGGTGAAAAGAGAAGCTGCAGAAATGGGCAGTATGAGAACACTGATGCCTTTTCTGAACATTAGAGCATGTAAACATTTCCAATGGTAACCCACATTGCCCCCATGTATCTACATTACATGTCACTAACTCTGTTTTCTCTCTCCCCTAGTAGATCTGACCCCAGATCTGCAGGATCCAAACCCGTCATTATTATTATTACTATCATTATTATTAATAACATCATTGTATTTATAAGTATCAGTTTTCACTAATTATAAGTATCAGTCTGGTAGAAATTAAAGCAACTGTTATACTACCCCCCCATCCCCCGATATGTTTACAGTACATGTCACTAACCCTGTTTGTGTTTTCTATCTCTCCTAGTGTATCTCTGACCCCAGAGCTGCAGGACCCAAACCCGTCATTATTATTATTGCTATTATTAATATTAATATTAATATCATCACTATATAATGACAACAACATAATTGTATTTTTTAATTATAAGTATCAGTCTGGTAGAGATTACAGCGGCGGTTGTACAACTGTCCTCTCTCTCTCTTCTCTCCTACTGTCTCTCCTCCCACCCTCTTTCTGCCCACCTCTCCTCTCTTCCTCCTCTCTCTCCTCACCCCAACCGGTCGAGACAGATGACCGCCCACAACTGAGTCTGGTTCTGTCAGAGATTTCTTCCTGTTAAAAGGGAGTTTTTTCTCTCCACCGTCGCCAAGTGCTTTGCTCATTGTGGGATTTGTTGGGTTTTCCCTGTAATATTGTAATATTGACCTCACTATGTAAAGTGCCTTGAGACAATGTATGTTGTGATATGGCGCTATACAAATAAAATAAAATTGAATTGAATTGAATTGAATTAAAAGTATGAACCTGAGTATGAGCATTTGTCACCTTTAATACATTTTATCTTCTGACACATTGCTTGACCTGTCCGACTGTACATCTTCCACAGTGAAACCTCCATGATATCTACAGCATGGACAAAGATGTTAGCAACAATGAAACAGGTTTGCTAAATGGACGTACAGTTAAAGCTTTAAAGAAAAGAAAAAAACGGAGCAGCAACAGGACCAGGAATCTTGACTCGTATTACACAGGTCACTAAACCTGATTAACCGGTGACAACTATTAATGTATTACTCTGAAATAATTGTCCGGAAACATTAGATAACACACGATCACTGAACCAGGTCTTCATCATTGCTGATTTATCTCATCCAGTCTCCTAGGATTTGGGCTATCCTCATATTGCACTTGATGTAAGTGATGATGCACTTCCTGGATCTTCCAACGCCACATACTTTCCTCAGGTTTTTAAACCTTTACTGCAAGGAAGCTGGGAAAATCCTAGTTAGTCATTGCAGGAGAAAAAAACAATGGTAAAAAAATTCTTGGCTTTAGTGCGTATCAGTAAGGAGCTGATGTAAAGGAAATACATGGGCTACTGTGGGCAGAGAGAGCTCCCACAACCTTGAAGAAAACGTTCTAGACTGAATATGAAGAGAACAAGTGATTTTTAGTTTTCAGCTTTAGAAAAAATAATAATAAATAAGATGCAGTGTCCTCGAGCACTTGACCAAAGGACCAGACAGCCAAGGAAAACGAAATACAAGTTACTGTGATCAAAAGTCTTAGTTCATTACCTTTTCTGAAGAGAACGCAACTGGAAACTGAGGGGGGGAAAGTGCCCCTAAGGCAAAGCAATAAAGGCCCAAACTGTGGTACCACATTGATACAAATGCCTCTGTATCACAATGAATCAAGTTGGACCACAATGGCCCCTAGATTAGCGTCTATTACTCGGATGCATTAGTGGCCCATGCACATATTAAGAATCCTCGTTTAACACTGTTCAAGGGGCGGACCAGAAATCCCCAAGTTTCTAAATTGGAATTTCATTCCCCCAGGTACTTCGGCTCATATGAGAAAAGTTGGAACGCATTTGATCTGTCCTAATTTCAATTAATTAGCGACAATGGTTGCTTGGGGAGTCCCACAGGGCAGAAGGAAAAATGGGCTGAAGGGAAGCGAGCGTCAGAAAAGTGATGGGAGAAGTGGCATCAATAAACTGTTAGAGACTCATTAGCAGGCTAAATAGCTCTCCCAAAGTCACGACACTTTAACACAGGACCTGATGCCTAATTACTGGCCATAGTATCCATTACAGGCCCCTCCTCTGCTCCCCTCCTAACATTCCTCTTTCTTTTTATTCCACCCATCTCAGCCACAGTGGAATCAGCCTGTTAATGATTGCTCTACAGAGCGAGATTAGAGGGACATTGTATGGGGGGGTGAGCGGGAGTGTGGCAGCCAACACAAGGAAGCGAACGTGTAACTTGGTGTCTTTGTTCATTGAAGCTTTCAGGGATGTAAAAGAACCACAATTGCCTCCTTGAGCAGGCCCACCTGTGGCCCATCATTACAAACACATGCATGGCCAACCATTGTTGTAATGCTAATGTTGTAATTTTACATTCTAGACAAGAGCCCAAATTGTGTACCCATGTCCCTAAAATGGTGCACAAGACCACTAGAATATTTGCATTTGGTTTAATGGCCCAGCCAGAAAATAATGGCATCTTGAATTTTTCCCCAATATGATCAACGTATGGCTTAAAAAGTAGGGAACACAACATTGGCATAGAGCATGGAAAATGTGCTAATGTTTGCTTTTTTTTTTGAGTGAGAATGGTTTGAGCTTTGTTCAAAATTTGTGTTTTGTCGTCCAAATTAAAAAGTTTCAGATAGTTTTGACACTAAGCAATATAATCATTATAAGGTTTCAAGAGAACAGGAGTGAAGGTGCAAAAGTAAATAATGAATCACCAATGGATGGATGGATATGTGTTTATATATATAATGTGCAAATGTGCACAAAACCACGTTTTAAATTTGTGAAAAACATTATTTCCAGTATTTATGGCCTAAACATCGAAGACACACATGAATTAAAAATTGGAAATTTGTTTGTTTGGGGACATACACATCAACCTACCTTAAAGCCAGTATATCTGTGGATATGTAATAACATTTATATTTGGCAAATGTTACATTTGAGGCAGATGCCATTACTTCACCTTTTTTTAAATTTACATTTTTGAATGAAATTTTAACACCTGAACATGACGATATTGACAATAATATATTGTTTCATTTTGTTTTAGGAATCCACGTGTTATTAAAACTGGTAATATAATGACTAACCATTGACAGCACAGTGTTAAAATAATTTGAATGATGCAGTTGTGCAGCAGCTAAGACTGGTCATTACAACTCATGTTGGTTGTCACAGTGACGCTGTTCTACCACATGGGTTTTCCAGGAACACAGAGGTCAGAAACATCAGCACCTGTCAGAGCAAACAATGGCAAGGTATTTTCTTTAAAGGGAAGAAAGAGAAAGGCTGTTGAATAATCCAGGGAGATTAACTCTTTGGATTAAACCTGAGGGTACAAAATCTTGTTTGCAAGTTAACAAGGTGATTTCTTTCAAGCTGACTCAATTACTGGAGTATACTTTTCCCTGGCCTCCTGAAAAAACTCCCACTGGAAGTATTCAGTTTATTCAAAACTCTGCAGCTCAGCTGTTAACTAGAACCAAAAGGAGAGTTTTAGCTGCTCTGCACTTTCTTTCCATAACATTTATAATAGATTTTTAGAGCCTCTTGTACAAGGACCTGAATGGCCCAGTGTGTTATTATAAGGGAATATTAGGCGGATCTATTTGCAGAAATGGATTATATTAATCATAATTATTATTGAATGTGCCTATAATCACCTGAAACTAAGAATCATTCTGTTTTTTACTTTAAAATGAGACCCTCATCAACAAAGGCAGCCGGAGCCCGCTGTGTTGCACATCCTTGTTTCTACCGTAGCTCAGAAGGAACAAACCGAACCCTGTCTCCAGAGAAGGCCTTTTGATTTTTTGATGTCACCTGATGGCCACCATAAATTCTCATATACACAAAATCGTACATCCTATGAGTTTGTTCGGTGTCATGTGTAGCGCTGTTCCTCTTAAACTGCTTCTTAATGGTAACGCAGTTTGAGAAGCATATCTTGTGATGCTATGCAATCTATGTTCATTAAATTCCCTTTTTATTATGGTTTAAGATGTAAAATGTGATATATGGCATGTTGAGGCACATGGAGTATAAAAAAAGTTTTGAATTTTAGTTTTAACATTTGTAGTACCACCTGAGGGGGCTTTTGTTATAAACCCCCATTTATATTATAACAATTAGGTAAATGTATGATTTATCAAATTACACGTTGATTGCTTGTTACTTAGTGATATAGACCATTGAAGAAACAAGGGTCACAAACTAATTTTTGCCCTGGGGGCCCTCTACGGGTTAACTGAACCCTGGTTATGAGATGCTACCCACAGCAAGAATGTACCAAAAGCAGTGAGTCCTTATTTTCCTGCATGAAAACAATCACATTGAAATGTAATTAATATGGCACAAGTAAATTCAACACTTCAATTCAAACATACTGCCCTCAGCATCAGTTTCACGAGCCATCGCTGATTGAAATGTAGTTCATACAAGAAAATGCTAGAAACAGGATCAAAGGCGAAGGACCATCTACGAGGTTGAGTCAGGGAAGAAGAGGCTTTAAAACCAAGCCGCATCTATGTTGGGTTGGGGGGTGGCGGTGTGTGTGTGTGTGTGTGTGTGTGTGTGTGTGTGTGTGTGTGTGTGGGGTGGGGGTAACCCAATCTCATCTCATCTCATCTCTCATGCTCTCTACTCTGAATGGGGTCCTAATTGGCAGGGCTGTGTGAATAGGCAGCTGGCCGAGGACCGCCTGTACAAAAGAACACACAGTGAGACGGTGCTGGAGATGAGGCCTTCTCTATTCACCAGCGCTACCTCCAAACTCAAAAAAAAGCTGAAAAGAGAAAAAGAAAGCAAGGGTGTGCGTGTGTGTGTGTGTGTGTGTGTGGAGGTGGGAGGGTCGGTGGCGGTCATTTAACAACAGAACAGTGTGGAGTGGAAGGCGACAAAACAGAAAGCGAGGGAAAGAGATAGAGCGGGCAGATGAGAAATAGAAGGTAATCACAGGAGATTATCTTCTTGTGATGGAGGCAGAGCTGCAAGGATAAGTAGCCTATCCTGAGGGGGGAGGATCCCAAACCAGTCAATAAAGCCCCGTGTCTGGAGCCCTGATGTGGGCAGGTCGGGTGGGGTGCAATGGCACTTGAGCGGCAGTTAGGGCTGTGAGGGTCCAAAAGTGGTCCTCGTCATATAGGGGCAGTGACACTTTGGGGGGCCTGTGGCCTCGGTTTACACTGCATGTGTTCCAGTTCCCACAGAAACGCTCAAGAGGAAGGTGCTAGACAGGATGTTACACAGTGAGTAATTGTTTTGTGTGGATACATTTACAAGACGAGCGTTATTAGTATACCTCGACACTTCTGGACTACCTCTCTCTGGCCATGTTTTCCTGACAAACAGAATCCTGTGGTTGAACAAATAATAATGACTGTCGCGGGCCATTAGCAAAACACAGAGGCAGCATGACCTTGTTAAAGCACCGCATACATCGTACGGGGCATTTGGTAAAATAAAAAATAAAAGTCAACACTCTTCAACAATATATACGTGGTTGCAAGATGGGCTGGCTTGTTGGAAGAGAAGATACATGACGTAAAATCCAGCAGAGACATTGGGAGGATAAATCCATGATGTTGATTATTAGACTCCGAAACACACATTGGTCAAAAATATGAGACAGTATAATATGTAGTCTATATGCTCTGTGTCAGCAGTGTTTTCAGGGGTTCAACAGAATAATATCATTCAAATTGTCAAGTGTTACAATCCAAATGAAAATGCTATTATGTCAAGTTTTCTGCAGAGTGAAATTCACGTTCTGGTAGATGAATATTCTCAGTAGAGAGAGAGAGAGTGTGTGCATGTCTGTGTGTGCACGCGTGCGCTGATATTGTCTATTCATACTGTATGTTGGTCTGTCTGTTCATCGCTGTTTAAACAGAGCAGCAGCGGTAATGCTGTGTTTCAGCACAGATTTTTTTTTCCACCGATGAAACATCATGCATGTGTCATTTGTGGCAAAATGATGCATTCTGAATGAGGTAGGTTGGGGGAAATGGTACCTGATATGACCTCCATTTTATAGAATGGTCACAGGCATAATGGAAACTCCAGGAGGTAAGGAGGCTGACGGATACAACCCTCTCAACCCCCACCCCAACACACACACATGCTGTGACACATGCATATTTGAGGGTGTTTAGGAACTGGGTGATAAGGAGAGTTATGGAGGAAATGCAACACATGAACTGAGATCACCCTTCAAAGTAAGGTCTGATCCTTCCACACGTTCACTTGAACACATCTTTGCACTTGAAAAAAACAAATAAAATTGGCAACCAAAACTACCTGGTCAAGGCTAAGTAACAGATCGTGGAGATTAAATAAACAAGAGCATTACCAAGGTGTTTTTCGTTCGTGGTCCAAAGAAAATACCTACCCAAAACATTCAACAACTCCCTACACTGTACATCTGGGTCCACGCAATGGAGCTTCACGGTATAAAACTTGCAACATGCGCCAATAAGATCCCTCCTTTTGCTGTGACGCTATCGTCTGTTGGTCATAAAGACGTGATGAATGCCAGCAAATAAAGCATCTGTTTCCCCACAAACTGTCAATTAGAGGAATCCCACCTTATCCATCAAAGCAGTGCTGTACTCTCACTGGGAACCATTGAGCAGCTGCACGCCTCAGCTGTGCACTTGCTGCTGCTATAGGCAGCAGGATACCTGCATGTACCACCCAACAGATGTTTATGACTTCTGAGTGTGTGTGTGTGTGTGTGTGTGTGTGTGTGTCGCAGCGTGGGTTTTCTGCTTTTGAATTCATGTATCTTTCTCTATCCCTCTGACTGTTTAATGTGTGTGTGTGTGTGTGTGTGTGTGTGTGAGTGTGTGTGTGGCCAGCCGCCCCTTCACACCTCTTGCCATCTGGATAATTGATCGTTTGCTATCATAAAAAAAAAACGAAAGGAGAGAGACTGTGTCGTAATGGTCCACTTCTTAAATGCCCCCTGTTTTTTTTAATCTGTTTTTCAAGTATGTTTTATTTGTGTGGGGAGCTGCCAGTTGTCATGATGATTATGAAGAGGGTATTATGGGGAGGGATTATGCATCATTGTGCAATGTTTGAAGATGATCAATGACCTGAGGCTTTTAGTTGGCATTAAGGGCTCAGAATACAAATAATTCCTGCTCCACTTGAGCACAATATTTCACAGTGTAATGTATTAAAGTATTATGGGTGGCGTTTTTTTTTTTTCCATACACATGACTTGTGTCCTAAATTTTTCCTCCAATAAAATATGGAAAAGAAACTAAACAGTCTTCGTAAAAATAGCAACCAAGTGTATTCATAATAATGAATAGTAAATATATAGTTGTAAATATATACAACTCACACGAGATAAAGTTGTAATTTTGAACCTTCGGCATTTTCACCAAAGTAGCTGCTTTGTAAAGTTAATGTTCTGTTATTTATGACTCATTCTCACCTTCTTCAGTGGAGTTAAATTCTATTATCCCTGGGCCACATGAACTAGATTTTTTTTATAGCCTCTTTACATCCAAACCATTGTTACCAGCAAGTGAGCTGACTTTTCTTTTTGTTTCGTTAAAGGATCAATGAGGCCTTATTTTAACACCAGTGAATAAACAATACGGAAATGTGAATTACTCTTCGGCAAATATTCATATCAATACTATTGATACCTGCAGTGACTCAATGACAAGTTTGAATAGATCTCTCGCCAGCTAGTTCTTTAGAAAGAATTTGATTTTGTCCAGTGATGATGATCTTGTCCTCCTCCTTCTCTCTCTGGACAAAAGAAGCAAAGATTTCCCATTGTACGAGAAGTGGAGTTTTAATACAAAATTTTGAAATTTACAGGAGCTGAGGCTCGACCGCACTGCCCCAGTGCAGGTCATATTTTAAGATGTCAGTGGGACAGTTCCTGCTGTGTATAAGGACCTATTGACCCAGACCAGCATGTTGCAATCTGTCTCAGGTTAAATGTTGAATGGCTTTCACTACTATAATGTACAATAACTGTAGTTTCCTTTATTCCCCATTTTAAAAGCTCACTGAGTAATATTTGCCTTCTTTGTAAAGTACTCATGACAAAAACTATAACAATTAGAAATTAATAGCTTTAGAGCGTATTTGTGCACAGACCAAATATGGATTGCTTACACATGGATCGCCACTCCGTCACTGTTACTCTCTAAACCATCTAATATAGTATAATACATATAACATGAAATACTGTCATTGTTTAAACCACAAAATACTGTATATTAAATGGTTATACTGAATGCCAGTTGGACCAGCTACATCAAATACTGCATATGTGCTATGGAAATGATAAAGTCCACTGCAGTAATGTATTGTTTTCTTCAGAATTACTTCTAAAACTAATACCATCGAATGACTGTGCTGCCTCTGATCATTAAAAACCCACCAATCGTGGATACAAAAGGAAAATAATAAATTGTATAGATTTTCAGCAAAGTCTTCAATTGATTTAAGTCAGGCTGATACTTCTCAATGTATTATGAATATAGGTCATGAGCAGATTTGTGTCAGGCTCTCCATTCCTCTGTTTATGCCAATCAAAGGTGTGTGATCTGCAGTGCCTTCCCACCGCAGCGGCAGCAGCAGACAGCGTGGCTCTGTCATCAGTTGGCCTTAAAGTTTGGATTGAAATGAACTAATTTTAGCACTGCTCTGGCGTGACTGCAGGCAGCCAGGAGCAGACCGGCTCATTCCAACAGCCTGGTGACGAGCTGATCACAGGCTTCAGTGTGAGTGTGTGTGTGTGTGTGTGTGTGTGTGTGCGTGTGTGTAAAGGATGAGGTGCAATGGGCCTGGGTGTTTACAACATACAGGAAGAAATACAATGTCAAACCCAGGGTGCAAAGGAGTGCAAAGGAGAGGGAGGGGGGGTCGGGGGGCCAAGGGAGCTAAAACTCCTTGGCCCCCCCTAGCTCGTTTCTTAACGTGTCCACGAGTGCGGTTTACACTCACTGCACTGCACGCACTCGACTGGCTGGACACATTACACATGCACGACAAAAAAAAACATGCAAGGATAAAATCCCCCTTCCAAATATTTGTGCTTGAGATTCTGAAAAGCCGTGCATTGATCAAAGCTAACGGAACCAGGACCATTATGTAAATTGGCTGCTCTGTCATCTATTGCCTCGCGAACGTGAGTGCTTACAGTGGGTGATCCATTGCAGATTTTTATCGTTCCATCGCACTATAGACTGTTCACGTTACAGCACTATATTTAGTTTAAAAATGTCTGTTTTAGGTATTTTGTATGATCTATTGGTGAAGTAGAATTGATCACTTTGAGGGGGGACAAAAATGATTCAGCAGAGGTGAGGATATTTAAATCAGAGGGGGGTAAATCCCACTCATCCCCCGAGGCAAATCGCACCCTGGTCATACAAACTCATACAACAGATTTCAAAAAACTAATTTCATTCAACATAGTGTACTCACACAATTTTGCATGTTGTACTATTAAAATAGGGAGTAGACATGACAACACTTTTTAGAAAGATTTTAGCGAATACATAATACATCTTTTATTCGTATTCGTATGCCTATCTGGTGGCAATTTAGTTAAATGCAGAATAGGCCTCCTAAACAAATTTTGGGTCTTGACAGCTGCTCATCCAAAACACTTCCTGGGACGATCAGAAACACACCAACAGGTTCGAAGTTGATCAGATGAGCGGTTGTCAAGGGAAATAGAAAGACAGGGAGAAAGATTATTAGTAGGATATAACAACCTTTCTTCTCTCCTTGAAACACCATTAAAAACAAATCCACAATAACACACCTACTTGCTCTCTTTCTTTCTCTCTCTCTCTCTCTCACACACACACACACACACACACACACACAAACGCACGTTAGGCTGGTCTTTCCTTCCTGAGCTTCCAATAAAAAAGCAACATTTGCCACTGTCATTTAGCCACACCATTGTCTATGCAATCAAACTCTGTCCCCAGCATTCAATTTTTTTCTCCTCACCCCCCTTCTCTCTTGTTCTAAGATGGCTTCCTTCACCCCTCTCCCTGTGCATTATGTAGATAACCCGGGGACGCCATATATCCCCAGCAGGTCAAACAGAGGTCGCAATCACACACTGTGACAGTGGGAGCCAATCCCAGTCCATCATGGTGGCGGAGGAGGAGGAGGAGGAGGAGGAGGGGACTCTGGTTCTCCGAATGAATGTGAGCGTGTGGTTATGATGTGTGTGTTTGTGCAGCAGGGTTTAGCTGAGGTGTCCACAGTGAACCTGTAAGACAAGTGGAATGGGGAGTTGCACACTGAAGGAGCGTGGAGGAGGAAAATAAAAGGAAGAGGTGGAAAACTTTAATCATTGTTGGAAGGAAGGAGGGAGAACATGAGAATGGATAGAGTGAGAACTGGAGGAGTGATGGGAACATGTAAGTCATGCTGGTTGACAGTGAGAAAGCAAAGGAGTGGAAATGTGTTTTTCCTGCTGGCGGGTGCCACAGCACAAATCACACACAGTCTCTGCACATCGTGGCAAACAAATGATTTGGAACTAGATTTTGCTATGGGGACAGAAATCAAGCAAGAGGTGCAAGAGAGAGACAACTCTCTCCTTTTATTTCTCTCTCTCTTTCTCTGTGTGCTTGATTATAGCATAGGGATTGGATGTGGTGTTGGGCAGCAAGCTGCTGATCATCATCAGTCAGCTCTGCTTTAATATTCACCTCCACCAAAATGTCAGGTCGGAGACTCAGCTACTGTTTGTCCCGGTGCAGCTTTTTGAAATTATTTCCTGGCCCGACTCCTGCCTCCTTCCCACTCCTGCTCTACCTGGATTTACTCCCGGACGACCGCTCATCCACCTGGATCTTTGGACTCACTCTGCCCTGCTTACCGAATCTGAACAAGCTCAGACCTCTGTCTCCTGGTTCAACCCTCCCCTGCTCCATTCGCTCATGACTCAGATGTTGTTCTAATAAAGTCTTTGTTAAAGCTCGTAGTCTTAGTCTCTGTGTTCTGCAATTGGGCTCACGCTAATTAGTCCTTTGTCACATGAACAGATAATGCAGTTTGCCAACAGCATCTTATTTTCTTGCGCAAATATCACACCAGTTATTCTGTGTCATGATTTCTAGCTGGTTTGATTCTCGAGGCAAGGGAGTCCCATGGTAGGTACAAATGCAGGTTTTGATTTGTAGTTTGTAGCCTCGACATATCACCCGCATTTCCAAGCATTAGGAGCTGCTGAATGGCATTAAATAATCCATAAATGTCCAGACATTTGTTCAGAAGCCTCTATTGGTTTAACTTTGCTTCATGAAAGTGGAAACATCCATTCACAGCTGATAGAAGTTTCCAGCTTATGTATGTGTGAATCTCTAATGCACCTGAGTGAAGCTCTTTTTCCACAAATCTTTATCCAATATAAAAGATGCCACGTCTGCTCTAAGCAAGGGTCAAAGAGGCAAAGGCATGATAAAAAGTACAAACTGCAGAACAAAAGCTGAACCATATTAAATGTCCACCTTTCTAGTCTAGATCCTGAAGGACACTGAGAAGCTGTTTTGAAAAACGCGGCTGCTCCCTTCCTATATTTCAGATGCATCAGCTAGGTTAGATCAAGGCTGTTTAAAACTGTTAGTCATAATACAGAGCAGGTGAGAATAATGGATCAGCCTTTGTCTTTTCCATCAGTTTTCCCCCTATCCATCAAATGTAGGATCTCTTTCAGAATTAGGTGTGACGCTGGTCAACACTGAACTTACAGGTATTCCCTGTCTGGTACATTGACAAAGTGGTCTAATACTCACAGAGCCATCCCACACATCTGCACATGTGCATGACTGAAGAGGCTGGACCGAGTCATCGGCGAAGTTGTTTGCCCCCTGAAATTTAAACGTAGAGAGTAGGTTTTGATATGTTGATATTTCTGTAAGCTTCAGAGTCTAAAAGATTGATATCTGAGACACCCACTGAATTAAGACTGCATATATCAAGTCTAGTTGCATATTTAATCCTTGGCTTGACCTATCAGCGGAGATTGGGACCTGTTGTGTAGAGGGTGTGAAGGTTAAGTGAGGATGCACTCAGCCTGAGTGAGAATGGACTCTCTCCACAACCGAGCAGCCGACGGCTGGTCACACCCAATTACTCTACTTACCTTCTCGATCATGCGCTGCAGCTTAACCTGGTCTTGGTTGTGCATGGGACCAAATACACAAATTGGGCCAAAGAACATGCTCTGAGGAACAGCCATGTTAACAGTTGCAAGATATAACGAGCAACATCAAAACTGTTATATTATCGGTATTCCATAATTATAATCAATGATTATAGATACAAGGTATCTGGATTTGTATACATGAACTCTGAAAACAATCACCATCGAGTTATCTTGCTGATGTGTATTTTAATTAATTAGTTCTCTCATACTGCCTTTACATCAGCTCCCCATCACGGCCCAGACTTCACAGTCTAACCATTTCATTTCTCCATCAACTCTTCCAGTGTCTGGACTCCATGGGGGGATTAATTTTGCTGCTGTTCAGCGCAGATGCCCTCGACTACAATATCTCCCCATCGAGTCTAAGTATATACTGCTGATATCTGTGCCAATCCCTACCTTCACAAAGTGTATACATGTGTGTGTGAGCAAGTAATAAATATGGATCGCATGCTTTATATCTTTATGCTTTTTCTCCACCATTAAAAAAAACTTTAAATCTTCTGTCCTTTCAAAAGAGTTTTAATATTTTTTTTCTGTCAGTTTGTATCCTTTTGTATATTTGTTGACTTTGTCTCACTCTGTTTAATTTTTTTTGTGTTCTGTTCCATGCTTTGGCTTTAATTTTTTGTCCAGATTGTTTGCTTTTCTTTGCTTCTGTTTTTGTCTCTTGGATGCATTGATTTCTATTTTTTTTTGTTTTTGTAATATTGTTTTCTGTATTTAGGCCATTGCTTGTTTATTTATGTTCTATTGAGTGTGATTGTTTCTGTCATGCTTTGTCTTGTTCTCTCTTTGCTGTGTATCTTCCTTGATGTTTCTTTGCTCAATATTTTTCTTTCTTTCTTTCTTTCTTTTTTCTCATATTCAAGACAAAGATAAACTGGTCTACTTGTTCACAGTGATCAACGAAGCTGCAGGTGTTTTAGCATGCACCTCTGCTGCCCCTGGTGGTGGCACAACAGTGTTGAGTCTCTCCACACTTGTGTGTGGAGAAAATGAGGAGGAGGGGAAGGAGGGAGGAAAAGATAAAGACCAGGAAAAGCATTTCCCTTCAAACCTATTGGTAACACACAACTCTTGTAAGCAACTTAGTATCAAGATGTCGAGTATAAAACTAATGGATGTATAAAGAGCTGTGACAAAATGTGGAAGTACAAGAAAACTGTTATAAACCTGCTTGGCAGAAGGGCAAGGCAAAATCCCCATGGACCCGCGGAGGAGCAGCAGGAGGGTTTATCTGACACAGGAGTGACGGTGCACTGATCCACTGTGTTACGTTGATACACATACAGGGTCTTCATGGAAGAGTCATCGGAAGGAAACAGCACGTCCGACCTCATCAAAGTCTGAAGTAAACAAAGCAACATCTGGATGAATCAGTGTTGTTTGGGAAAGAAGTGCTGACAATGTTAATATTTAGCTGCCTCCCACACAGATGCAGTTTACATTGATCTTCATAACTGTCATAAATGTTAACAGTTGGTCGAATGTACACCTGATCAACATTGTGGATCGAATGTTAGACTTTTGGACAGACACACATGTCCCCTCCCCGCATTTCCACGGAGAGGAGGTTTGTGCAATTAGCGAGGGGATTGTCCTGAGAGAGTGAGATGAAAGGGATGATGGTTCTGGTGGTGGAGGCGTATGTGTGGGGAGTCAACAATGTCCTTACTGTTTACCGACAGTGAGGCAGCCACCGTCTCCCTGTATGTCAACCCTCCACTGATTGGAGTCATCCCAGCCACATATGGATTAATATTTAATGTTGGAGAGAGGGGGAAAGAGAGAGAGAGAGAGAGAGAGAGAGAGAGAGAGAGAGAGAGAGAGAGAGAGAGAGAGAGAGGGGTGTGAAGTGAGGCTGCTGTTTATTTAGGATATTGTGAAAATATGAAGGGAAATTTGCAATTTTATTGGTTTTCCGCTACCGTATGAGCTGTGAGAAAGCTTGTGTGTGTGTGTGTGTGAGAGAGAGAGAGAGAGAGAGAGAGAGAGAGAGAGAGAGAGACTGAGATGCCGGATGGTCTGCAAGGAGAGTTTGCATACAGTGAGTGAGGACAGAAAGTCACCAGAGCTGCTGTGCACACATACATATATGACACCATTTGGGTTGTGCGGCAGTTGTTTTTCTTTTCTTTACTTACATGTTTTAAAAGAGATATCATTAATTTACATTCACTTGTAAAATAATACCTATATACAGCCATAATACTAATACACCTGTACCCCCTTTTGAAATGTGCACGGTCAAAAATTTGGCGTAAATGTTTTCTTTTCATATTTGACAGGAGTGAGAAAGACTACATCAACTTTGAACACCAACTTTCACTAGTAACAAAAGCTGATAATCCAAGGACAGAGGGCATGATGTTAGCAGTAGTAATAATGCATAAGAATGACATATTTTGACATAAACTGTCCAGTGTGGTTATTTTGTGTTTTTAATTTTTTCAAAATTCAGACCCCTTCACTTTTTGTAAAATTCATTGTGCCCTTTTTCCAACAATCCACATCCAATAACCCCCGATGATAGTCTTTAATTATATCTTAATTTCCCCCAAAAAATCTCTCATTTACAAACATTTTGAGACCTATAATTCAGTACTGCGTAGAAGCTATAATCTGACCAGAATCAATGCCTTGAGTCTTCTTGGATAAGCCTCAAACTCCTTCAGCAGAGCACCCTTGAAGGGTGCTCTGCTAATGTTAGTGTAATGTTTTGTTTGGTAGCACTTTCAGCCAGTTAACACAAGACATGAACCCATGATTGCTGATGTGTCAGACAACTCTTTCTCCCAGAAATTTTGTTTAAATAAAACCAATCTGCAACATCAAAAGTGTTTTGATGGAAAGGTAATACAACATATGTATAAATTTAAGTTAATAAATGTCCGTTTTAAGTTGTGATAAAGGATTCAATGATCCAATAATCAACCTGAAGTATAGAACATACCTGAGGTACAGCTGCATTACTTTTCCAAGGTGTCCATTTCACAGTGGGATAAATTGACCTGTAACCCCTGAGCCTGTAGCCTCTGCAGCTTGAGGAATCGCCCACTGAACCGAAGGCTAGTTCAGGTCACTGGCCTTTTTCTCTCAACTCACAAGGATGAAAACAACCCCGACGTGCCTCAGAGGCTGAATGAGGAAAGCGAAAGTGGAGAGTTGGAGATACAGAGCCAGCCCGCGAAACGAGGAGCAAGGCTGGTGGTAATCAGGCAAAAGGAGAGGGAGGCAATTTCACCAACTCTTAACTTCCTCCGCAAAATTATGGCTAAATGGAAAAATAATGGAAATGGCATCATTGGCCTCCTAGCACGGCACTATTAGTATGCCGGTGACATGGAGCGGAGACACCAAGAGCAGTTATGTATTTTTGCAAGTATGCATATAATTTATTGTAGGGAACACAATTTACATGGGTAGTCAATGCCTGTTTTATGAGCTCACAAATAGATGTATGAATTGAAGCATATAATGGTCGGTAGCAGCAGGCGCAAATACATTCTAAATCTTCCAAATATGTTCCACGAAAAATGTAACCAAGGAATATAAAACTAATTAATTCTTGTATGTTATATGTATTGGTTTTTGATTCACAAAACTAATCAGGGAAATCTGCCCTCCCTACGTGGGCTGGATGTGTGCGTGTGCTGGTTGATATTTGGTACTTTTTCAAAATGCACATATGCAAGAAGGTGTCACATTTAGAACCAAAACACATACAGTTAAAGTTACTTCATTGATTATTTTTGTATTTATCTTTCCCCCCCACCCTCTGTAAATTGTTCATGGTAAAGTTCTAAAAACCTTTAAACTGGATTTCTAGTTTAGGTAATAATACATGTGTCACCTCATGGCCATGAACATTAAGTTACATTGTGATTTACTTGTGCGTACATTTAATTACACAAGTTTGCAATTTACCAAATCATAAAATAATAGCAAAGGTGAAACTGGAGCATTCAGGCTCATGTAGGTGCGGGCCATTTGCATGCTGATTTGGAATCCAGGATTGTATGAATGGAAAATGTAGCATGTGTGTCTACATTCTTAACGTTATATAGTATACATCTCCACACAGTCCTAGTAGGGGTAGGAAACAATATGCACAGTGTTTCTGACCAAAGTGACATCCAGCTGCTTTCTGATACCCTCCTATCTACCTCCTACAATAAAAGTCTCCTCTGAGGAATATGGCCATCCATCAGTGACCCAGGAGCCATGATGAGTTTGAGATAAGACTGCTTTAAGCCCTTATCCTTAACTACCAAAGGAGGTGTGGGGACATCTAAAGCATCTCAACATAAGAAAGAAAGATGTGGGGGGGGGGGGGGGGGGGGGGGGGGGGGGGGGATAGAGGTTGACAGCGATGGAAGAAGGGTCACAATTACTTTCACAAAAGGATGTCAGGAAAAGAGGTGACAACGTTAAAGTTGGATTTTAAAAATAGGACATTGGGCATTAGCCTGTTTAGGGGGCAGAGGAAATGAGGGGATTCATGTTTTGGGTTGAAGACAATGTTGTCAGTGATCAGTAACATATTTTTCTACATAGTGAGTACATTGAATAACTGAGGAGAATTGACATGTAAAAATGTAGACTTCTAAGAATAGGCTAAACTAAACAAGTCAGTCCAGTCACTGCTGTATAATATCATGTCATCGACATATAATACAATGTGGTGGATGCAATTAATGGATGATAGAAAAGGTGAACAGAAAAACTCAAAAAAATTTAATCTGTGTAATATTACCTTATGATCAGTGTTGTCTTAGCAAGTGGAAAATTATATATCATATATTGTTGAACCAAGCGATAGGGTAGCCCATAAAATGGTGCCAGATGGAAAATGGTACAGTTTTTAACATACAGTAGTCCTGATTTTATTGAGGCCTACAACCATCTCATTGGTCTTGGCCACATTAAAGAGCAGGTGGTTGTTTCAACACTATGGCCCAATGCGGTCCACTATGTCTTTGGACCCTGCCTTCTGTCTACTGCTGACATCTGAAAATGACTGCAAATGAAGGGACTACATATTTTAGTGAAAGTTAGAGGTATACAGGGAAAAGAGGAGTCATCAGGTAACAAACTGAATTGGTCTTGCCCTGTAACTTTGAGTCGAGTTCGTTCAGGTGGCAAGTTATGTCAACCAAAAAAGCACAATATCCTTCTTTTCATCTCCTAAAAAGAAGATGAAAATAAGGTCTGCCATCCCTTTGGATGGAACATAAGTGCCCCAACACTCTGTCTTTGCTGAGCCATCGTACATTGTTGTGCACCAGAAGGTCATCAGCATTTGCATCAACATCTCTGAGTAATTCCAGAGCATGCGGTGCTGATAGGAAGATGATGCTCTGAGAAAGTTAATCACTCTCATCATTGTGTTCATCACATGATGATGATTTATGCAATGGTAAGAGATGAGGTCAGGATTCTTGTCTTTCATTCTTGCCACAGCTCCTTTTTCTCTTCCTACCATGGCAGGGGCTCCATCTGTTGTTATTGAAACCACTTGTTTTGGGTCTTTTCTCCTTAGTTAACATCTCCTTTTTGGCCAGGTAGATGTCTTCTCCTCTTGTACCAGTCTGAAGGGGTGTAACACCTTAGAGGTCTTCACAAAACAATTTATTTTCCTCAATGAAGAACAGGACATAAACTAACAGGTGAGCATTGTCAGACACATCAGTGGACCCATCTACAGGTAAGCCTAGGCACAATGTATTACGCATAGCTTCATCCAGCTGGACTACTCCAGTGACTAGTGAGCATTTGGAAATATAAAATAGGCACTCGCAAGACAGTGACAGACACAAAAATAAGACACACTTTACAGCAGCTGAAACAAATGTGTCTTAGATTGCTTATTTTCTGTGCCCTCAGTTCCGTTTTCAGTGGATAACTTTGCTCAAAGGATTTGTGCTTGGTCTCGTAATGGGGCTTCACATCGCCACAGTCACGGAACATATCCGACATAAAGGTTTTTAACATGTAAGAGTCTGTCAATTCTTGATTAAAAGCTCTGAAAGCTACCTGACTGACGTTTCTCGCCTCGACTCGCTTATCAGTCTAGCAACAAGTGAGATGATTTAGCCTGCAATCGTCTGTGAGTTTCCTGGGCCACTAAGCCAGTGTTATATGAGTGGTGTATCTCCTGTCGGGAATGGAGTAGTGCGTAAGTGTTTGCGTAGTGTGTGGTAGAGCAAGAGAGGGAGTGAGGGCAGCGGAGCGAGTTTGAGAAACGGAGTTGGTTGCAGTAGTGAATGTGCAGTGGAGACTGGAGTCTGTCTTACGATCATGTAATAAATTCCGCAATGCCTCAGGTTTAAAGAGAAGTTGCGCTGTGTCCTTTGACACGCTGTTGAGGGAAGTAAGGGGCTTGGTCACGGTGCGAGACATAACGCTCCACCAGTAAAAATGGAAACGCTCTGTCAACATTTCAAAATTCTCAATGATCTATCAGTTGTGGGTCCGGGTCCAGATAGGACAGTGTTTGGGACCTGGACCGCCTATTAGTAACCCCTGATCTATGTGATTCCTATTTATTACAGGTCTGAGTGTGGCACATGACCTGTCACCATTTTCATGATGCCACAAAGAATTTATTTAACTAGGGAATATGACAGCACCTCAGTTGGGAAGCAGTAAATTTTATTAATTAGATTCTAATTCAATTAAGATCTGTGAAGAAGCAATGGGAAAGACCTGATATGAAAGAACCAATAATATCTGAATTGCACAGTGAGGAAAACCTTTAAGTCAACTTGACAAAAGCAACAACTAAAAATATCAATAATCTATACCATGACATCATGCTCTAGTGTATTATTTTTCGCAAAAAACATTTGAACTGTTTGCTCCTGTTTTTTTTGCTGGTGCCACTATTGCATGAAGAGAAATTGTCTGGTTATAGATTGTTAAGAGCTGGATCTTTGTCTGTGCAGTTTAGTACTGCACTGTGTGTGTGTGTGTGTGTGTGTGTGTGTGTCTGCAAGTTTTTTTTAATAGTTATGATGGCCAATTTTGGTTTGAAAGCATCGTTGTGATGACATTTTTGCCAGTCCTCACAATTTCAAAGGGCTGTTTGAGGGTTAAGACTTGGTTAAATGGTCAGGGTTAGAATTAGGCTAAGGTTAGTCCATTGGTTTCAGTCAACGGTTTTAATCTTGTAACTCAAATACTAAATACGGTTTCCCATAAAAGTCAGTATTTTCAGCAAACGTTCAATGGCCTGTTCAATTTGAGTCAGATTCCTAACAAAGATTTGCTAAACTGAGATGCTAACAGAATTTAATATGGAATCTTTAATTTCTCTGGGCTATTATAAATACAAATAAATTATGGTATACAATCAAGCCCACCTTGATGTTATTCATTCATTCATCGTCTACCGCTTTATCCATTTAAGGGTCGCGGGGGGTCGCTGGAGCCAATCCCAGCTAACATTGGGCTAGAGGCGGGGTACACCCTGGACAGGACGCCAGCCTATCACAGGGCCACATACAGAGACGGACAACCATTCATTCTCACATTCACACCTACAGTCAATTTATAGTCTCCAATGAACCTAACCCCATTCTGCATGTCTTTGGACTGTGGGAGGAAGCCGGAGAACCCGGAGAGAACCCACGCATACACGGGGAGAACATGCAAACTCCACACAGAAAGGCCCTGGTTGAACCGGGATTCGAACCCAGAACCTTCTTGCTGTGAGGCAAATGCTAACCACTACACCAACGTGGAGACTTTGCACAGTTGTATGTATTAAAAATCTGAAACATTCAGTGAACTGAAGTTTTTTCTGCGTTGTATTCTGAGGGAGCTACAGTCAATCATGATGTGTTTGACTGTTGTTATCTGGACAACAAATAGATCAAAGTTTTTGGTCAGCTAGACAATTTCTACTGCAGTGAGCCACCATATTATAACAAAGCCAGTACTCATTTTGTTCTGACAGAGTAAACAAAAAAAAAGAACCTCAGAAATGCCACAGTCATAATATCATTAGTAGCAATGTGACTGATGGGCCAGAGCAGCATGGATCCAGTGTAGCAGCTGACAAGGTTCTCCTAGAGGGCCATGCCTGGTAACGACTGGCTGAGCCTGACCAGGTGTCTGCCTGGTGAGAGGGAGAGAAAGAACAAGATCAGCCTTGCAGATGAGCGAGAGCAGGGGAGGGGGAGGACGTGTTCAGTTGGGTTGACCCTTAAAGAGAATGGGAGGAGTAGGCGGGCATGTGGAGAACAGGCAGCATGTTGTTTGTGTCAGAAAGGCCGGGCAATAGTGATGCAAGGGTCGGCCCATGAAGTTCAGGTAAGATTACTAGAGCATTTCACAGGTTTGGGCGGGACAGGTCATAAAGTGGCAAAGCACTCACCTGGATCATAAAAAAGTTACAGAAACATTACATATTATCGTCCTCTCTCACACATGCAAGCACCGAAGGGTGCAGGTCTTCTTTGACTGTGTCTGTCAATAATCTATTCTGTTTACACATTGCCGGCACAGCCAGGGCTCAGAGTCTTGCCCATGGACACTTCTGCATGCAGCCTGGAGGTGTCGGGTTTTGGTTCAGCCTCGGACACTCTTCTTTCTTCACCCATGTCCAGAACCTTATGCCAATTTCCTGGAAATCTGTTTTGTAGTTTTGCGAAATCTTGCTGTCAACCAAACAAACAGGGACAGGGGCAAAATAAAAAAAACTCGTTGGCGGATGTTCAGTCCATCCCTATTACACAGATTCCATCCCCATTTTACAAAATCCCTAAAGCCATCCCTATTTTACAAAATGCAGCTGCTCAGATTTTCACAGATACTTGAGGATACAGATCAAATCTGCCCCATCTTTGCCTTTCACTCGTTACCAGTCAGTTTTAGAATTCATTTTAAGATTTAACTGTTCTCCTATAAGGCCTATCATGCTTCAGCTCTCAGCTACATAGAGCTTCATATCTGATTACATGCCTTTATATTACGTTATATATTATATTCAAAAGAGGCCATGTTTACACCCATGTCCATTTGTTGCTTGGTTAGTTTGTGATCATTTCAACTTATTAAAAATTACTGGAGCTGATGTCATTGGTTGCCTTGGAATATATATATAAGGCTCATCCTCAGTTCATGCAATCAGGATGTTTTCCAACTGGCGAACATTCGTTCGTCAAAGAGGGGCAAGAAATAAGAGGTGAAAAGAGAAAAAGAAATAAAGGGGGAAAAATTACCTATTTGTGTCAATGCATATGTCACAAATGTATTTTTAATTGCCTGAATTCTTAGGAAACGTTTTCATATTATTAAAAACTTTGCACAGCCTACGGACCGGACTCGAAGCGGCGACAATTATTGTTTGGCTTCCTCTGCAATTTTTCTCATGAAGAAGTTACTTTGAATTTTAGATGTCACACTGTTTACAGTAGTTACAACTTATTTCTGAAGATAATTTCTCATGTGTATTAATTGATTTCTTCTCTCCCCCCCCAGCTGAAAGACCAGAATGCCCACTTTAAAAACCCATCACACAACTTCTCTTGATGTAAAAGGAATCTTTTTTTAAACACGTTATTGTTAATGAATGCCGTCTTCATCACCACCATAAACATCACTTCTATCACTTTTGTTTTACTGCTTTTCACAAACATGCACATGCCGTGTACCAGTTTTATTCCGACATAAAAAGTCAAAAACACTTCTGAAAGATACATTTAAAAAACACAAACAAACACAATCAATACTTCTAAAGTATAAAGTAATCATTCAACAGGATCCTGACTGGGACAGAAGAGTTTAGAGTAATTGGACTAAAAGCTCAGCAGATATTTATAGATGAGTCATGTTGCTGGTCCAGATTTGCATGTGTCCACTCTGGTTTTAAAACAAGAGGGAGAGTTTATATACAAACCCCAATTCCATTGAAGTTGGGACGTTGTGTAAGATGTAAATAAAAACAGAATACAATGATTTGCAAATCCTTTTCAACTCATATTCAATTGAATACATTGCAAAGACAAGATATTTAATGTTCAAACTTTATTGTTTTTTTGACACGTCACGACGTCCATGATTTCCAAAAACAATTTGAAATGTGGACTCGTCAGACCACAGCACGCTTTTCCACTTTGCGTCAGTCCATCTCAGATGAGCTCGGGCCCAGAGAAGCCGGCGGCGTTTCTGGGTGCTGTTGATAAAGGGCTTTCGCTTTGCATGGTAGAGTTTTAACTTGCACTTGTAGATGTAGCGACGAACTGTGCTAACTGACAGTGGTTTTAAGTGTTCCAAGGCCCACGTGGTAATATCCTTTACAGAATGATGTCGGTTTTTAATGCAGTGCCGCCTGAGGGATCGAAGGTCACCGTAACTCAATGTTGGTGTTCGTCCTTGCCGCTTACGTGCAGAGATTTCTCCAGATTCTCTGAATCTTTTGATGATATTATGGACTGTAGATGATGAAATCCCTAAATTCCTTGCAATTGTACACAGAAACTTTGTTCTTAAACTGTTGGACTATTTGCTCAGGCAGTTGCTCACGCTGATAGATGTTACATAAATACAGAATGCAGCTGATGAGCATCCGTTGTGCATCCCAGGGCAAGACGGCGAATGACGTTCCAGATATCCAGCCTTATAGTAAGGTCTTGGCAAACCGCTAAATCTGGCTTTCAGCTTGGCCTCTCCTCCCTCAGCACAGCAGCCCCAGTCCACATGAAAGGCAATAGGGGGATCGACACCAGCCTGCTGATATCGCTTAATCAGGTCTGCTGCCATCAAGTCCAAGCCAGGTCCCTCCTGAGCGGTCAGCACACTTGACCCGAAAATTTGGATGAGCCAAGTCTAGTCTAAGGACAGTCTGACTCCAAGACACGTTAGCAAAATAATGCATTCACTTATTACACACTGGAAAAAAAAATTCACTGCTGATGCTCTACACAGTGTAAATGTAAATGTACTTACTGACACAGTTGCACAATCTGCTATGGGACTGAGGACAGGCACTGAAGCTTGAGTATATGCCTGAGGGTCTGGAGACGGTAAAAGCATGGCAAGAAATTAAAAAAAGAGCTTCATACAGCTAATCTACATGAAACAGTATTCTTAAGGTTTAAAGTGTCATTTCTGTAATGAATGGTTTTTAATACCGTTAATATTCTTGGGAAAAATGATGGGTAGAAATACACATACTTCCACTATATTTGAAAAATGAGTTCTATCATTAGTCACTGCAATGCTGGCTGGAGAACTGGTACATCCTTGAGTTGGGGTAGTGACTTGAGTGTGAAGCATTCAGTCTCAGTAACTGGTTTTAAAAACACATTTAAACAGTTGCTATTTGATCTCTATTTACTCTTTAGTGTTTTTCTTGACACATTAAGATTGGGCTTTGCAACAGCAACATGAGCACCAAGTCTTGGCTTGATAAACTGAAAGTCATTAAAGCAAAGAATACGATAGGCCTCTAATGTCAAATTATCCTTCAGTGAGCAAATATCAAATATTCATTATCAATTTGTGAGAGTCAATAATATTACACATTTCATAGGACAAATAAAATGATGGTCGCTTAATGCCTGCTGTTCTCTGCTGCCCCAGTGTGCCCTGGACAACCGGACCCCCCATTGCTGTCTGCTGCGCTGCAGGCCCATCTGCAGTACAGTTGGCTATTGTTTCATGACTGAGTTATCACAGAGCCAGAGTCATGACATTACTAATTAGTTTGTGAGGTGATATATATATATATATATATATCTATATGCGTGTGGAATCCAGACATACACTCCTTCACATGACCAAACAAGGACATCTGTCCCTTTATCATCTTTGGACATTTCTCAATCCCAAAAAATAATAGTTGAGATTAATCAGCCTGTGTCATTACTTTTCATTTGTGTAGTTAATGTTTATAAACTCATATCATAGAAACCTTGTCTTTTATTGTATTTGATAAAACTTACAAGTTAACTTTACTGTAATTGTATTGTGGCAGTATATAACTATTGTGTAACTAACTTATTGTGCCATTTATACACACATACCCTTTTAAACAGCTCGAACCACTTCTTCTGCTTGGGGGCTGGTCTGTTTCCTCCACCTAGAGGCCAGACCCCAGTGTTGGCAAACTTCTTCAGATGCAGTGGTGGACAGTAACAAAGTACATTTACTTAAGTACTGTACTCAAGAATTTGTTCTTTACTTGAGTATTGGTTTTTTTGGAAAAATGTTTCTTTGACCCCACTACATATCTATGAAGGCCCAGGTTACATTTCCACTGAAGTCAGCGGATGATTTTTTTTTCTTCACTAAATGCAAAACTCCATTAACAGTGTTCATGCAAGTCTGCGTGTATCCTGATTGTCTAAGTGTTGTTGCTGTGTCTCTACCTCGCACATGCGCTACTCAGACTGGGTAGCTGGTCGGTAGAGACAGGTATGTAGCTAGAGAGACGGGGGCCTCAGCAGGTGGCTGTCGATAAGTTATGCGACCATTGAAGTTAAGTAATGGCTGCGGCAGCTGTTGAATATGACGCTTACCTACCAAATCATCCTTAGTTCTATGTTTGAAATTTCTCAGGCGAAGGGTGATTCTTACCATTTTAAATGTTTGCTGTGTTTACCGCGAGGAGGTGAGTATAGTAGAGGAAGGGAGAGAGGTGGAAGGGAGAGAAGAGTAGAGAAGGAGGTGAGAGAGGATGGGAGAATACTTTTGCACTTTTGGACTTAAAATTGGGCGGATGTTACCCCAAAGTTAAACATTGTCAACTTTTGATTGTGAAGTCATCACATTTTTAGTAAGATTTTGCTATTCAGCCAAGTTTCTGTTGAACGTGGAAATGGTTGTGTAATGGTGTTGTGTAACTGTAATGTTAAAGTAGGGTATTTTATTAACTTATTATTTTTGAACAAGTTATTTCTGCAGCAATTCCATTGTTTGAGGTGGGGTTTTATATACATAAAAAAGAAAATATTGGTCCTTTTGTCAATTTAATTGTATTTCTATCGGATTTGCAGGATATTCAACAAGGCTTTAATTCTTCAGGTTCTATAAGCAAATCATGTATTTAGTGGGTGGTTTTAGATTCATTAGGTCCTTTACATGTACTGTGACAGTATACAATGCGTTGAGATGAAACAAAATAGTACTTTGAATACTTAAGTATTTTTAAAAGCAAATACTCCTGTACGTTAACTCAAGTAATAATTTGACTCAGCAACTTTCACTTTCTTTATCTATATTTTCACTCAAGTAATGGAGTTGGGTACTTTGTCCACCACTGTTCAGACATAACATCCACCCTGAGCCTAACATTGCCTTGTGTGATTTTGAAGCCATGGCCGAGTGTGACTTTAAATAAACGTCTTCAATGTTCAATAGTGATGGTAAATCACAAATTTACACGAATAAAATTCTTTACTTCTATAAGTCATGTTTAAAACATGTAGTGATTGGTCAAATGTTTGAAATATTGGAGAGGGGGGAAAAATCGATTGGACGCTGAATGTTGGAACAACGAACGTGATTGGCTCTTGCATCCAACACTTCCAACATTTTCCCGGACGATCCCTCGGCAACTGGTGTTCAGGTCACAGTCTCCAATGGAGGCGTGAGTTCGTACCACAAATCTGACAGCTGTCTGTTTACTCTGGTTAAATACCAGTGACAGGATATTTGAGCTGGAGAGTAACTGCAATCTTCAAACAGGTGTGGAAATAAGATGCTCACAATAGCTCTGCATTCAATGAACAGTTTTGCGCAAATCAGTACTTCAAAAGTGAGCTTGACATATCTTGCATCCCCACTTCTCTGCAAATGTAGCATGATCTAACTATGTGTCACTTGGTCAGTGCATCAAATACCATCGGTCCTTATAGATCACAGACAAGTGCTTGGTAAAGTTAGCTAACCTTACTGTTTTTGTCTTTGGCAAACTGGCAACAAAGAACAATTCATCACTGCAACGTGCTTATTATACTCTAGTCAACATCGAACAACAATGTTGTCTCCGATCTTTTCTCACAGAACTTTGTTTTTGGAGATGTTTCACACCTCCAGTGGAGACTGCGACCTGAACCTTGCGATTGACCAACTGCTAGTACTATAAGGCTAATTAAAACCAGTATGGAGATATTGACATATAGGGGCAAGGCAACCTTTCCAACAACTAGCTAACTTTAGCTACCACTTGTCTGTGACTTATTAGGACTGATGGTACTTGATGCAATAATAAAAATATCTGTTTGTTTTGAGAGTATGAACACGATGTTAACCTAGCAGCAACATTAACCAAGTATCATGCTTTAAAGGCAACCTTTAGCTCGGTGTAAAGGTTGCCTTACCCCTTGTAAATATCTCCACACTGGTTTTAATTAGCCTCAGAGTATGTAGCAGCAGGAGAATCGCAGGGTTGAGGTCCCAATCTCCACTGCGGACGTGGGTTTTAGCCCGCATTCGAACAGCGATCCGTCTACACTGAGTAAATGGCAGTAACGCAATATTAAGAAAAAAAAATCATCTTTAAATAGGTTTGGAATTGAATGAACTGGCTTGAGCAAATCAGTACTTCAGTGAGTGTGACATATCCTGCATAGACTCTTCTCTGCAAATGTACTATTATATAGCTATGTATTGTCACTTGGTCAATGTTGGTCACAACTGCTTTGTCTATATATTTTCACTGCAAATACACATTGAAATAGTAACTGTGGCAGTAAAAGCAGTTTTATACATGATAATGCCAAAACATTGTAATTAATAAACAAGATGACAAGATACAAAACCTTTTCCATAGCCAATATACTGACCATTCTTAGCACATCAAGGTGGATGAGTGGGGCTGGAGAACCACATTTATATTAACGATGGCCCCATAATTCTCAGAGCGCTCCAGCATAATGGCTACAGTCTTACAATAGGCCATAAAGTATCTTGTAACTGCTGCCTCAAAATGATGCAAGTGAATGAGGAATGACACATCTTCCCATTATTTATTAATTTCAGTGTGTGTGCACAAATTTGTGTCGGGGGTATAAGCATCGGAGAAAGCTCATCAAGTCAGTGAGATAATTATTGAATATTTTAAATGTCATGATGGTGGGGACCACTTGACAAGAGGAAAGGGGATGATTAAGAACTCTCTCCCACTGCCAGTCCATCTAACCAATCCCCTGCTGCATGCACATATGCAGACACACACACACACACACACGCACACACACTCCACCGAGGCTCAAGTTTAATTCCAAATATGAGGTCTTCAGTTGTCCCCTTACCTTTAACAACATCCACTGCCAAACTGGCAGCTTCAGCCCCACTGACCTCCCCTCCTTTGCTCCCTTTCTTCCTCCTCCTCCTAAAAATTGGGAAGAGAAATTCACAGCCATGGTATTATAGTTAGGACCTATATGTGAGCACATGGTAATTGGGCGTCTTCACTTTTTGGGGATAACAGGGAGAGAGATTGGAGGGAAGGGGAGTAGAAAGGAGGTGAGGGGTAAGAGTAGGAGGATTTTAATTGAGCTGCAGATCAGTTGTAAGCAGAGCTGCATTATTGCACTGTGGTTTTTTGTAACAACGTGGTCTTCATCACCATCTGTCAAGTGCACCACATTGTAAGCAAGGAGAATGTCCAATGCTTCTGTGTGTAGAAGGCTGTCCTAGAGACTTGTTTTATGTGTGAGTCAAAGGACATGTCCTGGTCCAAAATAACTCAGAGGTTCCACACACTAGAGCTGGAGGCCATAGTTATGCCATTCAAGGTAACTATATGTTCAGATAATATTTTTCTGATGTGTTAATGGCTGAGTACAATGACCTCAGTTTTGTCTGAATTTAGTAGTAAAAAATGACAGGTCATCGAGGCCTTTATGTCTTTTAGTCAATCCTGAGGTTTGTCAATCTGATTTGTATCATCTGGCTTTATAAATCAATATGGCGGGGTAATATCTGCATAACAATGGAAATGTATGTGGTGCTTTCTGATAATATTGCCAAAGGGAAGCATAGAGTGAAAAGTATCGGTCCCAGCTCAGAACCTTGTGGAGTATGTGTTCACCTCCAATGAAATGGATATGATGGAAGAAACAGCCACCTCAATATTAATGACAGCATCCATTTTTGGTTCTTTTTCTTTTCTTCTCTTTTGTTCAAAGAAATGGTATACATTTACACTCCTCCTCCCCTACATCATGTACACGTACAACATTTCAGTGCAGCACTGAACTCAAGGCACACGGTATGAGGTAGTACCATGGAATTTGTCAGGGCAGGCCTGATCTCTCCATGCTACCATACCACTAACCCCCCCCACACACAAACACACACACACACACATACACACACACACACACCAAAACCCAGGTGGAAATGTCACAGAACAAACCACGGTCATGTAGGGACATGACAGTAGCGCTCTCGACAGAGCTGGCCCTTTAAATACCTCCCACCTCTTCATTGAAAGCAGGAGCCTGATTTCTCGCACTGGGCCGATAAGAGGTTGGAAAAACAGGAGCCCAATTCCCATTATCTGCCTCCCTTATTGTCTGTATTAACCTTCCCCCATAGTAACTTGTTCCCCTGTAATGCTACACTTGTCTGGCCACAGCACACTGCTGCCGAGATCCAATTGCACCATGCAAATTAAGGCACAGACTCTATCGTGAAGGAGAAGAGACAAGAGACCCAGAAAGAGAAAGGGAGAGGGTAGGAGAGAAAGAGAGAGAGGTGGTTTATTAGGAAGACGTGGGCTCTGCCAGCTTATGACTGTCTTGGCCATACACACACATACACTAAAAGTGCAGCCTGTGTCAGTGCATGGGTGTACTGTATATGTTCAGCTAGTTTGCACTCGTCCCCTACATCGTCACTTAGGAGGAGTCTAAAAAGAAAGGAAGATTGTGCTGTTTTGTTTTTCCTTTTTTTATATGTTTAGCTCTTTTCAAGACTGGCTTCATATCCCTCCTCTTGCCAGCTGGTGCAAATCGGAGAAAAAACGGCGCGAAATCAGGGCTCATATTAATCGGCACTGGATCGCTATGTGTGAACTACCAATGATGCGATCAAAGCGACTCGCCGTGGCCTTGCGGACGTCTGCCAGATATCTAGCAGGCTAAATATCTGGACGTGTCGGCGAGCCCATCTCCTGCGGTGGGAGCTGTGGCGTGACTGGCATTGAGTGCGTCGGCCAGGGGAGGAACTGTAGCAGAACAACACAACAACACTCTTCACCTATATTCTCTGCCTTTTCCTTTCCGTGTTTCTGAACAAATCATCGCGTGGATTATATGTGGGGCTTTTTTCTGACGTGTTGTGCGTTTTCACTGCAACACAATGAGTATTACCTCGGGCTGGCTTTATCGCCGAACCGCATATTAACATGTCAAGTTATTTCTCTTTGTCCACACGTCCAGCTGCCACTCAGACTACTTCCTGTTGCTGACCTTTCAGCATAAGAGTATTCTGCAATATGTTGAACACCACAGTTTCTTTCTGAGGTATCGTGAAAGTGACAAAAAATTCCTGTTTCACGCGGGCGTTTTCGTGAGACAAAAAGTGCTTTGGAGACATTTCTCCTGGTGAAGGATCGTGTAGTTGCAAGACAGCGCCTCGTGTAGTATGAACGGTACAGCAATCTCACGTCTTTGAAAATGTGTGTCCGAGGCACAAGATACAACCAATGTCGCAGTAAAACAAATGGGAAGGCAGGCAAGCCGCCTGCCTTCCCCTGTACAGCTTTTCAGACCAGATTGAACTATTGGCCTCAGTTCACAACTGGCTTGGAGATTACCTATTTGATATGTAAACCTCAGTCACACCAGATTGAGTGGGCTGTGGCCCACTTTATTCAGGCAAAACATCTCATTCGAGATTCAGATGGATGAGGGCTCCCTTTGTTGGCAGGATTAATAGCCCATTATTTAAAGTTTTGTTTTTAGCACCTTGATGAAGTATTTTCCACCCCATATTACGCCGGCAAATTTTTACCAGCTGCTCCACTTTGATGGCCCGTTAGGACTGTCATTCAGGGCCAAAGGACAACTTACCATCAACACTGACGTGTTGGAGTATAACAATAATATAAATAGTATTATTGTGGAGTCCCAAGGGGAGTGGCTTGCGGAAGCTCAGAGTTATGCCTGAGGGTTCGTGGGTTCTTGTGTAGTTTAGCATGTTCATTTAAGCTCAATTATTGTTGTTGTAAGTGTGTTACTATACTTGTTCTGCTGTGTTGTTCATGTTCTATATGTTAGTTCTTTCGGTTCTGTAATGACCCCCGGTGGGAAACCAACCATGAGTCGTTGGATTTGTGTCCACCCCGTCCAGATGTAGAGGAAGGGCAGACACACGTGAGTGAATGAAACTCACAGCTCGCCACAGTATATTTATTTGTATAATACGTACATACAGGATGTGCAACCAAAAGTGCTGTACACCAGTAAAAGTTAAAATACATGCTTTGTCTGTATTAGAGATACAGGTCACTTCATATTGTGATAAAGGAGGATAAATATCCGAGTAGTTTCAATCTGTCAGTTAATTTCTGATTAATTTTTCCTCTTACGTTGTCATGTGATGTCTAACTACTTGGCCATCTGTGCTGACCATATGCCTGACTGAATCACAAGATCAAAACTCATGTATGTGATTTGGTCAAATGTGTGTGGGGGTACACAAAATAAATAACAATGAGAAAAAAGTATTGACACTGATTTGTACTATTGTACTTATTTGGGACTTCTGGAAGAAGCATCTAAGGGTCAGAAGTGGAACTGCAGCTTAAAGCACTTCAAAAGGTTAAAGCACTTCTAATTTTAGTTTAGAACCAGAGTTCCAAACCCCATTTTGGATGTAGCCTGTGGCCAGTAGTAACCAGCTGGGCCATTTGTTTATTAGTACACAGTACAGTCATCATGTGTCTTCTAGTTTGTGGGCAGGACTCAGTCAGACCATAACCAGCCTCGGGGTAGAGGCGACTCCATGGTAACCCCCGCCTTCTTCTTCACTATCATTTACAAGACTCCTCCTCTTCCTTCGTTCTTCTACCCCTCCACTTCCTCTCTGTGGGTGCATTTTAATTTATGCCCAGCATAGAAACCACTCAATACAACCTAGTGTCTGCAGTGCAGTAGATAGCTGTTAATGAGAAGACCCCCCCCCCTCTTATCTCTTTTCTTCTGCCCCCCATTATCTGGGTGCAGTCTATAAGCGTGCAGTTACCTTACTAGGTCTGATAACACCCCAATAGGCAACCAGCACTGATGAGCTTTCTATACAGTGTGCCATGCACAATGCCACTATCAGGAGTGCAGACCTCTGGTTAAAAGAAAAAAAAAAAGAATAAAAAAAGAGATGGATGCAGTCACACAAGCAGGGCTAGCTCACTCTGAATATCCTGCCAATTTACAACGGCGCGGCCCCCATCGACACACGACTTCTCGCACGCCTGATTCTCTCTCTCTCTCTCTCTCTCTCTCTCTCTCTCTCTCTATCTGTCTCTCTCTCTCTCTCTCTGTCGGCTGCAGCAGTTTCTTATCTCCCCCCGCCCCCTTCCCTCTTCTGCCTGGGAGATAACAGTAATTCTTCTCCATGCCGTATCCCCCCACCTTACTCGCCTTTCAGACCAGCCCCCCCACCCCCCCCACCCCCCTCTCGCCACCACCATCACACCCACACACACTCACACACACACACACACACACACACACACACACACACACGCATTCACACACCATAGTCTGTTTGTCTCTCATCAAGCTGTGCAGTCCTGGCACATACTTACTGTAGCATACACACACGTATTACTAACATGTGGTCACACACACACACACACACACACACACACACACACACTACAACACACCCACCCCCCAGGCCCAACTCCGACGGAGATGCTGGCAATGTCTTTCTGCTCAGTCAAGATAAAGGGTTAAGACTGCACTTGGACGGCCCATTCTTTGTGAGATTGGAGTCGGGGGGGGGGGGGGGGGGGGGGGGGGGGGGGGGGGGATGCGGGAGGGGAAAAAGTGAAATTGAGTATTCAAGTACAGATTGATTATTGTAAAAAAAAAAATCCCATTCACTTCTTTTTGTCTCCCCCTTCCCCTCTCTCTCTCAGTCTTTCTCTGTCTTTCTCCCAAAGATATATATATATATATATATATATATATATATATATATATATATATCTTTTTCTTTGAATGTGGCTGAAGCCCTGAGTGTTGCAGCCAGATAAAAGAATTAGTTGTTCCACACAGGGACCCGGGCACTAAGTACAGCTGTGAATTAGAATGTCTATCTCTGTCGCTCTTGGCTCATCCGCTCCAGCTAGCCACGCTTCGCACTCGTAAACAATTTAATCTTTTCCCTTTTTTTTCCCACTACAGTTTGGAAAAGAGAGAAGAAGGAATAAATGTGTGAGAGAGGGAAGTGGAGAAAATGTGGAGGAATGGTGGACAACCCTTCCACCCCCCACCCCCCCCGCCACACTTCTCTCTCTTTTTTTTCCTCCACATCCTCTCACCACCTGTCCTTTTAAACAAGGAACCTGACGCAAACGCTTGTAAGGGGCTTGAAGATTGAATCAGCTCACTTTCATTTTCCTCCCCTCGCTGACGTTCTTTTGGGTCGTTCTCTCCCGCTCTCCTTTTTCTTTTTTTTCTCCTTTTTTTACTTCACAGCATCCTATTCATTCCCCCCACTCCCCTCTTCCTCTCTTCGCTCTCCGTCGTTTTGAAATTGAAGATGTATAGAGGCCTGGGCTTTGGGGCCAGAGTCTATTTTGGAGCTGTAATAAAATTCATAGCCTGACACTCTCTCTCTCTCTCTCTCTCTCTCTCTCTCTCTCTCTCTCTCTTTCACACACACACACACACACACACACACACACGCACACCTACCTGGTCAAGGGAATCACACTACAGTATATAGTGGTCTCTTGCTGCATTACCTTTAAACCATCCTTCATATGTGCAGCGTTTCGGCAGCCACACCATATTTTTTAACACTCCAACAGTGTACTGTCTTTATTCATGGTAAACTATCAATTCACTGCAACTATATACTTCACAGTCACCTGTGGGGATAGGCTGTTGCTCAAGTCAGAAGAATTATGGGAGATGCCAGCACACACACTCAATATCGCTGATTAATTGGCCTTCATGTGGCACAGTGCCAGCTGCAAAGGCATTGCACTGCCATGTTTGTGAATGCCTGATGGGGGGTAGGGGAGTGGGTGTACAAAGTGGTTCTCCTGATGGATACTTTACACTTCATGGACAATAGGACTTCAGTGCCATCTACACAGGATAGTGTAACCAGGTGACAGGTTGTGTTTAAGTAGTATGGCTGTGTTCTCCATTCCTTATGACACGGTGCGGATAAGTTCAACTTGGAATACAAGTAGGATCATTAATATTGCACATTTAAAGTTCAAAAGCTCATTCACGATGGTCCTGATGTCATCTTACTAATACCAAATATTAAAAAGACAGAAAGAAAGAAATACAAATAATCTGTAGCCTAGCTAGTGGCACAGCATTGCTTTGCACCAAATGCCCCTTTGAGAAAAAAATATTTTTGTGCAGTTTGATTATACTGGGTCTGCGTACAGCCACAAAATAGTCATATGCTTGCGCATTATACTCTCGGCTTTAATATGTTAACAAACAGTACCAGTATCAGTACCTGTTAGTGTTAACAGCTGTTTTAAATTAAAATTTTGAATTTGATTTGTCTCCATGCCATCTCTTGTTTCTACTACTGTCATGATACAACACGTTTATGAGTTGGTGGATTTTAGTTTATTTAATGTGAACACATGTAGCGTCAACATAATTTTAGCTAGAAGGCTGCTCGGAGAGTGGATAGCCTGGAAAAATACCTGGATCCACTCAAAAACGTTATGGGTTATCCTTCGGTCACGCCCCACACCTCTATAAAATTTCATGTTAATCCGTCCAGTATTTTTTTAAGCAATCCTGCTGACGCACAAACAAACCAACAAATGTCACGAGGCCATACTGAGTGAATTTAAAGGGCTCTTCCATTCACCTGTTATCAGGCATCATTATGGAACCTACAGCTTAATAATGATGATAGTATTAATGATATTTTGGGGGAAGAATTAAGCGTATTTCTTGCCTTCCACAATAAATCTACTATTTATTATGAATGTCTGCTTCCCTCTTTTGACATGTGCAAAACAAAATACTCAAATGCTTGAATCACACATTTAATTTAGAATTCCAGAACCAAGAGTATAGTGATGCAACATAACACCTGAACTTCCTGACATCACATTTGCATGCTAACATGCACACACAACCTTTTTTTATGCTCATCGTCAAGAATGTGCTAGATAATATTCAATGTCATGATCAAAATTCATAGCAATCCATCTAAACGTTTCATACTTTTCAATTTAAAACTAAATATTTCAACTTGTTGGTGGAGCTAGAGGAAAATGAGACCATGAGGCTTTGTCCTTTCATTACGATCAGTGTATCTGGCAAATTTCACCACAATCCATTCAATAACTGTTGAGATATTTCAGTCTGGACCAAGGTTGTGGACCTGCTGCTGAATACTGTTCCCCCTGAACTTACTGACTACATAAATCCTTCAGCCAGGAAGTTCCTCACAAGTGTAACAATTCAAGTGTGTGTGTGTGTGTGTGTGTGTGTGTGTGTAAATGGGTATACAGCCATGTAGGGACGGATGAAGTGTTGGGGCTAGAATTTGAATAAGGGAAGAGGGAGGTATGGAGGGGATGACTGGGAAAAAGATAGGGATCAGAGGGTGGCAAGACAAGGCCCTGAGCACACTGGGTAAGGAGATAACACCCTCATTTGAATGCACACTGGCTGACACACACACACACACACACACAACGAATGTCTTTGTTAACAAGAATGGAAAATCTGTACTCATGAATGGCTGTAGAATGTTTTTTTTTTTAAAAACACACACAAAGACACACCGTCTTACTGTATGACTATATTGAGGTCCCATGATTTATATATGTATAAATATATATATATATGCCCGCGACCCTTAAATGGATAAAGCGGTAGACGAGGGATATATACATATGTGTGTGTGTGTGTGTGTGTGTGTGTATTTCCTAGCCCTTTACCCAAACCTTAACTATCACAACAAAACAACAATGTGTGGTTTTATGTGCTCAAGCCTATTGCTGGGGCAGAGGATGCCAGATATGATCTGTGAGGACAGATTTTGGTTTTGTCTCTTATTAGACACAATTTATGATAACAATGCTGTAATGACAAGACCCTGGGAAAACTGCCCACAGTCCTGTGGCCTGCTGTTTTTCACCAAGGAAAACGTCCGGCACGTAGCTCCTGAAGAGGTTTTGGGAGATGTGTTGTTCCTTTAACTTTGGAGAGAGTCAGGCCAGCTCTTTCTCCCTGCCGCCAGTCTGTATGCGAAGGTCAGCGCCGGCCCTGGCAATGATCGGCGCCCCCCACCCCATTATTTGTCCAACAAACACTAATCACCAGGAAATTAAAGTTTGTACAACATCTAAGTTGTGCAATATAGAATAATAAAAATATTCATGTTGTATTAATTACGCATATTAAATAATTCAAGAAACTTTTGAGAACTGTTAAAAATAATTTCATCCTTTTTCGACTCATTTTGCAGCTGCAACTCAAAGGCGGACCTACAGTCTTGGATGCTGCGTAATAACGTGCATACATTGGTTACTTGCATCACGTCACGATAGCAGACAGTGTTCATAATGTTGTCGACTTGTGACTGACAGTTCAGGGACAGTTTGTCTATTTTTGTAATTAAAAGTGTTCAGGGCTGAGCTAGAATTTGGACCCAAAATGCAGACGGCCAGACTCCATGGAGGTTTTAACAGATTTTAAACTCTTTCAAGCAATAGAAGCTGAAGATTGAGGTAAAGGAGCAGGAGCTAGGCCGCAAGAGTTCGGCAATGGTTTCGTGACTGAGTTCCAGGACTCATACCTGCCTCATTCCCTGCCTTGCCTCAGAAACTGAGCAAAACAAGCCTCGGGAAAATCTCCGAACAAGGTCTGAACAAAGTCAGAGAAGAGACCGTCCGAGTGTTTAACCGCGGTCGAGACAAAACGATCTGCCGACAAGTCCGAGCTTTAATGCGGGAGATAAGGAGCTTGATCAGGAACGGGGGCCCAGCGAGGACCTCAGGAAGACCACGCCCACCGACAGACACAGAACTGACAGAGGAGCAGTCAAGTCGGAGCCTCGACATAAACTTTATGTTATTACTGCCTGGTTCCTGCTCTCAGGCAATGTTTAGGCAATATTATATTGATATTATTCTTTAGATATCTGTTCCGAATGGAAATCAAATTTGTGAATCTCCCACAATCTCAGCAGTCCTTTTACGCCTCCCCCCAAAAAAATATTCACGGTTCTAGTTGACCCACACAAGGGAGGGGTTCACATAAGGAAAAAAACAAACAGACATATAATGATAACGATAATTTCATATACACCATCTTTAACTCCTTAACAAACGATAGCATTTACACCATTCTTCTGAGAAAATATTATTGGGATTTCAATTTTTTCTGTACCGTCCTTTATATGTGTGTTATTTTGTGTTTTAAATTGAAATTTCAGATCTTGGAGCTAAGCTTCAGCATAGATACACATACATGTCTATGCACACCTACAAAGAGAAGGGTGTTATGGGTAACTATGCATCATAGGAGCTGAAGTGCACACGCTTCAAATTTAAGCAAGTTGTTGCTTGGGAATATATTAATAACAATAATAAATGTCATTCATAGAGCATTTTTCATTGCTAAAAGCAATCTCAAAGTGCTACAGATTAAAAACCAAGGTAAAAGAAATATAGAAAAATAGGTTTGAATAGAAAAAATATCGGCAGAAGAAAAAGTACAAAATGTAGGGGAATGCTTGTTTAAAAATAAGGTTTTTAGGCCCTTCTTAAAAGAGAGAGAGTGCTTTGCATTTTGTATATGCATCAAGCAACTTGATAGGTTGATCCAGGTGCTGTCAGCAGGCAAGTGTAAACCATAATGACCTCCTTGTGGTTGTACGTCTCTACCAACCAGTCAAGTTGCAGGAACAGTGTTCTAAATGATAATGATGATGCTGACCTATGGCCTTTTGAATAGAACATTTCATTACTTAATCAGTTTATCCTGTTGTAAAATTTGTTTGTAATTAGTGCATTGATTCTTGTGTTGAGTGGCTGGACTCAGCCTTAGAGATAAGATGAGGAGTTCAGACACCTCCACTGAGGGGTCAGTGGAGGTGGTTCAGGCCTCTTGTCAGGATGCCACCTGGCGCCTTCCTTTGGAGGTTTACCAGGCACGTCCAACTGGGAGGAGACGTAGAGGTACACCCAGAGCTCGCCGGAGGGACTTCATATCTTCATATCACCCTTGGATCCCCCAGAGCGAGCTGGAAAAAGTGGCGGGGACGAGGGATGTCTGGAACACCCTGCTTAGCCGGCAGCCTACCCAATCCTCAATAAGCGGAAGGAAATGGACGGATGGATTCTTGAATACGCCACAAACATGTCCTGGACCTTGTTCGTTGTCTGTGTGTGTGTGTGCGTGTGTGTGTTATTTTTGGGACCTTTTGGGACCTTGTCGGGACAAGTTGTCCTCGAGGGGGCCAAGGCCTGGACCTAACAAGATAACTATTATTTAATGTAATGATTAGGGTTAGGGGTAGAGTTTGTATTAGATTGTTCACAATGAATGAAAGTCAATGAAATGTTCTTGCAGAGACAGCTGCACAATTGTTCTCTCAGTGTGACTTCCGTCAAATTCAATGACTCAATAGTAATGAAAGAGATCTGCTGGATCTCTCTCTCTCGCCCTCTCAATTTCAATTCAGTTTCAATTGGCATGAATTTGAGGTGTACATATTTCCCAAACCATTAAGGAAAATACAATCAATAATACGATGAAAGAAAAAGAAACATAATTCAAATTGAATTAAATTAAAAAAAGGTTAAATGAACAAGAAAATCTCTCTCTCTCGTACACACACACACACACCACACACACTCTTCATTGAGAAACAATTAGGAACTCGGCAGGACCAGATATGACAACATGAACCATATGGACCACAACTGAGGGTGAGAGAGGACAGAGTAAGAGCAACAGGAGCTAAAACACAGCGTTCATCTAAAATATACAGCTGTCCTGCAGGGAAATACATTTTGCAGTAATGAACTTGAAATACTAATTTATGTTAATGAAACCCTTTTGTGCATACTGTATATAAATCACGCTCCCAATTGCATGAAATATACATATAGGTTAATATAAAGACCCCTTCAGCAGTGGCACAGGAGGTAGTCTGGGCAAATTAGGTAAAAGTAGAAATACTTTAATGGAATATCACAGCGGTTAAAGTGCAAAGAACTGAGTTCAAGATGGAACTGAATGTGACTGTCCGCAATAAGACAGAACAAATAGAGGAGTAAAGATGGACATATGGACTGAATGGTGAATGAATGGTTTACAGGAATAAATGGATGGATAAATTGACGGAATAATGAATGGATGAATGAACACACAAATGGATAGGTGAATAAATGGATGAATAAACTGATAAATGAGTGAACAGACAACAGTCAACAGAATAATGGATGAAAAATCAGATGGGTTGATGAATGGGTGAAATGATCGATTGATGAATAAATGGATGGGCACATTGATGCATGAGCAAAGCCTCATATTTACAAAATTATTGATTGATTATTAGGCAGGTGTAATGTCTGATTGTCCACAGCACAGTTGGAGGTATCCAAAGTAGGCATCTCACCTTTGACAGCCAATGAAAATTGTTCCCACAACAGCCAAAATGAATTTTCCTTGTTTATCATGAATCTTGATAGCATTTGCTTGATATGCTATATCAGCATTTTATCATGCTGATGTTTAGTAATAATGTTAATAATACATTTCATTTATAGAGCACTTAGGTAAAGTGTTGACTACATTGAGCATTATATGATAGCTACCGATTTACACAAAGTATACAGCCAACGAGATTGTCATTAGTGTAGGCAGTATTTGAGCATAAAGTATTATAAGTAAATTAATGCTTTTCCAGTCTGGATGATGTGCAGTACATAAATGAACAAAGCTTAAAACTCAAATGGAAATGGCAGAAAGTAAATACTATGCAATGTGCAGCAAAAATGAATTGATTCCGAGACAACTGGAGAAGAAGCTGACAATATATGCATAGAATAAAAACATACATATGAAAAACAACAAAATTGCTTTATTCTTTCTTTATTTTTCTTAATTTTTGATTGTAATTGTTGAGTATGATTTGAGGGGAATGCTGTCTGAAAGAGAATAAAATCGTACACAGGTGTGTTCTGGGTTTCCCTTCAAGACAGGTATAGGCAGCTCTGTTGTCATGTGTTTCTCGACCTGCGGAAGGAATATTTTAATCCACCACAGTACAGCCTATTGTTTGTCATGATTATACATTTTTCAAATTTTCAATGAATATTTTCCATTACGATTTTTTATACTTTTTTGTGTAATTGTTTGGATGCACACAAGTCTGAAATAAACAAGACAATATTAAAAAGAAAAGTGCTATAAAACACACACACACACACACTGAGAGTCCCCAACATCCTCTCCCTCTCCATGACTCACTTGACTCCTCCCCTGCAGACTCCCTCTCTCCTTCACTCTGGGTCCCAGTGAGATCCAGGTCAGAGATGCGGAGGCATAGAGAATTTGATTCCAGCCCCCCCGCTGTCCAGACATGTATTGGGTGAATCAAAGGGACGGAAGTGTTGGCAGTAGAAGGAGGGTTGACAAGAATGGAAAAAAAAAAAAAAAACTCATCACTCCACTGCCAGCCCTAACACTTATCCTATTCCATGTCATATTGGATGTGGTTTAGACACAAACATGGGAAATGAAAATGACGGAAGCTGAGGAATCATAAATAAATATTGTACATTAATGAAAATAATGTGAGTTGAGAACTCATCAATAAATAATGCACATTGAAAATATATTGGAATCTCTATGCAGTGGTACAAGTGTGGTACACAAGCTGATGATTCTTTGGTTTTTCTTTCAAATGAGGCAAAAATGCACTACTGCGCACTTGTTGTGAAAGCTAAAGGAGCAAAATGCTTTTCAAGTTTTTTAACAGCAACCACTGCTTTTCACACTGCACTGTCACCTCTTGCCCGACTAATGTTGATATCTTAGCATTTTGACGTATTATTTTGTATATCATACTCCTGTTACAGTGGGCCAATCTTTACAAGTAAATTCCCACGTCTGTCAAAATCCACACCTACAGATTGCAGTACAGGGTTTGATGCTTTAATTTCTGCTATTTGTTTGATAATATCCTGTTATGAATTTTTCCGAGCACCATCTAAGATAACCGATTTCTCAGATTTAATAAAGTTTTTCATAAAAAATATATTTAGCTGCAGAACACATGATTTCACTACCTTCGCCGTACAAACTACGACTAGTAATCTGATTTAGACTGGTAAAATCGCTGGAGTGGCCCTCCAAGGTTGAGCAACAAACAAACTGGTTTCATAAAAGGTCCAGTATTCCCTAATTGGTGCTGGACACTGGTATTGGAAGTAAGTCAGATGGTCAAATTTATTGGGAAGGAAGATTAAGGGAAATAACCCAGGTTGTCTGTTGTAAACGACCATCACAGCCTGCAGACCCATTTCTTAGTTTAACTGTAATATACCAGTGGCACACAGCTTTCCTGAACAATGAGGTGACATAGCTTATATTTTAGCTATGCTCACCTTTCACCACTTTGAACTTCTCACCTCATTTGATAATTTATCTTTAGGTTTTAAGTACCCAGTTATTCACATTGATTCTGGTATTCTATATTGTCTAAACATATGTGGTAAACATTTTCAGTTTTTTATGATTTGATGTCGAAATATAATTGGAATTAAAATTATGCCAAAAATGTATATATTTCTATATTTGGTCATTGAATGCATTTTGTGTGAGAGCAATTAAAAATGATTCACAGTTTGGTCCATAGAGACTTCTGTTTCACTGACTGTGTGAAGATTGTAGAGAAAAAAACTGTAACACACAGACACTGATATCAAAAATCCAATAAAAAATGTGTTCTCCGAAATGTTGAACTACACCATACCTGCATACTCATGACAGCATCGTTCACAGACACCCGCACACTGTCTGCTGCCTACAGCACATCTGGCTCACACATACACTGAAAACAGCAAAACACACACACGCACACACACAAACACAGGTGGTTTAGAAACAATTTCTCAACTCCATCTTACTGCTTTCAGCTGTCGGCTTGCTTCTTCCTCCAGTAACAGATAGGTGCTGAAGGTAGCACATATACTTCACAACTAACAGACAGGTCACAGCTTGTGATCTAACCCCTCAAATCAGAGCAAACAAACTCACTCCAATCCAGGATTGTCTGGATCTCAGCCTCTTTAGCCCACCTCAAAATGCGCCTCATCCTTTATAAACACACATTTACTAACAGCAGGCATACCACGTGTGACCAGCCAGGCGAGCTGAGGTTAAGCGCGTGCCATCATCGCCACCCATCAGCCCTGGACCTCGCAGGGCAGGTGCCATCAGCTCGTCTCATCCAGCAGTCAAGACAGCATCCTCCCCTCCTCCGCCTAATCCAGCTCAAACACTGATGACAGCACAATTTAGGGAAAAGGGTCACCGATGAGTACAGTAAAGGAGGTGGTGGACGGATGGTTCTGAAGTGGAAAGGTCAGTAAGTCAGAGAGGAGAAAGAGAAAAAAGAGGGGGAGAGAACCGCGATGTGGATAAGACTCAATTTGAAAAGCCATGTAGTGGGAAATAACAGTTTTTTTGCCCCATCAAGTCGTACAGCAAGGGCACCTACGTGCCAGCCCACTGGCTATAGACTGGAAGGGAGAAGTGTGTTTGTGTGTGTGTGTGTACATATATATGGCCGACCTGCCTTTTTCACGTGGGATTTATTTGGTCTGCAGTAAATAGGTGATAAAGTTCAAGGGGGAAAGGGTGGTGGGATTAAAGATGGAGTGTCATGGGTGAGGGGTGTGGGGGTGAAGGGATGGATGGGATATATCCACCCTCTGACAGACAGAGGGACAGACACAGGGTCAAATAGAGTGGAATTCAGTGGTGTTGATGCTGGGCCCTCTGCTGGCCAGAGTTCAGCCGTGGCAGAGTGAGATAATGAAAGAAACTCATGGTGGGAAAACGTGCCAGCTTCCCGCTACTGATACACATAAGCCAAAACTGTCATTAGGCATAGTCAGGTGGTGACAATTCCAGAAGCGGATAAATTCTGAGTTAACACTCCACATCTGATCTGATCTATAGAATGAAGCTAAAAAAATCGATATCAGAGCTAGTCCAGCTTGAGCTGTTCCACTGTGCAGTGTTGCGCAGACAAACAGGGTCTACAGATTTCAACCCTTTCGAAATTTCAATTCTTTTTTTCTGTATTTTTACAACTATTTGCCACAAATAATGTATATTGTCCAAGGTTTGAAATTATACAGCTAACTATATACAGCTTTTTCAGTCTTTTTCCTTCAGTCTGGATCCATTCATGTGTACATTTTTAATTATTCATTCATTTAATGTAGCACATTTATGTATATGATATATGATGTACGCTGGTATATTGTGAGCATTAAATATTTATAATTTATTTTATGGTAGTAATTTTCTCAACTATAGTTCAATCAAATCAAATTTGAAATGTTTGTCTTTGTCTTATTCAATGAATTAGCATTAGATGATTTAATAACATTAATGGAAAAATCCTGGAAATCCAATATTTGTATGAATGGTCAATGGACTGTATTTATAAAGCGCTTTTCTAGTCATATAGACCACGCAAAGCACTTCACAGGAAAGTCACATTCACCGACTGACACACATTCATACAACGCTGCTATTAACTGCGCATTCATACACTATCGGAAGAGCCATCAGAGGCAAGTTAGGGTTAAGTGTCTTGCCCAAGGACACAACGGCATGTGGACTGGGAAGCTGGGATCGAACCGCCAACCGAGAGACTCTACGTCCTGAGCCACAGGCAGTATAAGGCAACACGAAATGCAATATCAAAGGGATAACTACTTTAGCAAATACGTTATAATAAAAATATTCACCGATGTACACACTGATCTTATCAATACACAGAGTGCTTTAATCAATAAACAGACTATCTTAGAGTGTTGGCCCACTTTTTTGCCAAAACAAAACGATCAGTCGAAGACAAAGTGGAAAGTTGTTAGTTTGTCGGTTGGTGTAAATAAAGGGTGGGGGGCGTTGTTTTCCAGTTCTTTCATCCTTTTTTTTTTAGCACTTTGAGATGGCTTTTAGCGAAAAGCGCTCTATAAATGAAATGTATTATTATTATTATTATAATTATTATTATTACTTTTAATTTGTTACTTCCCTTCTCCTTCTTTTGTAACTCTTTTATTCTGTGCTCTCATCACCATGACCCCTCTCACAATCATCCTCACACCATCCCTTCTCACCCTGGTGCCTCTCAGTCCAATACCTCTCTCTCTCTCTCTCTCTCTCTCTCTCTCTCTCTCTCTCTCTCTCTCTCTCTGGGGGCTCGCTGCAGGCACGGGGTCATGTCCCTGGGTGTCACAGTGGACTGCGGGGTGCTGTGATGGGTGGATGTGCTGGGCAACCCACAACTGCTGCTACTGATCCTCTCAGCTGGTGATGATCCCTGCGTGTCATCCGTCCTGGCACCCTCCGCAAACTTCACAGGGAAGCTGAAAATTAAACAGGGGCTCCTTTCCCTGCCTGTGGCCTAAGGAAATGTATTGTGTGTGTGTGTGTGTGTGTGTGTTGAAGTATACAAGAGCTTTTAAACTGGGAGTGGAAGGTACATGTGGATGTGTGAGTGTGTAAAGATTCTTCTTCGTGGTGGAGCTTGTACATTAGACTTCTGTATAACGTTCTTCCTTCCTGTGCCGTCTTACAAATAAATGCTAGCTACATGTTTTTTGTGGGGCCTTGTTTTACACTGTGGTTCTGTGTGCTAAACAAACAAAAGCTAACTGGTATTCCTCACTTCCTCCCCCCTTCTTTCTTACGCCCTCCACTTGGCTACTCTGACCTCCAACACTTCTCTACAGACAGTGAAAACACCACCAAGTTGTCAAGGAACACTGGCGAAAAACACAAATACGCACATATGTCAGGAAACACACACACACATACACGCACGCACGCACACTCACACACAAACACACACACACACACACACACACACACACAGCAGGCTTTTAGCTTGCTAGCACAACATGCCAGAGCCACACTTCACACCTGGGCTGGCTGGCATTTATTGGGTAAGCTCCCACCCAGTGGGAGTGGAGGGAGGAACAACACCTCGCCAATGCTAAAACAATCTCACAGCTCCGTGACCGGGGGGAAACAAAGGCAGCAGTGAAAAAAAAGAAAGTAAATAAACATCAGCCATTTGTGAAATTCTGACTTGTTGACAAAAATTTGGGCTGGAAATGTGTATCCTTTACTGGTTTGTGATCATCAAATAATTTGTGTTTTTCCTTCAAGTGCCAAAGTTGGAATCCAAATTTCATCATCTCCATCATCTCACTGACCATCAGGGCTATTCGGACAAATCCTAGCCGATGGGCTGGCAGAGCCTGTACGAAAATCTATAAAGTTTCTACTGAGTCATCTCTTTACCCGGCCCCTCACTGTGCGTGTTGCTCAGGGTGCGGTCCGGTGCTGGACTCACTTCGCCGCTGAGACAGTCACAGCTTTACTCATGTTCCTTTCTGAATTTTGAATATCTGAGAAATTTCAGGCCTGGTGGAAAACAGAATTGCAGAGCGGAACCAATCTAAACATAGATGGTTTAATTATTCAGTAGCCAAAACTTGTCTATTGCCACTTAAAGGGGAACAGACATTTTGTCATCACGGTTATAATCACGAACACATGGTTAAGGTTGTGGAGTGTCATTGATAAGTCAGTTTCCATTAGTTTCCTGTATTTTGTTGCCACATCCATCGAGCACAAACTTCTTCCCAGCAGTAGTCTGTCAGTCTATAGATAAGGTCAGGTAACTTCCTCCTTTGCTCCCGTCATAATTACTGCAGCAGCTAAAAGTCACCTAAAAACAAAATCTTGCTTTTTACAGGAGTTCGGTCTCTAGAAATCTTGACCTTTGTCAGACTTATTTTCAAGTGACAAGTGTCAGAACTATGGCAGCAAATTGTCAAAATTCTATAATCAGTCAGTAGCTGCTAATATATCATCAAGCAGCTGGCCTTAAACAGTGATGCGGAGCAGGGGTAGGAGGTCTGGTGAGCTCACTTATTTCCAACTCCTATCAATGCCAACCCAGATGACTCAGTTTAGGACATTTACTGTACGTCCTGTTATTTTGGTTCATGCATGTGTAGAAGTGGCTAGGTGAGGTGGGAGGAGTGCGTGGTGATTAATGAACACAAACATGGCAACATGGTTGAAGGAATGGAAATCACAGCGCTCCAATGTGAACTACCATAACCAACCCCATTATTAATTCATAATTATGCAGCATTTGCAAAATGATCAATCATATAATGAAACCTTCCAAGATCTCAGCAATGACTTTGGTGAGTAATCCTAACTGATGTAATGAGTAATGTTGTCTTAACTGAAGGTGCACTTACTAGTTTTTGGCAAGAGATTTCTGTGGTCCTCACAGACATGGATTCCACTTCCTGCTCAGCTCTATTTTTTTATATCCAGCCCTTGAGAAGACATTAATGTAGCTTTTATGTAATGGTTTGAGGAGACTTGGTTGTCAAAAATCCCAATAAAACACTTGCTTTGATGGTGAATTCACCATAACCATGCCAAGTACTTTGAAGGTGACCCATGTTTTATCTGTGCTCATTCTTTTTTCCTGCTGGTGTATTGAAAATGAGTTATGGCGGTGATGGGAGAGTGGGGCGTGTGAAGGGCAGGGTTTTAAAGGGCTAGTGGACTGAGGACAGTGGGTCTAAGCAAATGAGAGGTTGAAGGGCAAACGGCATATGGAGGAACCTATGAAGTGGTTTTAAAAACAATGGACATGGAAAGCAGAGACTTACAGTATACACATACATGTGCATGGCAGTTTTGTGTTTTGGGCAGGTGTTTTGTCATTCCTCTACTGAAGGGGGAGATGTCTGTGCACTTTGCCAAAACCTGAAATTCTAAAACGTACCCTAAGTACAAGGTAGCTATTTGGCATGTCACAAATTTCAAAAAGTCAATCATTGCCTAATATTCAAGTTCCGGGAAAAGAAACCTAAAACTGGCAGCGCAGAGTGGACCCGTCAGTACAGAGACTGAGTGTATTCATTAGCATAGTGTCAATTCGCCGTGCCTATTTCAGTGAGGATTGTTTCCATAACACTCTCTGGCGGCTGTGGGTGGCTGTGGTTCAGGAGGTAGAGACGTCGTCTGTGCAGTAAATAGCAGCGCTGTATGAATGTGTGTGAATGTGACTTGTACTATAGACATGGGTTTGAGTGGTCGACAAGACCGGAAAAGTGCTTGGTTTTGCCAAAAAGGTCTGAAAACGCTGTGCAGACTATTGATACTGTGACTGCGACAGCTAGCAGGAGTCAGAATGTTTGTATTTCTTTTACTCAACAGTCAAAGGAAAGCTTTCTGCATGTAAAATACTGTATTTCCTTTGTGACTAATAATAGCATTAAGTACACTAACTTTTTGCCAGCTGCCAATTGTTTCATTAAACTGTAACCTATGTATTTTGCAAATGTTTCAAATTTCAGCCATATGAAACAATGATGTTATTGCAATGTCAGTCTGGTACAACCATAGACTGTATATAAAAATAGACGCAGTCACCGAGTCCAGAAAATGAAGCCAAGTGCCTGAAGCCTGTGTTTTCTGGAATCACCAGCAGAGGGCGACTCCACTGGTTGCTTCATAGAAGTCTATGAGATAATGACTCTACTTCTCATTTGATTCATAACCTCAGTAAACAGGAGTTTGTGGTTCAATCAGTAGTTTAGTTTCAAGTCTTCTGCAATACAGCATGATGTTCATTTTGTAAATTGTGGTCTTATTTAGAGCAAAATAGACAATAAATCCCTTTATGTATTGGATACAACGTAGTGACAGCTGGTACCATCCAATCGGTGCATGGTTGCATGTGTACAAGCTCTCAATCAGACCAAACCTCCGCTCCTACATCTGGTTGCCAAAAAAAAACAAGATGGCGCTGGTCAAAATGCTTAAGTTGACGCTTTAAAATGGCAGTTCACAAAACAGTGGTTGATGTCACAGTAGGTTGCCAATCGGGTATAACATAGCTGACAACACATCAAGCTCGGGTCCTCTACCAGAGGCCTGGGAGCCTGAGGGTTCTGCACAGTATGTTAGCTGTTCCTAGGACTTTGCTCTTCTGGACAGAGGTCTTGGATGTTCCACTCTCCCAGTTGGGGAGGTTACAGCCTCGAAAGCTCTCATTCCCTGCATATATCTCTTCTCACTGGATTTTCTTGCAGATGTCTGAGCTGCTTTTACTCTCTTATTACCGGTTTCATGTCATGTCAGAGGTAGGCCGGTAGCTTTAGGGGCCTTGCCTAAGGGCCCACACTGGATTTTTGCCTCGCCTTGACTGGGAATGGAACCCCCAACCTCCTGTACCAAACCGGGTTGTTCCCTGTTGACATCGGCTGCAGAGGTTTCCAGCCAAATCTATTGTGGCTTTTGTCAGCTCTAGGTCTGGATCGACAGAGCAAGAACCAGCCAACCAGTTATCTCTTTTGACTCACCTGCTGCTGCTTTTTGAACACCACTCAAGTAACCTTGTTTCATTTAGACTCTTAATGAGAGTTAACAAACTAATATGACAGTTAATACCATCGAAATTACATCCTTGCGTGCAGCGGGATGACGTAAGAGGTCGGTTCCGGGCAAAGCCTGCTCTTGCATGACTGGAGGAGAGCCACGCATTCTAGACACACAAAGCACGGTTGTGCGTTTTTGTCATGTACCACAGAGGCTGAGTCAAAAGACCAGAAACCCAGTTCTGACGCCTGTGAATCATTCATAACCAGAACACAACGCAGAGAGAATATGCATGTTGTGGTTTTTTGTTTTGTTTTTTTGTTAAAAACTTATTCCACAGACACATTTATCTTATCATTATTTGATGTGAATGAATGAGTAATAACCAGTAAGTTACTGTGCTCCATGCTGTGCTCATTGTGTGCTGCCAACAGGTGTAGTTCTGATATGACGCTGTACAGGAACTGCTGCACTGAAAAGATAATGACAAACCGCATAATTTCATCCCCTAATTGTTTATTTTTCAAAATATATTTTAGTCTTGTCTTTTTCGTCAATTACACTGCTCGTTGATAGAGCCATTTTTGTTGTGTTTAATTGTATTTCTACCCTCTTGTCATAGTAATGACAAAAAGTTTAACATATTTAGTTTTTGTAATGAAATGAACACTGCTAAAGGCTGCAAAGATCACCTCTTAAAGCAATTTCAGTAAATGAGATGGGAGACTCCCATCCTCTTTCTGTTCATATGAAATTAATAAGAGGCTCTTGCAGTCAGAGTTAAAGAAATAAACTGATTGCCTTACAATGGACTTAACCTGACACAGTGACAAAGAATGCACACATGGGCATGTCAGTATTGTTTTAAGATAGACTTCAAAAATGTCTACGTCTCGTTGCATGACACCACATATTTCTCTTCTTAAAATCCATGGCAACTTCTGTCAAGCCTACAAAACTTATTGGACTAAACAAACATTACTGGAAAAGAGTACTAATGAAGACCTACTGAAGCATTGATGTTGCTTATATTTACATTGATACACTGCGACTTGTCTGACTGGTGGAGGCATACAGCTGTAAGATGGTTATTTTAGTTTGTCTTGTTCACTGCAGATCCCAGGTCGAAATACTGCTGTTTATTTTGCTGATATGTTTTGTATCCTATAAAATCACCACATATACATGTTTTCATTCATTCATGAAAACATCTACCGCTTTATCCATTTAAGGGTCGCGGGGGTGGCGCTGGAGCCAATCCCAGCTAACCATTGGGCGAGAGGCGGGGACAGGTCGCCAGCCTGTCACAGGGCCGCATACAGAGACGGACAACCATTCACTTTCACATTCACACCTACCGTCAATTTAGAGTCTTCAATGAACCTAACCCTAGTCTGCATGTCTTTGGACTGTGGGAGGAAGCTGGAGAACCCGGGGTAAACCCACGCATACACGGGGAGAACATGCAAACTCCACACAGAAAGGCCCTGGTTGAACCTTCTTGCTGTGAGGCGAAGGTGCTAACCACTACACCACCATGCAGCCCATATACATGTTAAAGATTTTTATTTTAGGGAATGTTTAAATTTTATACTGGGAAAGATGAATTTCACTGATTGCTGTCAATCTCAAAAACAGACAATAGCGATGCATTCTGATACATGATATTATTAAAACTATATGTCCAGCTGAGATAAATTAATTATAAATACAACTCTTTCTCATTTAATGTTACAAAGTCTGCCTCTCTCCCCTCTCTCCCTTCTGTCCCAGGCACCCCAACACCACTGCATGTCAATCTCCACTTCACATCTTTTTAGTTTCTGGATGTATGTGTGTCTGTGTGTGTGTGTGTGTGTGTGTGTGTGTGTGTGTGTGTGTGTGTGTATGCATTCAATCTACTGTTGACTGAAGTTATGTTAGGACGTTGTGTTATTACAGTTGTTGTGCAATGTAATTTTGTTGGTCATCATTCTTAGTTAAATGATTAAGTTAAATCATTTACCACAATCCTGCATACAAATATATAGAATGATATGTTATGAATTTGGGCTTATCGATTATGTCTTCCTTGAGGGAAACTGTTTTTTCATTGCTATTTCTTTTAATTATGAAGAACTAACATCAGACATTATTCAAAAACTATATATATGTTTTAAAGACACTGAATTTCAGATTTCTGTAAATAAAGTAAATATCTACAGTCTGACCTTCAGGGTAAAACGACTGGACAAACAGAGTGACGTGCAGTTTTGATTACTTTATTATTATTTTTTGTCAATCAACCAGTACCAGATAGAGACTCTAATGGAAATGTGTCACTGCGACGTTGCAAGTTTGAAGGCTGTATATGTTAACTGCATGTCAACCGGAAGATAAGGAAACCCCCACAGAGAGAGGACAAGTGAACATATAGTGGCAGGAGAGCCACACATCTACAATTGCTTGTCTCCCGCGACCTCGACTCCAAATCCACCACAGCAATTAGAAACAAAATGAGGTGAGCTGTCACTGGAAAACGCTGAGATTGACCCACTTCGGTTCAGTCCACAATAAACTAGCTTTTCTTTACCTTTTGTTTTCGCTCTCTCTCCCTGTCTCCTTTGCTGTTTGGGAGGGGGGTGGGCATGCGGTAAGGGAACAAGGTCCCTGAGTGCTAAAATGACTGTTGTTGTGCGATGTTTACAGTGGCTTCAGAATTGGAGCGGCGAATTACACTGTCAGGGACACATCCATGTGGGATGAAGAGGATGAGAAGCTTCAAATGTTCACCATTGAACACCTTCAATGGCTTGTAATACAAGAGGTGTGGCTGCTCCTATTAAAATGTGTGCCTGAATCAATAAGAGGCATAATTAGAGTTGTTAGAGCAAATTATAACATGGCTATTATGTGGCTGTACAATGTTGCTCCATAAACTGTTATTACAGGGGGAAAAGCTGTGTGTTTACGCGTGTGTGTGCGTGTGTGTGTGTTTGTGACAGAGGGAGGATTTTTGGCAGTCGGTTACAGATGGAGGATTAGATGCGATAGTTGCCTCTTTCTACTGTAATTACCACTCCCTTTATCGACAGAATGCTCATTTTTCCAGGCTTTTGTCTAAACCACAATTTCCTCCATTGTACAGTAGTAATTTTGAAGTGTATTTCTGTAGGAGCGGTGCCTCTTTTTCACTTTTTGAAATTGTTGCTATCCTCACCTCAGACGAACAGTAAGCTGCCACATCCACACCCACGTACGCTCACCATTCAGTCAGTGTGTTGTCTTTAAACATTACGTCTTTGTGTTAATCTTGTAACAAAGACATATAACATAGTGCTTATAAGTATTTCTTGACACAACCTCAGTGACACACTAATTTTGACTGTAACAATACAACAATGCTGCGTAATTATCCATTCATGGCCATATGGAGATTCTTGGTCAGATGAAGTGATTCATCAGGTGTTTAAGTTCATTGCTCACGGTAGTGTTCTTTTAATATTCCTGGTTCCTACATAACAGAGTCAGATTGACACCACGTACACTTCAAAAAGCAAAACAAAACTAAAACACAACAGAAAAGCAGCCATTCGTATGTAATGCCTCCATACTGCAACAACTGTGGACAGAGGCAATAATTAAGAATTAAGGATGCTTAAAATACACTCATTACAAGTAATTAATTGCTTCTCTGTATATATTACATGAGTCTGGACAGACAAGGATGTAAACTGCCAATTGACTCTTGGGTGGAGGTGTACAACTGTGAGGCGGTAATTCCAGTTTTTCTCTAATTTGTTTCCCCCTTTCCTTTCAACCTTTCGGAGGTGCATCCATATCTCTTCTGATGACCTCTGTTGACACACAAACGCAAACAGATAAGCGTTCCACCTGCACAGGGCTTCAACATGCCCATGTGTGCATATGTAACATGTAGTATATACAAAATAAACAAAGAAAGACAAGGCCCATACACGTGGCCACAATTAGAAAACGTATGTGGTACCTTTAAAGACGGTAGACCTCTAGCGACAGTACACATAGCTACCACTATCGGTGGACCTGGCAAGTCCGTCAAGTTTGTGTATTTAAATGGATTTGCTCATGTTCTGTAAAGTTATTGTGCTGATTCTCTGCTATGTCACCCTCAGCCTAACTATCATCCTTACCTTTACAAGGTCATCAACCATGCGTTGGTAAAGCCAACAAAGCTCTGAGGTGGAAAAAAGTATTTGTGGCATACCGCCTGTCACTGATAGAGGCAGTAAGTTCATAAAAAAAATGTACTCTCTAATTTACAAAAGTATTCAGACCCATAATTCTGTACATGCAGAAGCCACTTTGGCAGCAACTACAGCTTTGAGACTCCTTGGTTAATTTTCTATGAACTTTGCAAACCTGTATTTGGGCTGTTTAAAGTGAGTTAGTACATAACTGACTTTAATGGCCAGCAGTGCCTTTTGAATTCGATTTCAATGTTGAACAACTACATATAATAAATTGGTACAGTCGAGTAGAATCACAACTTCATAGTTTGATAGTTACATGCAACCACTTCTTAATATTTATTTAACTGTTACTGAATTATGAGTTTGCATGTAAATGTACCCAATGCCAAAAGCAACATTGCGTATCTTGGGGGCAAAAGGGGGATTCCTCAAGATCAAATCAGGAAATGTATCATCTATCATCTGTCCAACACCTTCTGTGTGTCAAACCCACAATTCAAAATGTGTCCTTTTTTTAGTGCACACTTCACCAATAATAATACTTCCAACAAATTCTAACTATTCTTTGTCTTTGACAAGTAATTGGGGGCAACAAAGCCAAGCAGCAGCCTTCTCCAAACAAAATATGATGCACTACAAGGTGCAACATAATTACAGAATGTTCACTGACAGAAATCAATCTGAGGCGTGCGAATGGCCACAGTCCTCCACTGGAGAGTCCGCGCATTGACTGGTATAGTATGCCATCAGGTGCAGAGCAAAGTTGGAACAATTACAGTAATCTGCGTGTGGAGTGATGGTCCTCCATGTGGAGTGGAGCTGAGGTGAGTGGTGCTCTGTACTGATCAGGCTGCCATGACAATGAGAGACTAGAAAGCAAGGCACAGTTTGGTGCAAGTGTATGATGGGACTGTAGGTACTGATTGAGAAGACTGGCAGTGTTTGCTCTCATCAAATATTGAGTTCATGAAAATTTGGAGGAGAAGAAGGGTTTGTGTCATCTGCGGGAGTGCTAATGCCACCATACATCAACTGCATTGAGGAAGATGTGGGAGATTAAAATGTACAATGCAGGTTTATTGGTTCAGCAATTTTAGCAAAACATCTGTCTATCTATCTAATCTATCGATCTAATTGCAAATTTTCTGGCCAATATTGTGACGGTGACAATCTCAGACAGCCTCTTACCCCATTCACACCTGCATTTTGGGTGATCAGATTACAATCAGACGGAGCTTGACCATAAGATAATATGTGTAAATTCACTCGAGAAGTGACTGTATCCGACTGATCAAATCACCTCTGGGGTGGTCAGGGCTGCATTGTGACCACAAGTGTATATGCAATTGCGCTGTCAATCCACATACAACAACTTCGATGGCCAAAATAATGATCACACGCGACCTGTTCCAAGCCAATAGAGGGAGAAAGCAGCTAGGCAGCTAGCTGTCATTAGCCAGAAAATGCATCAGTCCACAATATTCAACACATCTGTGGATGGAGTGAAGACCGATCAAAAAGGAAGAAAACACAATGACACTATAGATCAATTTATAGATGCCTACCATCGTCTTCTTCTTTTTTTTGGGGGGGGGGGGGGGGATTTCAATGTGGACATAGGAGACACATTGATTAAAGTGAAAATAGAATCAGGTTAAACTAATCTAGATACAATCTGGTTATGAAACACATTTTTAAGACAGGTACAAATAGAGTCTCTGTTCCCGTACATTATGTTACACTTTAGCTGCTCAATGTTAATGTGAGCTCCACAGAGTGACAGGACAAGCTGCTGCACATCCTTGAATCTCACAGGTTGTGATTCTGAGGAATTAAAGAGAAAGGATGATAATGTATGATGAGTGCTTAAAAGTTCAACTGGAGATTTAGACAACTTCCTCCATCTGCTATCTGTCAACGGCCAAGCTACCTGCTGGCTAACTGTCAACAGCTGACATGAGGCGAACGCCTACAAAATGGATCTAGAGGGAAGACCCACCTGCTGGTGGATGTGAAGTATGTACTGTGGGTGGTACAGATAGGAGAGAGATTATCGTTGATGTTTTCATTTAGCCAACTCAGAGATAATGTTAATTCACAAAAGCTGAGCAAATCTGTCAGTCACATTTATCAGGCAGATAACATACTCTCTGTGTTTTTATGAGTAGTTTTAAAACTCTTCTTTTTGATAAAGTTTATAGTTAGAGCTGGCTCATGTCGACCTTGGAGCAGCTCTTAGTTATACTGTTAGAGGCTGAGATTACTGACTTGACCTCTTCCCCGGAGTCCTTGTGCTTTATCGTTGCAGATCCAGGATCATATTGTTCATCGTGGTGGCATCTGATCGTGGAATATGATTACAACTTGATTGTTTGATATATACAATGTGTCTGCGTCCTTATGCTACTATTATAGCTGACCATACCTATCATTACAACTGTCATCACTGCTCTGCACTTCCATGACTCTCTCCCTTTTATCACTCTCTCCCTCCTCCATCTCTGTCAGATATTTTCTTTTTGCCTCATTTTTACTTGATTTAAACATTGTTTTCTCTCCATTTAAGTTAGATAATGTTCGTACAAAAAGATTTCTTCTTAAATCTTGCCTACAAGTGTTTTAGGAGAACTTCCCACATTTACCAATTTTCTCCTATTTTGAGTTTTATTTCAAGTACAAAAATAACTTACGAGGGGTCAAGACCTGCCACTCTTATTGCACTGTTCATAAATTAGTTTGTTGATAAATTTAAGCATACTGTATGTTGTATTAAATTGCAATGAACACAGGTGAATTGATCCATCACCAGCAGAAATCATGCCTGTGCAACATCTCCCGTTATTGCACATGTTCTTTAATCCATAAGAGCCAGAAACTTCCCCCCATCACCGTTGCTGTCATTGATCACCTTGCTGTCGCGAGTGGTTTAAAAAAAAAAGGCATTTTCATATCGCTGCATTTCATCTTTATTCCAGTGACAGTGCGACTCACAGGTGACTCAGCAATAACAGCTCTGCTTAAGTCCGTCACTTAACTCCTGCGGGTGCTGCTAAAATCTACTTTCATTTCTGGATGTCTGAAAGGAGGACTTGACTCTTCTTTTTTCTCTTTAATGCCTATTTCATGAACGGATACTTCCTGACATGGGGCAAGAAGTGTATCCTTAAATGGCATTATTGGGGCTGTTGATCATTCTAATTTGCAATCCTCGTGCAAGTTCGCTCAAATATACACTGGTGGCGTTCATCATGTTTACACACATAATTTACTATCTGAAGATAAAAGCATTTGATGAATCTTTTTTTCGATTTTTTTTAGAGTTTTATTTGTTTGTTTGTTTTTCCTCACTTGAGTCGAGGTTTAGGAAAGAGGATGTTGCATACAGATTGTTAAGCCTTGGGAGGCAATTTGTGATTTGTGAACATGGGCTATACAAATCAAATTTGACTTGATGAGAATGTTTGGTTAACTCAGTGTAATGCACAATCTTCACCCAGTCAGAGGTCATGGTGTCAGTGTTTGTCAATCCATCCATTAAGCTATATCAGCTTATCCTTAGAGGTCGGTGGAGGAGCTGGAGCCAATCCCGGGTTAGATTGGGCCAGAGGTGGCGGGCACCCTGGAAAGGTCACCAGTCAATCACAGGGCTGATGCAGAGAGACAGACAACCACAATTGAGAGTCGCCAGTTAACCTCATCGGCAAGTGTGTAGATTTTAGGAGGAAACTGGCTCACAGGCTTGAAGCTTGAACCTTATAGGGATAGTCAATCACATCACAGTGAAACAGCTTTAAATCACATCAAGTAAAATTGTTTTGAATTCATCTAAAAGTCTCCGTACTTTCAAACTGTTGACTCGCTTATATGTATCTGCAAACTGCTCTCATTTTGCTTTAACTCTCTCCTATCTCTGGTCCTGTTCTAACAGCTGTATCATACTCAGCACATCAAGGCCCAGCACATATAGGATAAACAATGCCACTGTCAAACCCATCACTTGGCTGCGTCCCCGAATCAATTCCTCACACTCTTCTCGGATTAGCCACGGTTGACGTAATTGATTCAGCACAGTCAAGTGATCTTCAAACAAACAGGCTTTTCCAACTTGAAAAGGGAGTGACTGCCACCAAACCTGAACCCTCTGTAGATGACAAATCATTCCTGTAGGCGACAGACGTTATTCTTAACAATGGTGGCCGACTTCTGCTGGAAAGATATCTCCCGTCTGTCCTACATTCCTGGAGACTGTACTACATGAAATGGGCGAATAGCGAAGCAGAGCCGGCAATGGGTCATTGCTGATGTTCACTAATCGTGAAGTCTTGAAGATAAATTTCCACGATAACAGATATGCCTTGTGGTTGGCACGTGCCTCCAAGCTGTCAGTGAGAGTGAGACGGAGAGTCTTTTTAGGGGTTTTCCTGACTTTGCTTTTACACCACACTTTAATCTTGCCTCGGAGCATCGGCATGACAGACGGAGCGATTAACACTAGTTCTATCAGAGTCCAGTTAAGCGGCAGCCGTTCTCAGTGGAATTCTTATTGTGCCTGAGTGCTACAAAAGCAGCATTCTCATTGCACTGTTCAGTAATCGTAACTTATTCCCAGGAATACTTATAAGCTCACTGTCACTCCTCATGTTCCACATTCAGCACATGGAAATTAATACCTTGATATGTGTTGCCAAATCGAGCTACATTTCCAATTCCCCTCACAAAACGTAAAACAGTATCTACAGCAGAGTCCTGGGAATGAGTGATATTCAACCACATGTCTGTAGAACATCATCAGACAGGAAACAGGGAAGTGTTTACCGCTCTGCCAGGAGGACGTGCTAGGACTGGTTTCTCTCACAGCAGGCAGACAGTGTAGGGAGATTACAGAGAGAGGTGGAAGAAGGATATGGCTTGGAAATAGCAGCAGTGGGAAAAGTGTCAAAACAGCATTATGCATGCGTACTCTTTGTCTTTTAAAATTCAGACAGTCAAATGGACTCAGAAATACTCATCTTGTGTATTGAAGGATTGTCCTTATTCTTTACAGACATCAGAACTGATTCCATGAAGGCCATTTAACCTTTTCTCAACCTAACAGACGGAATCTTAAAAGCACCCGACAATGGAAGGTATTTGTAGCATATTTCTAGACCTCTCATAATCTTACAATGCAGCGATTCATGCATTTTTTAATTAGTGATGTGCAGAAAAAAAGGTGAGGCTTTTGTGACACAAGTCAAGTATGGAGGCAAATGAAAAATGAGAAAGTGATGATATCACTGTTTTGTGCCCCAGGGGTCACCTCTCTGGTCAAGTTTTTTTTTTTATTGATAATGTTTGCAGATGACATTGGATTGGTTCTTATTCAGATTTTAAGTTAAATGTTGGACTCTTTAAAGCTACAGTGTGTAACATTTAAAGGAAAGTATTCACAGAAATTTAATATATTGTCCATAATTGTGTATTCATATATGTACAAATACCTACAACAAAGAACCAATGTTTTTTCGTCAACTTTGAATATTAAATATAGAAAAAATTAGGGGGACCCCACCTCCGTGTAAGTCGCCATGTTTGCTACGTCGTGTTGTGCTGCGTTCCAGTTCCACTGCAAGTTGGGAGGTGGGGAAAAAATCACCACCACTACTTCCAGGGTCCGAGTTCCGAGGTATAATGGAAAGCAGCATTAAATACAGTTGCAGAAAACGTTCCAAAATACGTCGCATTTGCGTTGAATTCCAGCGCTGCGGGAAACCGGAAGAATGAAACTATAAAGTGTCCCACTGTCGGGTGCTCAGTTGGTTGCAGTTTGCAACTTTACCAACAGATGCCGCCAGTACAAAAATTACACAGGGGCTTTAAGGCAAAACACAGAAGTGGAGACAAATAAATATTTTCAATGTTTAATATCAAACTTGGATAAAAAAACTGTTTTGAAAACCAAGAGGTTTATAGAGGTCCAACTGGTGAGTCTTTCCTACAAGTGTTGCTCACAGAGTCAAAGGTTTAGGCTGAAGCGAAGACTGGCAGACATCCAACTTTGGAGTGTGGCAATGGCGGCTGGCTGAACATGGCAGGTATTGAGTCAGCTAGATGACGCTAAGCACAGGCAAAAACCACACTGGCAGATAGCAAAATCTTCTGGACACAAAAAGTAGTAGTAGACCAAACATTTGTACCACAAAGGAAAACGACTAAATGGCAGAGTCTTGAGGGAAGAACCAGTCCTATATACAGCAGTATGTAGTGTGTGTGTGTGTGCAAAAGCTACTTAGACAAGACTGTCCTCCACCAAAAAACAACCAAATCCATCGTATGTTCAAGCAGTGTATTCCCATGTGGTCGCTTTAAAGACCGCAGACGTCTAGCGGCCGTTATGTACACGGCCTCTAGAGGTCAGCGGTGGAACTGTAAAGTCTGTGTCAAGTTTGTGTATTTAAATGGATTTGCTTATATTCTATTAAGTAATCTTGCTGATTCTATGCAATTTCACCCTGACCCTAACCATCACCCCGCTTCCCCAGTCAGCATGCCAAAGTGTCCTTAGGTAAGACACTTAAACCTAAACCCTCCACTGCCGGCAATGTATGAATGTGACAAGATCGAGTGGTTGATATGACTAGAAAAGTGTTTTATAAATACAGACTGTATTTATATTTATATATGATGGAACTCGTAAATGGACTGTATTATACAGTCCATTTACTAGTTCCATCATAGGAAGTGTAGGATCCAGTCTTTTAGGAGCTTCACCTCTACCAGCCGATGAGAGTCAGGGTGTCTGCACCATCTGCTGCATCAGTTGTGACATTTATTCTGTTATCTGCCTCTTGTGACTCCCTCGACTTTATGCAAGTGCAATACGAAAATGATTCAGAGCCCCTTTATATCATAACTTAACATACAGCAACATTAAAGAACATTTTCTACAACCCTTGCAGCTTGGATTTAAATAGTAGGTGAGGAGTTTCTAAAATAATTTGTGAATCTACATTGTGCCTGAGGATTATGATTTAGAGCGTGCAACAGAACATTCTACTTCCTTTACCATTCTTACTCTGAAATGTCAGGATGCATGCCGAAGAGATTGGTCAAATTAAAAGCCAAAATTTAAAATTTGTGTTCTGTTTTTTAACCATTTTCTACCATTTCTTTCAGTTTTCACACTAATGTGATTTGGTGCTAAAAAACCACAATGACATTCTCAAATTACTTATTTTGCTAAGTTATTTGTACAAATAAATATTTGTCTGATTCGTAAAATAAGCTTATCGTCTCAATTTTGTCAGTGTCGCATGATACCTAAAAACAAACAGCCTGACAGGAACTGTGCTTACATAACGCAAAATGAAGACATATATGTCTTACATATCTGACTTCCAATCTGACCAGTGTTTTTTCATAATCACTTCAATGGACATTATTCAGTCACCTGGTCAAAAACACAACTGAGATACTGTTTAATATTTTAAATATAATTTTGCAGTCATGATAATCAGAAAACAATTGTTAGTTTAGAAAGACGATCTCCTAAATTTAAATGGGGCAAGGCTGCAAAACGGTGTTCAATGTGGTGAACGCACGCTCGTATAGTGGCTTTTATTTCTTTACATAAATTGTACATGAGATGTTACCATATAATGTTATTTAGTACATATCCTCAGATTAATTTAAGACTGTGTAGTACAGGTTCAAATCTATCACAATGCAACTCGTAAAATGATTGACACTGCAGCATTTTTAACATCTTAGTTTGCTTTGATTGTAAAGCCATGGATGAAGAAAATGCCACTTTGGCAATGTTGTTTGATAAACAAAATCATGCAGATAAAGTGGCTGAATATTTTGTGAATGTGCAGTGTGCAGACGAGGTACACACCAAGGAGAAAGACTTTATGGAACGGGGGGGGGGCAATGAGGCTGAGAGATGGAGGTAGAGAGGTGAGACCATAAACATGGGTAGAGAAATGAGTGAGCTAAGGTGTAGAAAGAGGGGGTGGTGGTAAAAGAGGAGGGTGGTGGTGGAGTTTAGTGTGAAAGGGGTTAATAGCAAAGTGGAGGCTCAGAGCTGATCGAAATGCAGAGCGCGTCCCCCCAGCCCTGTGCTCAGTGATGAGTTGGAGCTGAGATCTGGTGCCCGCTATAAAGGAGCTCATTGAAAATAATTCAGAGTGACGGCTGTGCAGGAAGGGAAACAGGGTGGGGGTGAGGGTGGGTGGGGGGTGTTGGTGAGGAGGGAGGAGGAGGGTGGAGTGGGGACTGGAGGGAGGGAGAGAAGGTGGTATATAGCTATGAAGGGATCTAGATGGGGAGCAAAATAGGGTAGAGTGGGAAGAAAGAGAGAGGTGGAGATTGACAGAGAGGCGGGAGACAGGCATGGACGACTGTTGATAGGGTGAGAGGGGTCAGAATTATGAGGGGGAGAAGGGAAAGTAAAAATAACAATCAGTGTGTGTGTGTGTGTGAGTGTGACAGTGAGAGAGGAGAGAGGTGTATGGTACTACAGTGAAGACTATACTCAAAACTAGATGTCCAATCAAAAGTCAACAACACCAACATTATTAAGTCCATCACTCTTACGCTCCACAATACAAAAGTACAGGACAGGTTCAGAAATATAGAGTTTTGCACAGTGGTCTTATAACGTGGGATAGAAAGTAGTGATGGTACAAGAATACTGAAGAACAACACAGGTACAAAAACTGAGGTACAATTTTCAAGGTTAAAAGAATCTGCTAAGGCACATAGATATAGAAAGGGACTTTGTGGTAGGACTGTTAGGAGTGGGGGGAGGCAAGGCCGTGCCACAATCTACTGCAGCCTTGGCAGCAAAGGCACGAACCCCCTGGCACTTCACCCTTGACTGTGAAGCAACCAGCAAAAGAAGTAGACCTCGGAGAAGTAGATGGAGGTTTGAAAGACCTGAGATGTGAGAAAGAACCAGGCCATTGAATGCCTTCAAATTAAACAGTACGCATTCAAAAAATGGTGAAAGATCGATTTAACACCACACTGGAGGTAGTATGGACAAGGGTGACTGAGAAACAAGTACAGTCATGTAGATCTCAAGAAACAAAGGCATAGATAACTTTCTCCACATCATGTGGAGACAGCAGAGACATGATTTTGGATTGAGATCAACATTTAACGTAACCCTGACAAAACTTTTTAAAAAGCTTTACCATGTCAATGTTTTTATAAGAGTCTGAAGAGCCAAAAGAGATTCACTTAGATCCCTTAGGTCCCTTAGATTAAATTATTTCAGATCAACCTGTTCGTCTTTGGTTTTCTTTGGAGTTATTTATCCAAGAGGAAGCAGGTACACAACAGGGAAATGAAAAGAGAGGAGAGTCTAGGACAAATCCTGGTGGAACCCCAGAGGAGGTACCAGTGATAAGAAAACAATGATTTTGTTTTTTCTGCCCGAAACTGACATGAAAAAGGTGCTGCATCAATGTACAACTGAACTGTTTATATCAACTACACAATTAATCCGTTCCAATATTGTGTATGGTTGATATAACAACATATCCAGGGGGGCAAAAAGGTTGAGAACCACTGATGTTGAACAAAAACTTCATGGCAATCTGCCCCAAATTATCTAAGATATCCTACTTTAGAAAAAAGTCTTACCAGGGTGATAAGTCTGAGGATCCATGAATTGCAGTACAGAATAGGATAACATAAGGAATGGCAGCATACATGCATAACAATCAGTTATAGATGATTGGAGCCTAAAGTGAATTGGTTCCTTGATACTAATACCAAACTAAGGTCGCTCAAAAAATCAACACTTTGGCCTTAGAGCCAAAGGCTCTGCTCAACTAGACGCCAACAACATCACACAGTGGTAAAGGCAGAACAAGTCACCACCTTACTGTGGCTGTTTGACCACTGCTGTCAACACACACAGATGGACGTAGGTTTTAACCCGGCTGCAAGGTTAAAGTTTACACAGTACCACCAGCGTGAGGACAGACATGTCACCACACCGCCAAATGACTTGTCTCAAAAAAATAAAATAAAAAAATAAAGGAAATAAGCTGAGAAAAATGGGGGAGGACAGACTGTGGTGTGGGAGGAGTGGGAGCTGTAAGTCATGGCCTCCTCTCAGCAGCCTTACTACATTAATGTGGACCTCTTCAAGACCTCTATTAAACTGTGTAAAGCTCATCTGAAGGAGCATCCTTTACGCTAACGCCACTGTGTTAAGCACACAGGGAGTCTGCAGAGAGGCAGGCGGGGGTTAATGGGGCTTGATGCACTGCAGGGGAGGGGTGAGGATGGGATGGGTGAGGCAGGAAGGGGGGTGGGGTGGTGGGGGGCAGGAGTGATGGGGGCACTGATGGTTTGTCAGATCCCAAAGCTGTTACCCTCTACAGTCATAACTGCGGTGTGTATGATGAGAGGGAACGCGCAGGGGCAAGAATTGACCGCAGCAGCCTGGTTTTTGGGCCTCATAAATTAAAGTAAAATTCTGGTTTATTACAAGTTGGATGTTGGTTTCATATTTTCAACATGTGAGCCCTAGAATCTCCCACCTCTTCATTTTTCCTGCAACATCCAGTCCATTTTAATATGAGTAATCATAAAATCTGCTTCTAAATAACATTTTAAATATTATATTAATATAAATATATATTTTTTAGTATTTTTAGTTTAACTAGTGCCCATTTACACAACCAGCAACATTAGCATTCCTTTCAAATCATAATGAATGGAAGTCAAACATTCCCCTTTTATAATTTTTTGCTTTGGTCCCCTAACAACTCCTGAGAAAAATATTCGCTGCTAAATGCTCTGCTGTGTTCATCAGTCAGTCGCTGACACTCTCTGCTGGTGCTGACCCAGCAGTGTACAGACATTTAGTTTTAACATTTGATAAAAAATAATTTTAAAAATGTGCAAAAGCTGCTGAGTGACTGTTAGGGTAAATGTAATCTCCCAGCCCACTCTGGTCTGCAGACAGGCCAGGTACAGGCCTTTCTCTGCTCATTCAGCTGCATGCATTTTAGCCTCTCTGACAAATGAACCATGTTTTCCCTCTGTGAATGCATGCAGGACTCATGGAGGCACATATTCATAAATCAGTGTACAATGGTGCATTCAGTGGTCAATAGAAACACCATCCGCACACTTACACAAAGCACGTACACCTCAGAATAGATAGTTGAGCCTTGGCTCATTGCTCTGGCCACTTTTCCGAACACTACCACGTCTATGATGAGATATCGAGCTGGGGCTTCACACCGCACTCTGATTTATAAAAGACCATCTCGGCGCGCGCTGCCGTCCTCCCACTGTATTTCACCGCCGCAGCTCTTCAGCTTTGAGAAGAGGATGGGAAGTCACAAGGGTCTGAGTGGAAAAGTGAGGCGTTGTCCAGATAGGTGAAACAAAACAAAACAAAACCAAAAAAAAAAGGGGGGGGGGGGGCTTGGAAGTTCAGCGACAAATTAGAACTTGGAAGAAAATCGGATTTGTTACAGAATAAGTTACACAAATCAAATCAAATACCTTGAATAATATTACTGACAGCTCTTTAGACAAGAGATGAAGAGGTGAGGAGAAGTGGGAGTGGACAGAGGGGTCTTTGCCTCTCAGTCCCATCACTATGTTGTGGGATCTAAGTGGGATCAAACCACAGCAGCCGCTCCTTTGCTTTTTTTATTTATTTATTTTCCCCATAGCCGATCAATTTAGCGCGGCGCAGAATGCTGCGGTAAACATCGACAGAGTCATTTTCTGGCATATTAATGTTTACATCCAATCAGCAGGATGTGGGGGCGGCCTAATTAACCCAATCAGCTGGAGGAATGTGCCAGCAAATGAGAGCCCCACCCAGGGACTGCGCACAATTGATCATTTCAACGGACTCTCCACTCAATTGTTTCCTGACAGCACTTCAGAGCACCTGAATTAGTGCGGGTGCATATGGTGATTAAAGAAAAGTTTGTTTTTTTCCTCTTCTCCTGCTTTTTTCCCCCCCTTTCTCATAACCATGCTTGAAAGAGATGCTTCCAGCATCATAATCCAAAATTGTAGGGGGAAGGACTAGTTGGCATAAAGCAGCAGCAGCAGCCGCACAATAATCTTTTCAGTTATTCCACCCAGCAGTTTAATTACTTCTGGAAGAGCACAAATGATCAAACTGAATATGTTCTCCATTTTGGAGGAATGATTTATTTCCCCGGCATGAAATTGATCAAGAATTGATTTGTGATGGGATGTGAAGGTGGGATATGGATGATTGCAGACAATCAGTGAGTTACACTGAAGTAATGCCTTTTTACTGTGGGTTCACCTATCAGTTTCTCTCATGTCACAGAGCCAGAAGCTGCAGTGTGTTAGTGTGTGTGTGTGTGTGTGTGTGTGTGTGTGTGTGTGTGAGGGGGCCGGAGAAGAGAGGGGAGGCGGCAATATCAGACCAAGACAGTAAAAAAAAAAAACAGTCTGAACCCAAACACAATAATAAAAACCTTGGTGTTATCTTCTATGCTCACAACACACACCAGCCCTCTGCCTCTGTCCCTGCCCATCTCTCTGCCTCGCTCTCTCACTTCTTCTTTCTAAAACAGCCATGCTTCCTCTCCTTTCCTCCCCTCCCAGCGTATGAAAAATCAGCAAATAAAAAGTTACATTAACCCCACAGTGACCTTTCCCACGTAATACACTGCGGCCTGATGGGCCAGCCCGGGAGCTTCATCGAAAAGCTGTCATTCTCTGCTATCCCAAGCACTGCCTGGGGAACATTTACCGGATAATTAATATATTAAATGCATGAAAAATAGTTACACAGGGGCCCCTTTGTCAGCTCTTCCACCGCATGGGGGGAAGAGGGATACAGCCTGTGAACCATCAATATACAAGCATCCTACTTCAATGGGCCATCATAAAAACTGCTCATAATTTTATGGCTTCATTCACAGCCCCCGCCGTAAAGGAAGGCCATATTTCCTCGTAATTCACTAGAGCTCGCCATGGCTTTTTTTTATGATTTGGCGGTTTTAAGCCGCTGCTGCCGCCAAAATTATTGAGGCGCTCCTGGCCCCGGTGTGAAGGACGAGGAGGGGTCAGCAGTGAGCTCAGGCATGACAGGGTGTGACCAACGGCCTCCAAACGCACGCACACACCACTTTTAGATTCCTGCGCCTCAAGCGCTGATGACAAACAGCTGACGCGTGGCTACTCGGCCCCGCGGCTGTTCCCGCTGCCTTGCAGAGCCCAGATCAGCAGCCCTTCCACTTACTGTTTGTCGGATGTCTGCGCTTAAACCCACCCATAATACAACGTTAAAACGTGCTTTCTCAATTGCCTGTGTCTAGTTTGGTAGCTGATAGTATTGATTATTTGTCCAGACTATCCCACCCCCAGGTTATGTTTGCCTCTCTGACGGTGTACAGTTTGTGATGCTTATGAAACTGAAACATTATTTTTATTTTATTTTTTTAAATCAACAGTTCACGTTCCACAAATGGTTCTCATGTTTCTCCAGAAAATCTATTAGACGTCACTATCATTGGTTTATTCCTTTGGCAGAGAATAGTTTCAGTACAGTTCCAGAGGTGGAAAATTACTACTTTAGGTTGCAATATGGAGTCACCTGGCAACACAAACAAACAAACATACAGACCAAAAAATGACACCACACTGTTTTGATCCATGTTTGCTGGACGGCACGGTTCTTCAACTGTCAATCAGTGGAGGAGTGTGGAACCACTGTACATGTCACCTGTGGGCTCATTGCGCTTGCTTGTGGCATTACGGACTTGTATCGCTGTAGGGCAAACAAATTACACGACAAGTCATTTCACCATCCACTTTTTATGCTTTTCGCCTGTCATGTATATAGCTTCGTGATTCAACCCATGACCCTAACCAAAACTGCCTTAAATTACACCTGCGTAACATGACACACATAAAAGCTTAAAATACATGGACACGGCACAGAAAATGTCCTGCATTGGAAAGTAGCGTGCCATCATACAATACCATGTTATTACGGTAGGGGATTAAAACAGGGACTGACCCACTCTGTAAAACCTGGTCCCATATTCTTACTAGAGGTGAAAATGTTTCATGAGGGTACTTAAAATATCAGTGCAGTATGCAAATCCCCCCTCTGTTTTGTAATTTTACCACAGATATTCTTCCTTTTGCGAAATTAGTATTTAAATAAAATAAATTCAAATTGATTCATTTAATCAAGAAAGTGCTTGTGTTTTTGACATCCTCAATTGGCGTCAAAGAATCCTCAGCAGTCAGCTGATATGTGTAAAGTGGATATAGTGAAACATGAGGGGTTGGATTTCTCAGGAAGAAGAGCAGTTGTACAGTAAGAAGCTCTCACCTATCCTAAGCTTTCATGAATAGAAAAATATAGGAAAGGAGAAAAGTCACGTGGTAGGATACAAACCGTTTGTAAAACTTTGCATTCCTCGTGTTTGAACGCTGAAGCCATGCTCCTTTTCTGTCTGGTTTTTGTGTGATTAAGCGGCAGTGTGCTATTTACATGGGAAATTAACTTGAGACCATGTGATGGCTATTATCCACCTTCAGACACATGAACAAACATGCATATTCTGCACGCGCACAGAGCAGCAGGTGTGCGTGTGCACGCACAAGCACGGAAGCATATGTTTGCAGGCATGGAGCACAAACACACACAGTATGCTTGTGCACACAGCGCATATTTGCAGATTCTTATTGCGAACCGACAGATATATTCACCCACATGTCATAAAAACACCATTGTGCATATTTCCAGGCATAAAATGCACTGCCACACATATGGATGTGTGCATGTTATCGAATTATCACAGTAATAATTAACTGCACTCAAAGACTTCAAAATGTGTATAATAGTGTGACATTATGGTGAAGTGAACACAAACTCTAAGGTCAATATTAAAGACATTTCACAGCTCTTCTTAGTGAGTTTTGATTATCCAAAGAACACAGAGACATATGACCAGGTTAATGCCTCAGAACGTCTCTGTCAATTCCACACGATACACTCCCACATGCCTGCGTGCCTATATTCACTCCGAAGAAATATACCCTAAGACCTGGGAGTTTATAATAGTCCTATTCATTAAATATTGCTCTTGTCAAAAGGGGTGCTGCTGGTAGAAGGGCATTTCATTTGCGATGAAATACAAGCCTGGAGAAAGAGACGGAGATCCTGGAGGAGGCCGCATTAATTTTCTGAAGCAAATGCCCCCGATTCTACCAAATGACATTCTGTACCGCTAGCATTTTTTAATGTGACACAAATGGCATCGAGGTACAATTTAATACCAAAATACTGAGTCAGGAGAGCTTTCCCAGGATTCAGTGAGGGAAAATCACCGGACTGGAAGGTCAGGCTCAGAGTCAAGTGCTGCTCCTTTATTTAAAGATGTTAACTCAGAAGTCACGTATAACCCTGATGATAGCGAAGGGAAGGTTAAATTGAGCAGCGTGACTGGCACAAGTCGTTTCTATAGTGGATTATTAAAACGCTTTTCATCCACAGACACTGGTGGCTCAGACAGGTGTCTTATCGTGTAGAGAGAGACCAGAGACCAGCAGCAAAGTCTGTCCTCTCTCACCAAGAGGTATAGTCGGAGTGGAACCAGAATAATGTTCCTGTTTAGTACCTATTGAGTATCAAACTGTTTGGGCGGGGGACTTGTCTTAGAGCTATACTGACATTTCAAATTAGGCCACTCAGTTGAGAGCATATCTCCGCCAAGGCCCAACAGTCACCTTAAATTTAAAAAAGCGGCACCAAATTGCACACACTCATAGATATCCGACCCCTTAATATGCATTATCAAGATCCATCAATTATGCCCTGGGTAATTGGTGAAAATGTCAAAAACTATCTTGCAATGTTAAATAAAGTGAAAAAGAAAATGATGGATCTGCCCCTTTGTACACATCCAGGGGGAAATGTAATGGGTCCTTTCTTGGCCCATGTCCCAACCATCCACCATGTTTCATAGAAATCTGTTCTGTAGTTTTTGTGTAATCCTGCTGAGAAACTAACAAACAAACAAACAAACAGGGGCAAAAACCTCACCTCATCGGTGGAGGTCATAACATTCATAGGATCCTCCGTCCTGCTGGGAATTTAATATAGTTGGGGAAATGCAAAATTCTTAACTAATTTGGTGTGTTTTTTTAGTTTTTACCTCTTTTTTTTGTGCTTCAAGGTGGTTCAATTTATATTGTGGACAAAGAAATAGGCTTGTGGGAAATGCCTATAAAACACTTTATATTTAAATGTATCCATCCCCAGGTTGCTCAAGCTCAAGTGTCCTGAAACACTGCTCGTGTTGACCTGGGTGAGGTCCTGCAGCTTGCACAGGTTGTTGTATATATAAAAATCTCTAAACCCTAAACATTCATTTGATCAATGTGCGTCATGATTCTGCCCCCAAGAACCATTAAACAAGACTTTTTGTTATTTCTTGAGTGATATTTCCTAACTTTTTAGTTCTTGTAGACTGTGGTTCGTTTATTTAATTACTCCCTTGATTTCCGTTCCTTGTGTATAATGTTTGTTAACTTACTCCTGTTATCCCTTGTGTTTCTTGTATGGAGTTTGCTATTTCCTGTTTTACTTTGTAGTTTCTTTCCTTGTGTCTCTTCACTTCCTTTCCCAGTGTCTTGTGTGTGTGTATATCATCCGATATCGTCTCTGTGATTCCCTTTTTCTTTTTCAGTTCGTCTGTAAGGTTTGTTTCGGTCTGTCATGGTTAGGACTCCTGTATGGTTTTCATGTCCTCAGTCTCAATTTTGCTCCGTGTTGCCCCCTTGCTGTTTTCTGCTTTTTCTTTTGTACTTTCTAGTTTTGCTCCTTGTGTTTCACCATTTGGATTACCTGAGTTGGATTTTGCTTTCGTTTCACCTCTTGGATTGTAAGTTTGGTTTTTGTTCCTCCTTCATTTATATACTTTTTTTTACTGCACTCTGTATTTGGGTCCTGCTCTGTAAAACCTGACAATGTGATATTTATGAACTGCTTCTGGCAGCTGCTGCCACTGCTTATATTGCTTACTGAAAATGATGTAAAAAGAATGAATGAAGTGAGAAGATGCGGTTTATCATTTATCAGGCTGGTTATATTCCTGCATAAATGTTAAGTGTGTACTTCTTCTTTCCTTTTGTGACGCATCATGGGTCTTCCCCGTTCAGATGAGAGCATTTTAACTGTGCAACAAAACGTGTGAATCCAGAAAAATGTCCCTTTGCAAAGTGTTGCGCTTGTTGGTAAAATCGGTGTGCATCATCAACCACGGAGAGAATTGAATTATGCCGTGTGGTATTCATGCAATCAAGTGAAACAAATCAAAATTAATTTTGTCGGTAATTGAGAATATTTAGCGACAACAAATGAACAGCGCTTGATCTTGTTTTTTTGGCACTTGCTGGTTTGACTTGGCTTTTTATTAGCCCATTCCAGTCTTGCTGTTAAACAGTCTAATGCCACAACCAACCAATGGTTTTTACTCTTATTAATCCCATGCTATAAATGGCATGGCAAATTAACTCAGATCTTCCATTCAGGCCAGGAATTGATTGGCCTCTGTCACCACTGAATCCTCTTCGCTCTGCTCAAGGGAACCACATTCATATGCTCCCAATTCAAAGAGGAAGAGGAGGGGGGGTAAAAAAAAAAAACTGTCTGTTGTAGCCAAACTGGCGAGCTGGCATTGTGAGTGTACAATATGGAGTATAGGTGATCCCGGAGAGCTCACACTAAGCAAGCTTAATCCTGTTGACTAAGAATGTGTATAGGGAGCCATGCCAGCCAGCACTGCGGTACGGAGCGATGACTGGGGAATTACTCTTGCCATGGCAAGGGTGGTCCTCCAAAGCATGAGCTGTAGCTGCCGATGGCTGCCAGTGGGCACCAGCGCTGGGACATGCTTAGCAGTCAGCTTGTTCCCTGCCACAAATCCCCACTCTCAGTGACTGGAAGTGCTGCAGGCCGGGACTCTCATGGCCTTAACTTTGTCGCATTTGAACGGTTGACTTGTGAAACGTATGACATACAGGTTTGATGCTGATTTTGCAAAACCCTGCTCTAAATAAAATTAGATAAAAATGTTAATGTCAATTTTCAAAAATAAAACTAAGTATGAAATATGTACTTTAAGATTAGATTAGATAGTCCAAATCGCCAAAGAAGAGTCAGAGTAGAGTCCCCTTCACCCTATTCAGAGACTCAAGGTTGAGTTTAATGTAAAATCTGTGAAAGCTAAGTGAATGATTCAGGGTGTTTCTTTAGGCATCTTAGCACTAACTATTACTGACAATGTGCATGTGCATCTGCATGTGGCCTGCTGAACACAAGGGTCTTCCCTTCCACAAAAATGAATAATGTTACAGTGTTAATACAGCTGTCAAAATCTATGCCAAATTATTATTTTCAGCGCTCAAGTCCAAGTGGACACTGGGTCCTGGGGTCCTGGCTTCCTAAAATCCTCAGCCTCAAAAGCCTTTTATTTAAGGATTGGGCAGGTTACATTTACTGAACTTCAACTCCAAAAATGCAGATCCCATGCAAAAGACAAAAGTTAACCATACATATCCCACAGCTGTAGTCATGCACAGATACTGCCTAGGAAATAAATTAATTTCCTAAACCGAAAGAGAACAAAATATTTGAAGTATAGTTTTCAACCGGTCTGTTCATCCTTAGAAGTTGGATAGATTATCTGCAGGTATTTATGCTGTGAATTCCATTCAAATCACTTTTTGTTACCAGAGCTGATTCAAAGCTTCCTGTGGACTGTTGCACCTCCATCAGAACGTTGGTGCTGTTTAACTTAAAGGGGCATTAAGCTATTTTTTATCCAATACACTTTTTGAAAATTCAGATAATATTTCCTCACGTTCCGCTAGCTGTTGGTTCAGTATGTGCCGAAAAATAAATCTGTGTGTGCAGTTTGTAAACATCACTCCCTGACACCTTAAGAGACGTGCCAGCGACAGACGCTACGACTCAGGGGTTTTTTTGCGTCGTGTTTAGTGCGTCGGCCTCCCATACCCGAGGCTGCGGGTTTGAGCCCCGACCACTGCACTCAAAAAATGCTTACTGCCCTTTTAAGTCTTTACAGGAGAAGCCTGTTTTGATGACTCTAGTTTTCCTGGTTTTGTTCATTTCAGCAAAATACATAGGGGGGGGGGGGCAAAAACGCTCATATATTGTAGCATAGAGAAGATCATTCAGTTAGATCAATGGCACATACCTGGGATCAATGGTGTCCAATAACAACATAAATGTTTAATACTTCAGAATGTGCACCGCTTCGTGCCTATTGTTCCCAATTTTAAGATACCTATTCATACTGAACAATCATTTCTGAATAGCAACATGAGTGGCAGAACGCATTGCACTAATTCAACACTCAGCCCTGCTCTGAAGGTCAGGCTTTAACAGCTTTAACAGAGGAAAATCCTATGGAAATCTCTGACTTCAGATTAGCGCTGTCTACCCGATTAGAACATTCTCACACACGTTGAGCCATAAGGAGCGGAGACTATGCCACTTAAAAGCTACATTGTTCTGCGGAGTGAACATGTCAATCCTAATTCCTTTAGCTGCCGTTAACAACCCATCAGCAAACTGGCAGTTGCAGATTGAACACCAGTTGAATCTTCGCTCTGAGCCCAGATCTTCCTGAGGCATTACACCAGGGTTTCATCCTCTAATACCATGATCTAGACGGGGAGAATACACAAAAGACAGATATTTGACACATTGTCGGTACTGCGCTCACTTCTTCGCCCTTAAACGACTGAATATGAGCTGGTTAATCAGCTCCGCTTGAGGTTAGTGAGGTGATGCAGGGCTGACGTCTCCCTCTGTGTCCGCCGCGAAGGGGGCTCTGCTCTGCCCCTTTGGAGAGAGCAACGAGATGGGAGGGACTCCTCAGGGGGCCGTAAGAAGACATCACCTCCACCCCTGCATTAAATCATCCTTCTTCTTTATGAGCTGTGTCCTGATGGGCCAGCAGACGGACGGCTAAAGGCCAACCGTGCCACTTGGGTGCCTCCAGAAGGAGAGCAAGCAAGCAGAAGGGGCAGTTAGTGGCGCAAGCAACTGCGCGAGCGCGCACACACACACACACGCTCTCTAAGCCAAAACAATTATGACTGCGTACGTGCATGTATACTGTAGGCTTGTGCTTGTGTGTGTGTGTGTGTGTGTGTGTGAATAGGGAATACAAAGCTTGGTTTCACACCATAGGCTTCTGGTCACAGCCCTGTCATTAAGATAAGGGGGTATTGTGGGGGTACATGGGGGTATTTGGGGGTAAGCATTGAGTACGGTCCAAATTCCGTGAGGTCCAGCAATTTAAATGGTGAAGCATTGCACAAGGCTGCCTTGACATGTGGTGTAACAGCTCTGGAAGAGGCTAGTAAGTGGCTCTTGTAAGTGGAGATCACCTGATGTTATGCCTAACAGACTGTCTGCTAACAGACATTGGTCAAAACTGAAGTCACATTGTCAAAACTCTTCTCACAGTCATTGAAACAGAAGTCTCTGTGCACCAAACTGTGAATGGTTTTTCATAGCTTTCACACAAAATGCATTCAATGACCACATTTTCCAAAAATCCATGAACTCTTTTCTCATAGATACTCCACCAACTGCAAAACACCATATATTTGCAGGACATTTTTCAACTGCTAACTCACTGTTTTCAAAACTCTTAAAAACATATTCAAAACAGACTGATGGAAAATGTCATGCATTTCTGCAGAAACCATATAAATCTAAAATGTATCTATTATAATCTTAAAAATTTGTAGAATAACTTATTAATAACATATTCATGTTTTAGTGCTTCTCTACCAAACTTTGCGGTGACCTTGACTTGTGACTTCAGTATTTCTAAAATCTTGAACCTGTCAACAAGCAGCATCCTTCACTTTCCACATTCACATTGGATCCATTGTTAATGGAAACAAAAAAAATCGATTAATGCAGCTTTATAACTTTCAGGTAACACAACTGTTAACATCCTGCTCTGTGGAAGACTTAAAAATGTCTGTAATACTTTGCCAAGCCTATTAATCCAAAACTGTGTAATACATGTTTATATACATGTTATACGGGGCTTTGATGGTGTGATTAAGAACTGGTCACTGTTGAAGGCCTTGTTAAAAGAATGAATAGAGGTAAAGGAAAACAAAACAAACAGCAACTTAAGGTTCCAACACGAGAAAGTGTGTGTCTCTGTGTGTGTGTGTGTGAGTGTGTGTGTGTGTGTGTGTGGTTGTGCGTGTGTGCATGTGCGCATGCAGGGTGGGGGGACAGCCCCAGGACGAGCAGCTGTGAGCAGATGTCAGCGAAAGTGAGCGAGGGACTTTGGAGAGAGAGAGAAACGTGGCTGGGCCAACCCTCTAATTTACGCTTGAGTGGCGCTGCGCCGCTGATATTTACATTTAAATTGATGTTTCAGATACTTAATTAAAGACGAGGACTGGGCTCTTCTGGTCGGCGGCGGCCTCTTCCTCATCTTCCTCCTCCTCGGCAGAGTGCACAGACTGCTCACTGGAACCTGCAGCACTTCCCTGAGCCCTGTCAACAGCATCTCACTGGAGGCCAGTTAGTGACAATGCACCCCTGTTTTGCTCTATGGTAATTTTCTTGGTGCAATATTGAATACACAATGCCCCCTGGTGGTTTGTGACACCAGCCCATACACAAACACAATGCAACTCCTAATGTCCTGTGGTTTGTAAACAATAACAGTGGGTTGGGCACTTATTGAGCGTATCAAGTGTGTGAGCTGGTCACGTTGGAAAAGGAGGCAGGGTCAATGATCTCAAACCACTGAGACACATTCAGGGGTCAGAAGACAAAACATCAAATGAACCTGATGCCAAATACTACAAAGTCCTTTTTGAATTTGGATTTTGCATTTTTATGTTTTGGAGGTGCTGATATCAGATCATTTATTAGATTTATACATAACATAGTTCTGATATTTTTATTTGTGTCAAAAACTCCCCCAGAAGCCTGTATTTGCTAACTGTATCTGCCAAGTAACTGCTAAAAATAGCTTTAAGCTACAACACATTGAAAGACGATGTTGAAGTTTCACTGCTGTATTTGTATTTGGAAGTGTCCCCTTAGTTTATTACATAATATTCATTTCTGACGCTTTTGTCCAAAGTGACTTATGATCATCGATTGTTTGACTCATATGAGAGGCAGCATTAGGCCTTGCCTTAGGGCCCACACTAAATTTTAGCCATGCCCTGACCAAGAATCGGACCCCAACCTTCTGTACCAAAGTTAGAAGGGGGAAACCAACTAAGCTACAGCAGCTTACCTGACAACTTTTTTACAGATTGATTTGAAAAGTCTGCACTATGTTTGCTCAAAAGCAGTAAGACAAAGTTGACTGAAATTAATGCAGAATTAATATTAATTATTATAATTATTATTAACTGCACGGTATTGTAGTGGTTAGCACTTTCGCCTCACAGCAAGAAGGTCCTGGGTTCAAATCCCAGTTCAAACCAACCAGGGCCTTTCTGTGTGGAGTTTGCATGTTCTCCCCGTGTATACGTGGGTTCTCTCCGGGTTCTCCGTCTTCCTCCCACAGTCCAAAGACATGCAGAATGGGGTTAAGATAATTGAAGACTCTAAATTGATGGTAGGTGTGAATGTGAGAGTGAATGGTTGTTTGTCTCTGTATGTGGCCCTGTGATAGGCTGGCGACCTGTCCAGGGTGTATCCAGCCTCTCGCATAATGTTAGCTGGGATTGGCTCCAGCCCCCCCGCGACCCTTAAATGGATAAAGCGGTAGACGAGGGATGGATGGATGGATAATTATTATTAATATGATGAATTACATCAACTCCAAGAGTACATTTTCCAATTGTCATATTGAAATGATTTGAAACCAATAAAAAACCTGGTAAAAGTATTCAAAATACAAGCAGATGTAAAGCAGTTAGCTGTGATGTAAAGTACAAGTATTAAATAGCTTAAATCAGTCAGGTCCATTACTGTGGTCTTCTAAACCTGCATTCATCAACTTTTGACCAGGTGGGGGCAGCATAGCAAACTGTAAACACATACTTTTTGACATATTTTCACTTCACAAATTTATTACGGTGAACTTGTCTGCAAGGAGTGTAGCAGAAAAGGAGCAAATATAACATTTAATTGGGGCTGTGTGTCTGTTTCATCTGAGTTCAGCAGCATTCACTGTACCTTTTTGCTCTGGTTTGGTCTCCATCAACTCCTGAGGAAAAACATGTCTGGCTTAAGTTGCTTAATCCTCCTCTTAGTTTATCGAAACTGTAGTCTGTAACTGTGACTGGGAGCTGGTTGCTGGCAGCCAGGCGTCGTACAGTGGACAATATTTTCACTGAAAACAGCTGTATTCTGGTGCTGGAATTATCATTGGCATTAGAGTTTGCTCATGAAACCACTTTAATGAGCTGAAAGCAGCTAAAATGCTCTGCAGATAATTCTCAATGGGTTTTCCCACTGCAGTGCGAGCTCTTTCACATTACGCACACGTATTTGATCAATCATGAATATACACAATCTTGTTTAATGCAGCTGTAACTATTCATTTTGTTTAAACCAGAACAAATACTTAGAACTGGATGATGCAAATCCACATGTTCCCACTGCAGTTTCTCTTCTTTCAAGAATTTTTTGTTGATTTGTATTAAAAGCTTTAGCACAAAGAGGTTGACCCAAGCCGGCTTCAGTCCCGGCCAACACTTGTACAGTGCTTGTGCTGTAATGTCCCTGAATGGATGAGGGGATCCTCTGCTCTGTGTTAACAGTTTCTCCAGTAAGGCCAGTGTCCTGGTGCAGCGGTACTCCAGTCCTGATGAACCGTAATCCCAACATGCTTGGATGTCCTCGCCGGGGCCCTCAGAGGGGCCGTCCGACTGCCCACAGGCCAACTCCTCTCCACCACTTGCTCCCAAACAGCCTTTTAATAGGTTTTAAAAGAGGGTTATTAACATCACCTGCTAATTATGTTAAGGACCTAATTAGGGAATGAGGAAAAAAGGGCTTTTTGTCTAATTAGGTTTTCTTTCTAAGTACACTGATAACCAAGGGAATGCTGAGATCTCTGTAGAAATGAGAGTGCAATGAGCCAGTGAGAGGATGCTTCAGAAAAAGAGTTAACCCTTTCAACAGAGCCCAACTCTATTAACAAGCCACTGGCAGAGTGCAATTACCCCCCAAATCGTTTATTTGGGACATGTTTATCTGGAGTGGGAGTCTGCATCATTTAGCGCATTATAAACTCAATAGAAGCTTCATTAGCGATTACAGTCGGTGGGTGGTATTACCTGCCTGATATCTGACTGCAGCCTGATGATATCAGCTGCTGCCGCCGAATTACAAGGCAGGGACCTAATTTTTCAGCCTATGCTGGTCTGTCCTTGCTGTTTCCTCCACTCAAGTGCTACCCAGCCGGTGCACTGCCAACAGCACTTCGCTGGGCCTTCAGCTGCAACATGGCAATGGGAAGAGACAACATACAATGACTTAATCACAGAGCAGGAACAAGAGATGCTAGAGCAGAAAGAGGGGTGTGTGTTAAAAGAGGAATTATGTGATTCAAGCCTGGAAAGTGTGTGACGCGGCTCCAGTGTCTTACTATTCAGATAAGTGGCAGAGGTTTGACATTGAAGTTGCACAGCAGTGAAGTTGTTTGGAAGCAGTGGAGGCAGATACATTAAAGTGAGGCACGTTCTGTTTCTCCAACATTAAAAAAAATATATATTACTCATAACTACTCTTATTTCATTTTTATTGCATTCTTGAAATACAAAAAAAAAATTGTCAACTGATTTTCACAATCTTTTTTTTTGTTTAAGTTTTTTGCTGTGCACAAATTTAAATCCAAATAATGATGAATAGAAATTAAATATATACAAGTTCCATAAGTCAGGATCCCTGGATGTGATTTGAAATTCACCCATTTGCTGCTTTGCAGAGCTACAACATGAAACTGTAATGTTGATGTCTTATTTCTTTTAAACTTATTTGTAAAGTTTTACTTATAAACAGTTTGGAGCCGCCATTACACTTGTCGGAGATTGAGAACTTTAAGACCCTAAAGCCTAGATGGTGGAAGAAGTGAAGGCCTTTTTCTAAGTAAATATGTGTGTAAAAAATAAAAAAAGGGTTGAAAAAACAGTGTTAATCCTCCAAAGGAAATGAACTGTGCAAATGCTAAAAATGATAAAAAGGAATGGATACAGCTCAATTTGGCCTCTGCCTCTCTTGTGGGTGGATTTGCCCATGCCTGCAACACTTTGTTTCTGTTATCTGGTCAGAATGTCTCATTAAAATCAACACAGATTCCTAACATAATATATCATGTCATCAAACAAGCTTTGTCCATCCTTACATTTGGCAAGCTCAAGCTTTTTGGCAGGCCAAAAAACAAATAACTAAAAAGTCATTCTCAAAATGTGTGTCTGCTGTTCGTAGCACTGTTCTAGAAAAAAAAAATGTAAATAAAGTTTTCTCACCAACTCTATTAAACAAGTGACAGTGATGTAAATATCCCCATTGAACAGCAGAGAATGGATTCAGAGGTTGCTCAGTAGAAGGGAGTTTGTATCTGCAGCCGAGGCCTGACAGCATTAGAGGTCAGCACATCAGCTCTTTCAGGTGGCAGGAAAGAAACTGGTACAGTGTAATTTAACAATGAGGAGATGGAGGTACAGATAGGGGGGTAACGAGGAATGGAAACGAGCTAGTGATACGCCTCTGGCCGCTCGCGACGGGAGTCAAGTGTTGGGAACCCACGGCAGCACTTCCTGTGTGATTACATGTTTAATTTACTTCACATCTCAAAAATTGTCTGCTATGACAGAGCCAATTTACAATGATCCCCGTGTGAGTGTCAGGCAAACGAAAGGAAGGCTGCAATGAAATCCCTCCCCGCAGCCTCTAATGGAATCTCAATGAACCCCCGTGCCAGCGGGTCCGGGAGAGCAGACAGCTCCGCCATTAGAGCCGAGGACCCGCTTTACCAGAACACCACTCGCCTTGGCCCGTCTGTTATTATCGCTTCATTCTCCCGGGGTGAAGCGACGCCAAGCTGAAAGGCGGCGGGGGGAGAGAAAAAAGGAGGTTCCTCCAACTTAGTCCTGTGTACCTTGACATTTGCTAGATCGAGTTCAGTTGGGGTTGGGAGGGGGGGGGGGGGGGGGGGGGGGGGGCAAAATAGCAGCTCTCTAAATTGACAGAGCTGGACACTGTGTTTAAACTGATAGCTGATCACCAGGCTGGTGCCTGATGTCCAATCTCGATTCCAAATGCACAAGCAAAGCATGGATATTGCACACGCTAAGTGTCTATCTTTCTGTCATTTTAAGGCGAGGTAAAAAAGAAAAATCCATCTGTGGAACATTATTCAAATCATTTTAAGGTTCCGCGTCTTGGGAAATTTCAGGTCAAATTGCAGAGCTCCGATTGAAGGTTTGTGCTCTTATCTCAAAGTCATAAACATATTGTCTTACACTAGTCCGCCTTCCCTCCAAAATTCAATCCTGGAATATGCAAATTTGAGACTGCCACTGGAACAGCAGCAATACATATGCTAATTCAGTGCTGTTCAAACAGACACCAACCATTCAGTCTGAGCAGACGTTAACTTCTGTCGTTACTTCACGATATTCCAAGAAGACATTATTTATCAAAATGTAAATTCATACCTATATATTAATTTGATTACAGTCATCTGCTCCTTTCACTTTCTGTCTACATTATGTAAAGTAACAATTTATAAATCCCGCCTGTGTTTTGATTCCTTAAAAGTGTTTCTCCTTTTCATTGTAATATAACCATTGAGGAACTAGATAGGCTGTTGTTATGGCTGTTTTTGAATTTAGCAGATCTTCATTATGCTTCAGAAATAGATTAAATTAAATCAAAAATGAAATAGAATGAATAAAAACTATAACTGTGGTCCATTTACATATAAGATGCTGACTCTGTATGCCTTAATGCACAATCTAAACAAATTTAACAGAGAACTTTGGCAGGTCGCATTTCAAATCCACTATTTATAAAATAGTGAGGCGCCTCATGCAGAATTTGTGTTGACTCTCTTAGAGTTTGTTTAGGATGCATTCAACACTGGGTCCCTCTCAGGAGATCACCTGCTATTCATATAATAAGGATGTAAATGAAAGAGATAATATCAATGAAAGCAAGAAGAAGTGAAGAACAATCAATCTACTGAATATTGAACACAATGTATAGTATAAATGTATGTACCATTTTTGGGAGAAATTAGTTGCTGTTATTTTTCTCTATTTTTAATTTATATATGTATTGGTGGAGTGAGGTTTGATATCCACAGCTCACTTTTCATTTAATCCAACCACCTTCATTAGATGATTCTCAGTTGAAGGGCTTTTGGGAATTTAATTGATAACCTGTCCTTTAAGTGTTAAAGGACAGGTTATGACATTCAAATTTCAATGTGCACGTTGAAAAAGGCCTTCACTTCTGTTATTGTCTCTATTTTCCATACTGGCCATGAAGTGATCCATTTAATTGAAATTTCATCATCTTACAGAATACTTTTTGGTTAAAAAGGTTGGTAAACTCTAAGGGGACACACTACAGTTGATATAACACCTCTACATGTTTACATATAATAAGCCATGTCCTGTTCCTGCCTTGTCTGCTGCTACCCTCCCCTGACAGCTCCACACCGGGGCTCTCCTTCCTGAAGCTGCTGTGAAACCAGCCTGAACACATTTCTATCTGCTGCACTGGAGCCGTACTTAACAGAAAACATAGCCCATTCCCTTGGGCGAGGGTTGGGTGGGGGTTTAGTAGCAAGGGTGTTTACTGTTTGCAGATGCCAACCGATGTGGAGAGACAAGATGAATTTGACAGCTAATGTAAAAATAACAGACAATCATAAATCAAGGAAGCAGGCGTCGTGAGTCGATGATGAGAGTTAATCAATACAGGCCTGACTTTGCCATTGTGCGAAATGGCACTCCATTTATTACAGGGGGGACTTGGAGGAGAAACATTATTCATATTAGAGTATGCACATGCTGGTGGGAGAGAAGTGGAGGGAGTGTGGAAGGAGGGAGCTGCTTAGTCATTACAATGCTGGTGCAAAGGGCCCTCACTTAAAGCGCAACATGAACCCAAAAAGAAACATTATTTACCATTTACTCAAACTCAATTAGTTTAAATCACAATAGATGATTGCATGTCCACACAGCGAGTCAGCAAGTGCTGCTCCCTTCCAGTCTTGGTCTAAACAAGTAAAGAGGACCATCTCAGACAGGACAGTTAATGATCATCAAATTTATTATAGAACACCCAATGCAATAAATTCAACTGTTCTGTAGCCAAATGGAATTGGGTGGAAGGGCCATTGTGCCTCTAAGTGCACCTTATATGTTCCAACATTTTAGTGAGAAACCATTTCAAAAAAGAAGAAAATAACCTTGTCCTTAAACCACTCCTAGTGCTGAGTCACTCTGACTGGTGCTGGGAATGCTGAATACAGTACATGTTGTAGGTTGATATCCCAGCCTGGAGCATGTTGTCATTGCCTTTTGTGTAATGTGGTCATAATGTCTCATTAATATGGGCAAAGATTCCCTTAGAAGACTAAATATACAATCGAACTTTGCAAATCATGTCACTGACGAGCAAATTCAGAGCAAGCAAAAAAGGACCAGTCGCAGGGCATTAGTCAGCTGATCAAAGCATTGTTAGCAAAAACTAAATTTTAGCAGTAAAGTTTTCTCACTGATTCTATTCAACAGTTGACACAATACGGAATTATCCCTATTGATTATCCCTATGATGTCAGCGTTTGCACACTTTTGGAAAACACAATATTTGATATCGGCAGCTGACGCCTATCATCAGTGATGGGTTAGATGGTTAAAGTCTATAATAATACCACACCAATATGTGCTAATATGAAATAAGATATACCGCAGGGTTTCATTCTTGGGCCTCTGCTTTTCTCTTTTTTTTATATTGTACCTCTTTGCAAAATTATGTAATGGAAATTATTTCCAAATTAAACTTACCTGCTTGTCTGCTCTGAAAAGATGGATGTCAAAAACACCTGCTCAGATATTCACATAAAACTGAGATTCTGGTGAGTGTTTGCATCTATGTCCATCCTGGAAGAGGCACCCCATGTGTGATGCGCTTTCGTGTCATTGTAGTATTTAAATAGGCAGAAAGTGATTTTGGAGAAAGATTGTGGGTAGTTTTTTTTAGATTTTTTGACTGCCCTGGTTGGGGCTCGAATGCCTGGAGTATGGGAGCCGGACGCGCTAACAACGAAGGCCAAAACCCCTGAGCATTTGTCTCTTCAGGTTTAGGACAGTGATGTTTAAAAACTGCACAGTGTTATGTAGTGGGGTCCGCACCATTAGAATCTCTGCATTGGCTTCCTTTAAAATTCAGAATAGAATTCAAAATACTGCTCCTAACCTACAAAGCCCTTAATAATCAAGCTCCATCATATCTTACAGAGCTCATAGTTTCATATTCTCTCTCTCTCTCTTTATATCTCTCTCCTTCTCCCACTTTTTTCGATCTCTCTCTCTCTCTCTCTGCCCCCATGTATCTACATTACAGGTCACTAACTCTGTTTTCTCTCTCCCCTAGTAGATCTGACCCCAGAGCTGCAGGATCCAAACCCGTCATTATAATTATTACTATTATTATTATAAATAACATCATTGTATTTATAAGTATCAGTTTTCACTAATTATAAGTATCAGTCTGGTAGAAATTAAAGCAACTGTTATACTACCCCCCCCCATCCCCCGATATGTTTACAGTACATGTCACTAACCCCGTTTGTGTTTTCTATCTCTCCTAGTGTATCTCTGACCCCAGAGCTGCAGGACCCAGACCCGTCAGTATTATTGTTATTATTAATATTAATATTAATATCATCACTAATAACAACAACAACATAATTGTATTTTTTAATTATAAGTATCAGTCTGGTAGAGATTACAGCGGCGGTTGTAAAACTGTCCTCTCTCTCTCTTCTCTCCTACTGTCTCTCCTCCCACCCTCTTTCTGCCCACCTCTCCTCGCTTCCTCATTTCTCTCCTCACCCCAACCGGTCGAGACAGATGACCGCCCACAACTGAGTCTGGTTCTGTCAGAGATTTCTTCCTGTTGAAAGGGAGTTTTTTCTCTCCACCGTCGCCAAGTGCTTTGCTCATTGTGGGATTTGTTGGGTTTTCCCTGTAATATTGTAATATTGACCTCACTATGTAAAGTGCCTTGAGACAATGTATGTTGTGATATGGCGCTATACAAATAAAATTGAATTGAATTGAATTGAATACACATCCAAGGTTTACGCTCCCTTCGATCGCAATTTGTGAGTCCGCCGTTATGATGCGGGTAGTAATTTACATGGTGTGTCTGGCATTCAAGGGGTTAAGTCATGAGCAAAATGATCATAGGCAAGAGCAACATGGATGCAAATATTTACATTACTATCGCCTTTTGGAAGCTACAGAAGCTAACAATGTACTTAACTAGCAGGCATCTAACCTGTAAGGCAGGAAATGCAAAGGCATAATGACAGAGGGAAAGGAGGAAACTTGGAAATATTAACATTTTCCTCAATCTTTTTGTCAAATTGCCCCCAAAAATGCCTTCACCGTTTTATCCTATTGGTTTTCTATACTGCATGTGGCTCTCAGTTATGGGGTGTGTAATTTTTGAATTATTACATGGTACAGTCACACAGGGCCACAAATGGCTCTAAAGTATCCATACTTTAAAGTTGAAGCTCCAAGAAAATATACAGAACTATCTAATGAATTGTTAATCTATGGTCCCTGGTCACTTTTTTCCTGCTAATCATAAAAAATTCAAACAAAAATACCAAACCACAAACAAAACACACACACACACACACACTCTTATTTAGGATATCTGGAGTGGTATTGCTACTTTGGAGTGTTGAGGCAGATGTAGAGGTAGGAACAAGAGATTACAGACAGCTCTCTGGCACACAGGCTGATTTGAGTGGCTGTGGCTGGCCTCCTCTGGGGAAATCGGGCCTTAGGAGTGGGGCTTCTGATTTACTCCAGGCCCTGGCATGTCTTGCTGATGAGCTCCAGGCAGTCCAAGCCCCATGTGGGGATTGGCTCTGACCAATATGGTCCCTTCCACTCAAAAGGACAGGGCTAATGTGCAAGAACCCAGGCCTGACGCCCCATCAACACCCCTCAGCAAAACCCCCTTCCACCTTCATTTAAGACTCACTCTATCTCGCCTGACTCTTCTGCGCTCCCATTGCTTCTTCTGCTTCATATCAGAGCCTCTCTATCTGTTGCCACCTCTCTCAGCCACTCTCATATCAGGACCTCTTTTCCCATCTTCTCCTCTTCTCGCCTTCGCCTCTCTCTCTCATCCCTCTCTGCTGCTGCTTCCTGGTGCTGCAGTCATTTTTTTCCCCACCTGAGGCTCATTCCCAGGTCTGGGGGAATGTATGGCTTTATTTGTATGGCACCAGCATTTTATTGGATTCCTATTGCTTTGGAACAGAGGTACCACATTCCAAATTCATCAAGGGCCAATTTAATTCAAAATTCATGAAGTGGGCATCCGTCAAGATGCCGGCTCCAATGCGCTTTGTGTGGTCTCAGGGTGCCTCCTGTATGCATACGAGACCATCAGTAACTCCAGTCCCATTTCCGTCTCTGATTAGAAACTACTGAGTGGTTTCCTTTGGCTCAATACCGTATTTCAACAAAAAAAAGGCCTCATTGCTTCTTTTTTCATTGGCCAAGGAACATCATCAAACATCTCATAGACCAGTAACACACAAAGCCTAACTCTTATCTAATGCCTTCAGTCACCAGCCGAGAGACGGCAATTTAAGTTGACATGGAGAAGAAATCTTTTGTCATATTTTCATCTCACCATCAGTAAAGTGTTTTACTCATTCCACAGTACCGGATAACGTGCTGCTTTTTGCACACTCTCATGTATGTGAATATATAACACATGGTCATCTCTGATTCCACGCACACTCACAATGATGCATTATTGTGTTAATGGCAGGCCGGGATTTTTAGGTGCAGTTCTTCACTCTCTAGCTGGAGCTTTTTTTAATGTCTGAATCTCCACACTACCACCAGGAACTGGCCGCTTTGCAAGGTGAGAGAGCGGTCGCGTGGGCACTTATGGGCCCCAGATGGCTTCCTTGTGCAGTTTTCGCAAGCTAATATTTTGAATTTTAATATGCGCTAAGAGTTCCTGGAGGCTGGCTGGCTAGTAATGCATCAAAGTGTAACTTACAGCCCACATTTTTAGTATGACGCACAGCAGGGAAATTTGGTAAAGTGGTAGCAAGGCTTTGCATCAAAAATGTGTGGAATTACATAGAGCATCTTAATCACGGCAATAGGTTTACTGGTCTGTTTACTTTACAATGACTTACTCTGTCAAGTTTGTGTATTTAAATGGATTTGCGTTAAGTACGTTATCTACTGGTCCTCTGCCATATCAGCCTAACCCTAAACATCACCCTTACGTTTACAAGCTCATTAACCATTAATGTTTAAAGCCCAAGATACTCTGAGGTGAAATAAGTATTTGTGGTGTACCTCCTGTGGCGCTATTTTAGGAAATGGTCAATATAGTTGTTTTTACCACATAGTTGGTCAAATGAGTTGGAGGACTTGTTGTTTGAAGCCCTTGTTGTGGGAACATTTGGACATTGGCTTCCCCTTTCTTCTTGTTTGAGCATTATAAACTATGTGAGTGGAGTCAAATTTGTGACAGGATATTTTTCCTCTATGGTTCACAGAAGGTTAGTAACCTTTCCATTATGATTTGTTAAATGAAACAAAAGTTCAAAGTGCTTTGAAGGAAATTGAGCTGTTGAACTGTTTATAAACTGTTTGTTTGTTTAAGTAATGAGTCAAACGTTTTATGTAAATGAAAAGGGTGATTATCTAGGACTTTTTATCAAGTCAACTACACAGCACTACATTCCATGTTGTCACTGCTCCAAAACAATATTCTTACACACAAACCACTTAAATGTATATAAAACTAATTCACAATAGCAAATTAGCAGAAAAAATGTTGTGTCCTGATTATATTTTCTATTAATTTAATCAGGATATGATGTTAATTGTCACAGTATTTGGCAAGATGCAGATAAAATGACTGAAGACTGTTTTAGTAATATCTATTGTCTAATGTTTTAGTATATCTAATCCTCTTTAAAATACAAACTCTTTATTTTGTCTATGTCTGAAAATTCTCACAGCATTTGGTTAGGTTAGAGAAAGTTTTCTGATTCAATAATGATTAGTTCATACCGATTTCAGACTCACTGCATATATTATAATCATTTAATAAAGAAAAACTTGTAAATGTGAAAAATGTGCATTGGTTGAAAAGCCTAAAACAACAATCCTGGTGATTTCAAATAGCAGCCCCCAGTTTATATCCTGTGTAATAAAAAACATGGAGCATTGTGTTGGAAAGTTAACAGCATTTATTACTGTGTTTTATTTTATGTTGTAGTACAACACATTCTATTAAGTATACTCTAAAATGTCCATGGTTTGACAGTGTTTACTGTAGCCTATCTGTAAGTCAAGTCAAGATCTAACATCACACCCGCCCCTTCACTCTTCCCCCAACCCTTTCCATCCATGATCCAGCTCTTTATCCCTCCCCTCATTGTGACCTTTGAGGACCATGCTGAAAATTTCACACAATCTCCCTGCACAGCAGTGGTTGCACCAGCACTGGGAGCCAATATGTTGCCATAATTGGGCCTGTAGTAGGGGCAGAGTCCAAGGCAATTAATCCTTTCCTCCTGTTGTTTGCACCCGGGTTGGCAGTGACAGGGTGCAACGTAATTGGACAGGAGCACACTTGTCCCCTCCGTTTTACATTAATATCCTTTCAACTCCAGACTCTAATGCTGGCCAGGTTGAGAATCCCACTTCTGCCACCAATATCCACTCAGTCTCTCTTTTCCTGCTCTCCGACTCCCACCTGTCAACCACCCACCTGTCCTCCATCGCCATGCTGGACTAATCTGCAGCCCCGATGAAGAGGTGTGTGTGTGTGTGTGTGTGTGTGTGTGTGTGAGTGTGTGTGTGTGTGTGTGTGTGAGTGTGTGTGTGTGTGTGTGTGCAAGAGAGAGAGAACAGACAGAACAGCACAGAATCTGCAGACTGGACCCATTTTAGTTCTCAACAAAACTTATTTGTATGGTTTGAACTTGGTGCTTTTGAAGAGTGATGCCAACTATTAACTTGGAGTATTTTATGATTAATGCATTATAAGAAGCTCTAAAGAGCGTGTTGTTTTGCTACTGTCCATTTTAGGCCATATGTGCAAGATTGGAAAATGTTCTGTTTAGCACTCCCTAACGACGGTATCAAAAAAATGAAACTGTAGAAAAACAATAGTGTATTGTACTCACCCATCCACTTCCCTCCATGGATCTGATGTGGGGATGGTAAAGGTAAATAAAAAGCTAAACAAATTGCTTGTTTCGTCATGGTATTAACATGCAATCAAAGACAACATATCTGGATCTGAAGCATGTTGAAAAATGACAAACTCAGTAAACAGAAACTGGGATCAGATTATCCAGAATACATCCGCGAGAGGCCCGGTTTGCATTGTGATGGGATCCTGACCAACAGACAGAGGAAATGCATGTCTCCGCCTCTTTCTGCTATGACAAAAATGTGTGTCAGTGAGCTGCAGGCCAGCTCTTTCTCTGCAAAGGAATAAATAATCACAAGAGACTTGTGGGACCACAACAAGATGAGGGTCACAAACATGAAGTTAACTAAATTAGTCCAACAATGGCCTGGTGATTAGAACTAAACATTAGCTAGCGGATTGTTATCGGTGTGTTCATAAATTCAGTATAAAAATCTGAGCTGTCATTCAGAAAATCACGGTTTTAGTTTCAGATCACTCAGGAGGAGCGGATTAATGATTTGAGGGCTGCAGGCAAACAAGGATATAAGTCTGTTGTAGTGGCCCATAACCAACAAGTCCTCCAACTCATTTGACGAACTCCGTTTTATGTGGTCAAAATGACCAACGTCTACCATTTCCTAAAAAATAGGGTCTCTACTGGTGACTGACGGTACGCCACAAGCACATATTTCGCCTCAGAGCATCATGGGCTTTAAACACATGGTTAATGAGCTTGTAAACGTAAAGGTGATGGTAAGGGTTAGGGTGACATGGCAGCGAATCAGCACGATTGCTTCACAGAATAAAAGGAAATCCACTAACATACACAGAATTGACGGACTTACCAGGTCCACCGCTGTGTACTTAACTACACAACAGCATAATACACTCTTTCAAAAACGGCATATTTCGTCGTATGAGTCAAAGGAGAGCGTCCCTTTAGCAGCTGAAAAATTTGAAAAGGAACAACTGTATAGATTTGAATAGCAGTAGTTTTTTCTCTTCTCCCAAGGCTCTTCAGGTTTATTTTGTGACACATTAGAGGGGGCTGGGATCCACTGACTTACAGGACTTATCACATGACTTCAGTTATCCATTGTATAAAGAGGGCATTATGTCTCTCTTATTCTGTACTTACTTCCCTTAACCTCAAACCTTTTGAATGGCATCATTTCCTTCCTCCCCTCCCTCTAATCCCCCCAAATTCTCATATAATTTTTTTTCTCTTGAACACCCGACAACCCCCCCGACTCTCTTTCCTTCTCCTTTTCTGGGCCAATTCTAATCTCTTGAAGCGACTCTTCAAAGCCTAGGTGTGCTTCAAAAACAAATCAATAGAAGTATAATAGCACTGTGCATGCTTTGTAATTTTTATATCATTCGGTTTTTTTTTCTCTCTGTTTATTCCCTCTCACCATGCTTACTTCTCATGCATCAAGAGGGAGCGGGGGAAGGACAGAGGCGGGGTGGGGGTGGGGCACATACAGTTGAGAGCCCTCATAAACTTTATTTAGTATTCTATGAATTTCAGATCAGTTATGTTTCATAATGACACAGCAAAGCGGGCGAATGGTGGAGGGAGAAGGGGGGGGGGGGGGCGCGAGGGGTAGCAGGTGGAGAGGAGACAGGGAAGGCAAAGGGAGAAAAAGGAAAAATCAATACAGCTAGCACACTTTTTTTCCCTGGCAAGGCAAAGAGAGGGGATCTATTGTGGGGGAATGATGATTTATGTCAGGGGTGGAAGGGCCGTCAGGGTGCGTCGGGGACGAAGGTGTGCGCCAATAATGATTAATACCCCACCCCTCCTATCCTGGAGACAACCCAGCCAGCACTCTCTCAGTCTACCCCCACACAAACCACCCCATCCCTCCGCTCTCCTCCACCGCCACCACCCCTTCTTCCCCCCTTATCCTCCCCCTCCTCCCCTCTTTGACACAAGATCTTTACCTCCTATTCCAGACCGCACCGCCAACCCTCTCACATGCAGACATTTGCTGTAGAAATACACAGCAAAACCACGAGTAAAAGCGTCAACCATCTCCGACTTTAAGTTAAAAAAATATCACGTGCGGCACGCATCTGTGTCCCGTGAAGCCGAGCTGCTGTGAGTTTTGTCGCTTGCAGTTTGCAATGGAATGAATCCGCAAACTTCTGCACTTACAGTTCATCAGCTTTACTCATTCCTTTAAATACTGGACTCAAGCCACATTCTGGCAGGTCAGTGTTGGCATAATGGCTGCTTCGTGGTTATACTGGCCAGCTGACTCGTGGAAAATTAAATACAGCTTTAGGCTTCAAAATGTCACTTTTCTTTACTCACTGTTTATGTTTTGTGCTGAGGACAGTTTGAATTGTGTCTTTTCCTCAGACAGACAGACCTGACAGACAGAATGATTGTCTGTAAGTTCTGCACTGATTTTTTTTTTTTTTTTTTATTAAAACTAATTACTGTATATTGTGTTGCTAAACTAACTTGTTAAACATTAGAATCCAGTCTCTCCCACAGACAAGCTTCTGATCACAGAGGGAAAAGAGGCTTAAAAATAGCATGGAAACACAACAGTTTGGAAAACATTCAACAAATTTCAATTTATAATTTTGACCTTTTCTGGTCAATATTCTCATCTATGAATTACTTTCTCTTTGCCCTGAAATCTCTTAAATCAGTTCATTAAGTTGCCTTTTTCTTTACATCTTCCCTTGTAAGGTTGGTCTTGGTGATAACACTTCTCAGATGCCTTTACAGTATAATCATTCATGAACAGAATTTGTATTAATTAATTTGGAGTGAAATATGCTTGGACAGGAAGTGAGCAATATCTCTTTATAGATTTTCCAACTCACTTGAGTTGCATTTGGGTCCTGCATATCCCAAAATTGACAAAATCCAGGGATACTGTAACCAGGTTTTTATATGACCTTGTGTTGGTGTTTATGTGAAACCGTCGATTCCCGTTTTCCCCAGTCCGCATGCCAATGTGGCCTTGGGCATGACACTTAACCCTAAATTGCCGCTGATGGCTCTTACGGCAGTGTATGAATTTGACTTGTGCTGTAGTCAATGTGGTCAATAAACCTAGAAAAGCGCTATATAAATACTGTCCATTTGCCATACACTTACAATCTGATATCACTGTTAATCGTAACAAAGCGCGCACAAAACACAAAGGGTGTTAAGCTATTCTTTGTATTGCAGATTGGAAATCACGTCATACAAGACATGCATTGTAATAGTAGTAACACAACCAAGATGGGAAGTAAAACAATAATGAAATAATGGAGAGGATAAGAATCTCAATGTTTCATTTATGCTTCTGACAGGTTTGGAATCAGTAGGGACATTCATCTGCCACACACAGACATCAAATCTCTACAAAAAACAAGCAGGGCTCTTTTGAGAAAGGGATTCTCAAATGGCACAGGAGATGGTGAACTCTTTAGTTCAGAATCCAATCCAATGCCAAGGAAGATAGATGAAACAAGGAAAGAGAGCTGAACTTCAGTTTAGTCTTATGTGTTTCACAGAGACATGGCCACGGGAAGATACTCCTATTGCTACAAACTGTTTGCTATGTCCCTACCCTTCATACTTCACATCCAAGAAGTTCTCACATGCCATCTTAGTTGCTGTTTTGGTGTTTTTCTTTTTTTTTATTACATCACAACCCCTGTCCCAATGGGTCCCAACCGAGTACTACATCTCAAGGCTCTCTTTTTAATGAATCAACAGTGGGACCATCGACTAATGATGTTCGACATTTGTTGACTTTACTAAAAAGAATGAGGCAATCGATTTGCCTTAAAATAATCACTCAATAATGTTGAAACTCAAGTTCAGGTCACGTCATGATGAAACGTCCTGTTGATGAGAGAGATGAAGAGGAATAAAATGATCAGACTGGTTGGAGCTGACACAAAGACCAAGGTAACTCAGATAACAACTCTTTACCACTAGCAGAAAAGCATCTCAGAATGAACAACTCGTCCAACCTTGAGGTGGATTGTTCTACAGCGGGCGAGACCACGTCAGGTTCCACCCCAGTCTGACAAGAACAGAAGTCTGAGGCTGCAGTGAACACAGACTCGCCAACACTGGACAGCTGAAGACAGAAAAAAACATAAACAGCTCTGATGAATCTGGATTTCTGCAGATGCTTTCTTGTGCTCAGTCAACGGCATGAATCCATTGAGCCGATCTGCCTTGTCTGTCAGTGGATTATTTTGTTACAGTTGTGCAGTATACAGTCAAGAAAAAGGTTTACTCAAAATTATGGTAGATCAAAGATGGGTGTGGTCTGACCTAGAGCCTATAGATATGAGTACTGAATACTCATGTACAGTAATATTATAGTAATGTCTACTGAGTAGTCATGGGTCAGAAGGTCGACAGGCGATTGAATTCGAGTCTCATCATATAATTGGTCAGTTTTTCTTGTTTGAGTCTGTGATTGTTTGCATTTGAAATTAGACTGGCTCAATAATCAGCATTTCCAAAAGCAGGCAGGTGCAGAGGTTTGTTCCAGTCCTGCAATGTGATGTAGCAGTGATCCAAAATCCAGGGGGAGGCAGAGATGTTTTGATAGAATTTCATTACAGTCCTTTATAAGTTGGCTCTGCGTAAGTCACTCTCAACAATGAAGGCTGCCTCGGGATGTGAATTCTCAAGTCTGTTAATTACTCTATACAGCTTGTCCAGGGCACAGGTCTTATCAGCCTGAGGTGAATTCACAAGTTAGGTAATAGGGACACTAAGATGTTTAAGCGAAAATGGACCTGAATGCTAAAAGATTAGAAGTTCGTGGCCCAACTACTCAATGATATTGATATTTCAGATTAATTTTGTGTTCATTCTCATTCATGTCAGTCCAATATTGAAGTTGAGAAAACACAGGAATGTGTGTAATTTACTAAAATGTACACAATGCAACATATTTATTACCTTATTGTCAGGGCACGCCAGCCCGGTACACTTGGAATCTTTATAATTTATCATTTACAGTCTAAATTTAGCAGCTGTTGAATAAAAATAAAAAGGTCCCATATTTTTCACTTTCAGTGTGTTTTGTTAGAAGAATTGATATCCATAAGAAGATATATTTCTGGTGTTAAGAACAAAAACCCATCTCAATGTAGTTTTACATCTCCTCTCTGACACTTCTAGCAAGTTCCGGTCGGCCCTAAGCCACTCCTGATTGGCTGTCTGTTTTTCTAAGTGGCCAGGCCAGCCACAGGGAGCCTGCCACTGTAGCTAAGTAAAACGCAAAATGCAAATGATGATGGTCAGTCAGCACTGAAATGAGCCATTCAGAATTAAAATGTTGAATTGTCTGTTGGGAAGTTGGGATGACTGCCTGGCCTGTTACAGCATCCTGGTCCAACGCAGGAGCCTAATGATCTTACCGTAACCAGTGTGCTGCAGAACAAGCCAGAGGAGCGCAAGTGGCTGCAGAATATGGGACATGAAGGAGGTGGGTGATGGCTCAGCTGGGACAGCAAGAGTGGAATGCAGTTAGTAGATTAGGAGGAAGACACCTTTTTGTCACCACCAGACTACGTCTAGTTTTGACTGGGATTGAATAAGACTGCAGATTGGTGGCGACGTAAAGGTGAGCGCATGGAAGGAACATACCAGTGAAAATGGCTACACTCGACTAACACACCAATGTTGTAACTCTCTTTGAATTCAGTACAGCTTGTGACAAAGTCACAACACAGCCCTCCTGGAATTTGTATTATATTTTTAAATTAGTATTTTCTAATTCAGAAGGTTCTCTTTTTTTCTACATTTGGCCACTCCCTGTAAATCTTGTTGTATTTTATGATTTTAAATATTCTCCACATGTCTCTGTAAATCAGTAATGTAACAGTGGTACCTTATGCCATTGATCATACCAAACCAAACAGCACCCGTCGGTTTTATTAATTATGAATTAAACTCCCCATTTGTAAAAGGAGAATTGTGGCATTTCTATTTTCAAAATCACATTGTGTCACTATTGCCACATTATAATCCTACAATAAATACAGTATGATGTTTGATATTGACATGATTATAATTTATTACAATTATTTATCCATCTTTGGAGCAGAGCGGCTTTTATTGCACAATTTGCACTTGAATTGATCACAAATAATTGCCTGTTCTTTCAAACACACACACATAAATGGAAAGCATTAGCATGGCTCCGGATCAATGTTAACTCTCGGTCCATCTCTATGTTGGCCACTTCTCAATTCCTGTGCAGGTAATACACTAAATTTCCGTTGACACATTGCTGTGATGAGGCAGTCCTTGATTTGCAGAATGTTTTGTTGTCAGTCTTCCAGTTACTCTCCTCCCACCTGCCCTCTCGCTCTCTCACCCCCGCCTCCTCCCATCCGTCCTATTCTGTCTCAACGCGGCTCTATGTATGCCATGGGGTGATGGATCTCTGGCTCCCCAGCTGTGTGGCTGCAGGACAGGGGCGGTCACTTTTAAGCCCAGCATCAGCACTTTGTCTCTGCCAGAGCTGTCAGCGCTCACCACTCGATACAAAGAAAAAGAAGAGAGAGGCAAAGAAAGAGGGAGGTGGGAACGACGGAGCGGGCTGGAGGTGAGATGGACAGAGTGAGAGATGGCTGCCTGATGAAGGAAATGAATAGACGGAGGAGACTCAGCAGACAGGAGATAGAAAGAGAGATGAAGGAGAGGAGACAAAGTGCTTGTCTCTTCTGTCATGCTACAGCCCTGTGGACACCAGTGTGTGTGTGTGTGTGTGTTCATACCCCTGAGCACCAAATGTTCTCACAGGAAAACAAGTGTGAGGATTATCCTCCAAAGTGAGGACATTTTTTCCGTCCAGTGTACGCCTGATTTGGAACCACTGAGCACATCATGCGGCTCTACCTCCTACAGTTGCATTACGTGTTAATGTTGTAGTGCGTGCCAGTGGTTCTGTACACAGAGCTTTCCCCATCTTGCCCAAGGGCACTGTGGCATTATGACTGGAAGAGCCAATGATCGAACCTGTGACCTTCTGGTTAGCTGATGGCCCCCTTTTTCCATCCTGAGCCACAACCACCCGAACTCGGCATCTCCGGATAATTAACACCTCTATCATTTATGTGGAGGAACTACAACAGCAGAAGAATATATATATATATATATATATATATATATATATATATATATATATATATATATATACCTCTCTGTATATATATGCAGAAGACGGGTCTTCGCGGGCGAATAACAAAATGTTATTTATCAAAGATTTGACAGAATGATTTGATGTGATGACAAAGTATTGCTATATAGAGTCTTTGGCGCTTGGACTGCAATCAGCATCTGCCCTGAGCAGCGGGAAAAAATGAATCCCCCAATGGAGTCCGGACACTGTTGGTGATGGTGGTTGATGAGTTGATGTTGAGATGAACTGGTGAGTCTGCAGAGTCTGGGCGTTGATGGCGAGGTGGAGGGTGCATGTAACAGCACCATGAGAGAATTAAGGCAGGGAGCGAAATCATATTTGAGCAGACAGCAGCAAGATGATAGGTCAACAAGGCAGGTGTGTAGTAATGCTATTGAATGGTTAAGACCAGCTGATGAACAGCTGATCGCTGAAATGACAATGACAGCAACATACCGAGAGGGTGCGTGAGTGGATAAAAGGCAGGATGAAGGAAAATTACACTTCTCCCGAAGAAAGCATGAGAGTAGTCTTCCTGACTGAACCTACGCTAGAGCTACATGTAACGGATACAGATTTCATTCCTATTGCTCTTGTTCCCATTGTCATCAACAGTCAAAGACTATAACTGACTATGAGCTCATGGAGATATGACAATTTAAGGGGGGGGGGGCTAATACATTGACAGTCCTTTTTGATATAACCTTTGGTCCACTTTAGGAACAGCGGGGAGATTGGCTTCCTGCGAATGATACGGCGCACCCAGGAGGCCATTCACACCCGATACATGTTCTCACTTTGTGTTGGCTATTCAAGAGGAACCTCCATGTGAAAGGCAGCCTTTGGAACGGGCCTTATTATTACCTGTGAAGCAGGCAGCACCCCTGTGAACTATTCTAATGCATGAATGGGACGTTGGGGTTGGCCTGGACAGGGGAGCTGAGGGGGGGAGGGATGGAGGCAGGGGGAAAAAGGAGGTGAGAGGGAGACTATTGTGCCCTATGCTGTTTCATTTTTTTTTAATTTTCTTTTGTACATCTCTGCATAATCTAGACTAGAGGATGACTGTTAACAAGGGCCTCTGCAGTGGCCTGTTTCTAATTTTAGGGGGCACCCCGGGGTCTCCACTGTCCTTAAAACATTACATCAAATGCAACAACGGGGGGGGGGGGGGGGGGCGTTTATACATGTAAACAAATGATGCTGAGTATCTCATTTGCGCTGCGCAAGCAAAGTTCAGATTTCATCAGCAACACTGAATGAACAAGGGGGCACTGAATACAAAGGCTGGGGGGTGTTGAAGTGGGAGGAGGGCTGAAAACCTCATTTCCACCCTCCACTGACTCCCTCTGCCTCGGTGTAAGAGATTACTCCGCAGCACACCAACCGACAGCCTGATGGGAGTACGTACGAGTGTGTGTTTTTAGGCAAGAGGGCAGTACACGTGGTGAGGACAGAGAGGAGTTGTTGTGTCTGTATACAAAATGGTAGTGGGAAAACAAAACTGACAACCAGAGCAAAGTGCTGGATGAGGTGAACATCTGTGTGATGCCTAATTCTGTCTGGACAAAATATGCTAATGACTGAACTCAAACTGAATGAAAAGGAAAGAATTTACTCAGCATTTTTTTGACATTCTCTGACTTCATTGTGACATCATGATGACATCATCCCTACCATGAACATAAATGATTTCTGAACGATCTATATTAGCTCCAGGTCTTGTCTATAGTCCTATAGGATGCAGAGAAACCTCGAAAGATGCAATTTTTGAACAATGCATGTTGTCATTTTCTGACTTCATTGAGATTTCTTCATTACATCACTTATCATATGACATCATAAGATCGGGATATATATCATATATTCCATAACTTTGTGTTGTCACAATGAAACAGTCACAGTCCTCAGTTAAGCCCCTGGCGTGGCCCATTTAGACCCACCGTCCAACCTCACAGGATTTTGGTTTCTTTATTATTGTAAGATGAGATACATTTTTTGCAAGATTTATGTTTGGATTGCTCAAGATTAACAAGGAAATTAGATAGTTTGAATTTTAATTTATAATCTTATGTCTATGGTGTTATGTTCTTTTATTTAGAATGGGAACATCATAGGGTGCACCTTGCCCGTAAAATTATTGTTAGGATACACGGAGTGAGGTAATGTGCCGAGTGTTCAGATGTCCTGCAGTTTGAGACGGACATTAAAGGAGTAACAACGAAACAAGCTCTTCCCGTGTTTTCTCTCACCCACAGCCTGAACCTGCATTCATTTACTATAGATAAGAGTTGAAAATAATAACTCTTACATTATCTTTATCAAGGACTGTTGTCAATGTTTTCATTGGCCCCCCCAAGGATCTTTTCAGTTCTACTACAGAACACTGGTTTACATTTATCATTCTATAAAAGTTCCCATGCTGTTTTAGGAGTTTATTTATTAATCAGTTATTATGGTGTGTGTGTGTGTGTGTGTGTATGTGTGTGTGTGTGTGTGCCTGAGCGTGTGAGTGTGTGATGACTGCAAACCTGCTTACTCACAGTTATAGGATGAAATCCATCCCCTGGAGTCAGAGCTCCTAAAAAAAAGGATAAGCCACTTGACAGCTTTGTCTCCGTAGCTGCTGCCCAGCAGCACTGCTCCTGCTCCTCGTAATTTCTTACATAAATCCATATATGCTGCTGCTCCACTGCCCCTTCTCCTCGTAATCCACCTGCCGTAGTCCACTCTTACTGTCCCAGTTGCCCAATCAGCTGCCCCACCCTCCCTCCCTGAGGTCCCGTGACTGGCCTCGACACACACTGGCATTGTACCGTCCACCTACAGTGACTAGCAGTAACACAACGTGTGAACGTGGAGATATATTTGTCAATATCATTCATTTGATATATTGCTCCTAAGAACAACAACTATATCATCTTATGGATATCAAAACTATGCCGGACCCATGAGAGAGAAAAATCTACAACTTTTGTCTGAATACACAATCATTTTAACAGCATATAGCGGAAATGACACATGGTACGGAACATGTTCATTGACGTTCTGGCACTTCTGTGGTCCGTCTGGTACACGGGCGTGCTCAAACACATCCTGTACACATGAATACTTTGTGATCACTTGTTGAGTTCCAGCCTTGAGCCTCAGCCTTGGAGATGGAGCCCTCGAGCTGGGATGCAGCCTGCAAATCAATAGCAAATCAGCCCACTGGAGAGAGGACAGAAGAAGAATAGAAAAAGGACAACAAAGGCATGCCCTGCTCTCTCCATTTCACCCAGCTGCATCTTTCTCCTCTCACCTTGCTCTATCGACCCCTGGCCCAGTGCAGGCTGACGAAACTCTCTGAATGTCCCTGTGTAAACACAAAGCTACTTGCTAGTCTCCGTCTTTTGACTGTGCGAGTGTGTTAGCACTCCAATGCCCTTCAACCGTTTATTACCAAAACGAGCCGCCACCCAGAATTCTTATCAAAATCACACCACGAGCCCAACTGTGAGGGGAAGCGGCATTGTTTGCTCCCAAGTGTTGCATATTTTCAAATCTGCATTCAGCAGATTGTGTGAATTTGAGGCACTGTTTACAGCCAACCCTTTTGAATTCAACAGCACTTAACAAGCACATAACTTATAGTACTGTGTGAATAGGAGAGTGGTATGACAAGCCAGACCAGCCCGGCAAGGACATCATTTGATTCCAATGGATATGACAGCACTTCAGCATAATTTACTCTCCAAAGGAAAAGATGGAGTAAGTGAAAAAAGGACGCAGGTATAATGACGGTTAAGTGCAATAATCCCACAGAATAATATTGTTTCAAAGGATGAACAATGGAGGACAGAGGCCACATACAGTGGGGTGTAGGCCAGTGTTACCCTCGCAGCTAAATTGAATGGCGCTTGATAAATGAAATGTTGAGTTGTTAAGAAGGGAAAACAAAGACATATCCACCCCCACACGAACTGTCAATATGGTTAACAGCTGAAGACTTTGCAGCTATTATGATTAACTGTCAGATGACCTCCAGTGGCCGTAGTCGACATGAGCAAACAAAGACGTTTCCACATTTTCACTTCCAATTCAAAACTAATAGTTATCGTGGAACCGTGATGGTTCCACAAATCTTTACTGCGTGTTTATAATTGAAACCATGACGATGAAGGTCCTCCAACCATAAGGAAGTACCAATTTTAACCTCAACCCCGATCCTATTTTAAACCTAACCAAGGTGAATTTGGGACCAAACCTGACCAAACTGTAAATGAACTATATTTATACAGCTCTTTTCTAGTCTTATTGACCACTCAAAGCGCTTTACAGGACAAGTCCCATTCACCCATTCACACACTTTCATACAGCGCTGCTGTTTACTGCGCTTTTTCTGTCACATTCACACACATTCGTACTGGGGGTGTCACACTGTCGGGAGACCCGTCACAGGCAATTCAGGGTTAAGTGTCTTGCCCAAGGACACATCGGCATGCTGACTGGGGGAGGCTGGGATTGAACCGCCAACCTCCAGGTTAGAGGATGACTGACTACCTCCTGAGCCACAGCCGCCCACTGTGACCATTTCATAACCTTAACCGTGTACACGTTTGCTATTGTAATCATGAAAACAAAGGTCTCTTGTAGGTAGATGAACTGAATCTGGAGATGCTGTTATGAGGGAATTCAGTACTAATTAGGGACGGACAACTAATAGGGTAACAGCATACCATCAGTTCAAAACTTTATGAATCCTAAATAAAATAATGAGTGCTGCTACAGGCTAACATTAATCTTCATCTTTCAATATGTGTTAAATGATGACATTTGGGGGTTCCCAAGAACAACTTGTATCTATGAAAAACATAATGTAGACAGGATGGCTGATCAGTTGCTCATCTTTTATATAATTTAAAAGTGACTTTATATAGACTGCGTAGCACATCATGTGTTCTGTATGTTTCATGCAATTAACATTTGTCTTTTTATTAATTGCATTAATTGTAAACACAACACTGTGAACACCACTACTATTCGTTCAGCTAGTTTTTGGTGTATTCATTTTCACAAAATCGTATCATTCAAGATGGAATGTTGCATTTACTGTACACTCGGAAAAAACAACACCATAACAAACAACGCCTATACTCGCACTCACATCTAGTCTCTCATGTGCTTTCCTCGTCTGTTACTTCCACAGTTATTGCTGCCATGAATAATTTACATATGACCATCAAAAAAATTAAGCCATGCACAGTCCAGCAGATGACAAACGGCTCACACAGGGGATGGATGGAGCTGAGGCACGTCCCAGCTGGAGAGCTTTCCCATCAATGCAGCTACAGTCCCACTTTTCTTCACATATCATAAGAATGAACTACTCAGCTGCTAAATATAGAGGTGAGCATCAGAGTCTGAGTCTCAGGGGCTCTGGACGAGTCTTATTTGATAATTTGACCTAATTTTATGGATCCAGTATAAACTAGCCTTAGTGGAATCACAAGCTAAGACACCTAGTGAATGGGCTTGATGGCGAAGGGGGTGTGTTTTGGTTAAAAGGGTTTATACTCTACATATACACACACATATCTTTGTATGTGTGTGCCTTTGTGTGTGTGTGTGTGTGTGCACGCGCGCGCATGCACATGTGTAAAAGCTCTCACCACTGAGGCAGCTTTCGACAGTCAAAGTGAAACTGGAGCGGATCCCAGTGGTGAGACTATTAGAGCCTGTGAATTATAAAACTATTAACCAGAATGTAGCTCCCAATTAAAAGATGATTCAATATCAAGATCTGATGGCTGAATTTTGATTAAGTAGAGACCCCATTAGGAGCAAAGGGAGATGGACGGCGGTCGGCAACTGGGCCTCCACTTAAGAGGCAGTGGTCTAATACAGATTTGTCTCTTTTTGGGCAAATTAAGGTTAATTACTTTAAATAACATGGCCGGGAGCGAATGGAGGGAGAGATGTGTTTTAATTCTCTGGACAGTCGCGGGGCAGGTGGAGGAGGTGGACCTGCTTGTCTGCTGGAGGATATTGTCAGGCAGGGGGGAATGGGCACACACTTAATATACTTATAAGGACTTTCTATTGACATTGTTCATTCCTTGAACCCCTAAACCTAATTTTGGACTCGGATTTAATCTTTATTTTAATCTCGTCCCTTAACCTTAACCTTACTTTAACCACAGTCTCCCCTCTTAACCCAAGCCTTCATTTTTTTTATTCAAGGTCAGCAGTCTGGAACGACACTGAAATAAGCATTAACCAACTCATGTACAACTTTTAAGCAGCGTGCATTTAAAATGTGGACATTCAAAATAGTGAAAATACATTTGAGCCTAGTGGGAGAAATTACATTTTGCCACAAAAAGGTGTGACTCCAGAACTCTGATGTGCGGTTACACCCCAAATGTCGCATCTCCTGTGATTGGGCACACGCCTTCACGTTCTGAATCTGACAGACAGAAAGACGGAGAAAGGCCAAACTTTGCCATTGCAATAATATATATGTGTTGTGATACAAACAGCTTTAAGGGAAACCACGCCGCCACAACCACATACACTCACAACATTCTATACAAGTCAAACTGCACACATACTGTGCACACAGCGGCTCGACAACAGTGTGCAAACTCCAAACATCAACACCGTCAGAGAAGAATCAAGTGTCTGTTTGTTTTTCACTCCTTCCTGTCTCATCTCCCGGTAGAGTTGTAACTGGTGGCATCTGTTATTGATTGGTCAAACACAGCAGAGAGGGACACACAACACAGTCATATATGCATACATTCAGATGGAAGTTAGTGCTTTATAGCCTCGTGTGTTCACACACACACCTACACGCACACACACACACACCATACGGCAGTAAATAGTGCTGAATATGGTATAATACTGGGAAGAGTGTACTGTCACTTCTTCACAAGCGGGACTAATAAACAAAGAACCACATGTGAAAAAGGAAACTTTTACACCATTAGCTGACTGAAAAATTGTGAAAAATGTATTTAATAAATATTTTTTTAAAAATTACTTGGTTACAATTTTGAGGAAATTGTGTTGTATTTTTTTAAAAATTTTATACAGCTTTATATTTGTGCTCCAACACATTCCAGGGGTTCATACAGTGTATTTTACTATACTCCATTTAACAGCTGAATCACTAGATACTTTGTGGGGTAAGATTTCAAACAATACGGTGGCCCTGAAGTGCAAACCACAACAGCAGCTCACACAACACGACAGCAACTCACACAACACGACAGCACCTTTGGCTACTTGTGCTTTTAATATCTAAAATATATTTTGATGATGATGCATTACCTGCGCTCAAAAATTTATTTTACATGACATTTTTTTTTCACAGTTTTTTTTTCAGTGTGCTATAGAAGAAGTTTTCTGATCGTTGACCAAATGGGGAGGATTTTGCTCAGTGATCGGAAAACTTCTTCTGACGCTGGCATAGCCCCACTTTTATGTCTGAAAAAAAAGTTTACGATTTTTAAAGTTTTCAGCAGTAAAGTGTTTTTTTTTTGTGTGAAAAAGGTCATGGGTTTTAAAAATAGACTGTCTCCACGCTTATTTTTTGTTAATATCTTGGATTCGGGTGCCACTATCTTGCGCTTTTGACGTCATTTGGAGCAGAATCTGCACAGTTTTGATCCTCACATCCTGTGTTCGTTCATGGGTTAATTTTTTGTTGTAATTTTACATTCGTGAGTATGATTCAGTAGTATTTCAGGAATGTGAAGTGTAAATACCAGAACACATTGGAATGGCAGCCTCTTTGGGGCCCTTTTTTTATGCAAAGTATTATTCGAATTTTTATCTGTCCGCCACAAAAAAAGTTGGTTGTCTTGTTGTTCAAACTTTACCTGGCGTATCTTAACAGAACACACAAACATACTACAGGTTCAGTTTGTTAAATTGCTGTAATTATTAGACCACCTCCACCTTTTTTTCTTTTCTTTTTTACCTGGTAAACCTTTGCTGCGGTCAATTGTCAGTCTGTTTACATGACCTCTGCTTGCACTCTTTGTTCAGGAGGGTCACGGTGTTTAACACCTTCTGAAGGACATCCATGCCGCCACCTTTCTCCATCAATGGCGAGACAGAACAGAGGCAGGCTCTCTTTGAACAATGAGCCAGATTAATGGCATGGCCCTTCCAATATGGCCTTCACTCTCTGACTCTGTGGCAGAGACACTCATTCATGCCTTCATCACATCCCGCTTGGACTACTGCAATGGTGTCCTGTTCGGGGTGACGAGCAAAGTCCTGGACAGGCTCCAGCCTGTGCAGAACTCAGCTGCCAGGGTTCTCACTCACACCGGGCCCTGGCAGCACATCACCCCCACCCTTATTCTCATTCACTGGCTCCTGGTCAAGCACTGCATCACATGCAAACTCCTCCACCTCACCCATAAATCTCTCCATGCCATTGCCCCCCCCCAATACACCCCATCCCAGGGATCTGCGGTCCACGGACAAGGGTTTGCTCTCCATCCCTGTATACAGTAGTAGGAACTTGGAACCAGAGGCATTTTAACGCATCCTACTTTTTTTTATCAACACACACAAACACACACACACACACACACACACACACACACCCACTCCATATTTCCTCTTAATTTGGTGAGTAATTTCTTGTTTATTACAACTTGAGTCTCACAATCGTATGACTCAAAGCCAAAACGAGATTAGACCTTTATTATATATAACCAGTGATTCTGGTCAATAAGTTTTCTGCATCTCAAAGTCTAATCAAACGTTTATGGCCAAATATATGACTATCAAGATATTTTTGTTTACAAAAATATTTTTTCTGCACAAATATCCGTCTTTTCTGTCCAATGACCAATCAAACAGACTTTACACAGTAATTGTTGTTAAATCTAATTATCCAGTCTATATATATGTATATATATATATATACATATATATATACAGATTTAAATAGTAGACATTTTGCCCCTTTTTTAAAAATAAATGGCTTCATCCTTTTTAAATAGGATGATGTGTTTAAAACACGTCATCTCAGGCAAAGTCTAACCTTTTCTACACGTTCCATCTTGACAGATTCAACTTTAGTGATTCCACATTGTCTGAATAATCAATCTGCATTTATTACTCACTGAATTCATATGAAATTCCCCAAATGGGAGATCCGAGCTAGTAAGATAAAAACCTGTGGGTATGTGGCAACCCCACGCACTCACCCTGCCATCCCCACCCCTATGTCTGGCACTATCCCATCATGCTTATGTGTTACTTTTCAATTTATAGCAGAGAAGCAGAGTCTGGTCCCTGCCAGCCCTTTATAAGGGAGGTGAAGAGCGAAGAGTGAGAGGGAGACAGGATGGGAGGGTGAGCTGTATAATTGACACTGACAGAGAGCAGTCAGCCTTGATTAGTTCAGCTTTGGTAAGCAGTTCATTAGCAACCTGGGCTGAAGGGGGATGGCAGGAGAAAGGAAAAGACTGAGGAAAATACAAGATGTACAGAAACATCTGTGGATCTCACTGTATCTGCAGACTGGCTGATAATTAAAGCCGCAATTGAGGCAATTTTGTGCCTTGGCGACCTCAAGTGGTGGGAAAGCTGTTACTGAAATGTGTTTTGTGTGAACATGCAAATATATACATACATATTTTAAAGCAAATACATGTTCAAGTCCGGCAGATATTTCTCATGAAGCAAAATTCCTTGAAGGGAGTTCCTGCTTGAATATGCTATACCAAATATAATTGAATGCTGTTCTTCTACTGTTTCATATAGGATTTCTGACCATTGTTATACTTTTGTCTCCTGCTTCAGATCAACATTACACCACTGGTGCTATCTCGATGTCTGTCAAAGTTTAAATTCATTGACCTGTCCTGAATAAATCTGTCGGGAGCGACTTTAACATTCAACTTTCCAAATCCATGGACGTATGACCTTCCATAACCGATGAAATAATGTTGTTGCATACTCCAAATCACAAACTTGTGGCTACAAGGCTTTAATAAGAGGCCAGTTTTAGTAAAAATTTAAATATGAACTTTTGTGGCAAAAGTTAGAGGAGCCATAGTTAGCCATTCAAGACGCCCCCTTTAGTTCTTTTTCCAGTGAGAGATCTCTTTAGCAGAGCCGGTGAAAAAGAAGTGGAGAATGATACTGCTGATGATGATCATTATGGTTGCGTTTGCAGCAAGGAACGTCTTCATTACCCTTCTCCCAAAGAAATGAAGGAGGGAAAACAAAAACTGGAGGATTCTCCCTGCCGCGAATAGAAGACACTAAGAGACAATGGAGAGGGAGAATACATTTCTCCCCTGTCTGTTCATAGTAGGCGAGGCAGTGCAGAGACTGCACAAAAGGAGAAACACATCATAATATTCTCCCAATGGCGGCTGACGTCAACACCTCTCCCCTATTATGGTCTATTGAACAGGATGTGTGGTTGGAGAGGGGACAGTGGGCGATAAGGATTACATTACCAAACCTGTGTGTGTGTGTGTGTGCCCGCACGCAAGGAAAGATATTCGGAGCCCCTAAAACAAAGGAAGATACAGACTGTGGGGCAAACACAGAGCAGGGACAGCAGTGTGACATCATGGAAGCAGATGAAAACATCTGCCCTGTTACCATCTGTGGCTCCAATTTAAAAGGATAGTTCAGTGATTTTGAAGTGGGGTTGTATGAGGTACTTATGCATAGTAAATATATGTTTGGACGGAGTTTGGAGGAGAAGTGGATGTAGCGAAAGTCAGAGTCCTACTGTGGCTGAAAAAGCATATTTTTTTTCGCCACATTTTTAAATACTTACCTAAAAAAATCTGTTCAATTGTACGCTAAATAATGTATTTTTTCCATTGCTTTTGTTTGCGCCAGACAGACCTTTATTTTTGCACTTTTTTTCAAGCATCAGCAAGGACACATCGGCGCCAGCATGATTATGTTTAGCATCAACAAGACATTGCTCACATTGCCCACAATCAGGACGCATTCTGCTTCTACACCGTGTTCCAAATTATTATGCAAATTATATTTTTCTCAGATTTTCCTAAATAGTCGATGCGAATGACAGTCAGTATAATTTTCAAGTCATCAACCATTAGAGTATAATTCGAATTTTATTGAACAAACCTCCAAATGATAACAGTATTTTTTTCAAAAATAAAAAACTCAAAATGCAGTGTTCCAAATTATTATGCACAGCAGAGTTTCAAAAATTTTATAGGTTGTTAAGAACTAAAAATGGTCATTTGTTGAATTTGCAGCATTAGGAGGTCATATTTACTGAAATCAAAAGCTATTTCAATCAAAAACATCTTAACAGGCCAAGTTAAATGTTAACATAGGACCCCTTCTTTGATATCATCTTCACAATTCTTGCATCCATTGAACGTGTGAGTTCTTGGAGAGTTTCTGCTTGGATGTCTTTGCAGGATGTCAGAATTGCCTCCCAGAGCTGCTGTTTTGATGTGAACTGCCTCCCAACCTCATAGATCTTTTGCTTGAGGATGCTCCAAAGGTTCTCAATAGGGTTGAGGTCAGGGGAAGACGAGGGCCGCAACATGAGTTTCTCTCCTTTTATGCCCATAGCAGCCAATGACACAGAGGTATTCTTTGCAGCATGAGATGGTGCATTGTCATGCATGAAGATGATTTTGCTACAGAAGGCATGGTTCTTCTTTTTGTACCACGGAAGAAAGGGGTCAGTCAGAAACTCTACATACTTTGCCGAAGTCATTTTCACACTGTCAGGGACCCCTAAAAACGGCCCACCAGCTCTCTCCCCATGATTCCGGCCCAAAACATGACTCCGCCACCTCCTTGCTGACGTCGCTGCCTTGTTGGGACATGGTGGCCATTCACCAACCATCCAATACTCCATCCATCTGGACCGTCCAGGGTTGCACGGCACTCATCAGTAAACAAGACTGTTTGAAAATTAGTCCTCATGTATTTCTGAGCCCACTGGAACCGTTTCTGCTTGTGAGCATTGTTTAGGGGTGACGAATAATAGGTTTATGCACAACTGATAACCTCTGGAGGATCCTACACCTTGAGGTTCGCGGGACTCCAGAGGCACCAGCGGCTTCAAATACCTGTTTGCTGCTTTGTAATGGCATTTTAGCAACTGCTCTCCTAATCCGATGAATTTGTCTGGCAGAAACCTTCCTCATTATGCCTTTGCCTGCACGAACCCGTCTGTGCTCTGAATCAGCCACATATCTCTTCACAGTATGATCATCACGCTTAACTGTTCGTGAAATATCTAATGTTTTCATACCTTGTCCAAGGTATTACACTATTTGACGCTTTTTTTGGGCTCACCTGGCAAACTAATTATCACAGGTGTCTGAGATTGATTTCAATGATCCAAAGAGCCCTGAGACACAATACCATCCATGAGTTTAATTGAAAAACAAAAAATGTAATGTTTATGACACTTAAATCCAATTTGCATAATAATTTGGAACACAGTGTAGAACTTCGGCCATGTATTACTAAGCCAACTCGCGCCGGTGCAGAGCGGCAGCGTATCACTCCGCAAATCAGCTGGTCGACTCAGAGCTATATGGCCCGGAAAAGCACACTTACTTACCATTTTTAAAACTTCAGGAAAGTCAAGTGTTTTATTGTGTCTCTTGAATCAGCCGCGGTAGCTCAGAGTGGAACAGCTGATTTTGCGGAGTGATACGCTGCTGCTCTGCACTGGTGCGAGTTGGTGTAGTACATGTACATGGCCGAAGTACGCTGTTTAAAAATGTGGCAAAAAATGTGTTTTTCAGCTGTCACCTCTGCGACAGTAGGACTCTGACTTTCGCTACATCCACTTCTCCTCCAAACTCTGTAAATTGGCAGCGCTGATCACCATCTTCATAAGCATATACATGTACATAAGCAATAACATATTTACTATGCATAAGTACCTCATACAACCCCACTTCAAAATCACTGACCTATCCTTTTAAATTGGAGCCACAGCTGGAAACAGGGCAGATGTTTTCATCTTTTAGGAGTGACTGATGATGCAGCTGTTACTGTAGAGCCACCACAACATTATTCCAAGTGGCTCTCTAAGAGAATACTAACTGCAAACCAAAGGGAGAAGAAAAGATAAAATAGAGGAAGTTATCATATTGAATGTTACAGAACCCTGCTCTGCAGTATGAGAAGAAACACTAATAGAGTTTTCTGCTTCATATCAGTTTTACACCATATTTAGCCACAAGCAACAGCAGTCGCTGAATAACTCAGAAGCAGTCACACTGTCACCAAGCATCCAGCTACACCTGGATGGAATTTGCTGGTCTGCTTTCTGGTGCGACACGTCAAAGTAGGAAAAACAATTAAAACAGCTGCATTCTGTTTAAATCAAGTTCGTCATGTCGTCATTAATGTCTTGACTAATGTCTTAAGTGATTATGCAAGAAAAGCCAAAGCTATAATACCTTAAAAACCTTGTGAGCACGGAGCAGTCACATTTTGAACCGAGGGTCTCTGTGTTCATTTTCAGTGTTTCGGTGTGAAAGAGAATTAGAGGGAATCAAAAATAGACCTTACGAAAAAAGAGGGTGTTGCCTCAGTGTTCCTGCTGGGCAGGTGACAGGTGTGTTCACAGTGTTTGTTTGCTATGAAAGACACAGGAAAGGAGCGGAAATTAGCTCGTTTACACAGGTATCAGGTTTATGTCACTGCCAATCGGAGCTGGAGCCACCTCGCTTTCCAATCGTGAGGGCCAATAGTTTCTAACACACACCCCCATGCACATTAGTAACAGAGAGAGAGGGAGAGAGACGAAGGTGTTGTTCAGTGACAAGATAGGCAGAATGAGTCCGGAGGTTGAAGTCCAGGGGGCTGGTAAGAGCAGTTTGGTAATGGCTGGAGACTTGGGGGTGCGGTCGAAATGTCCTTCCAATCTGCTCTTCCTTGACCTCAGTGGAAAACGTCATAAGGTCAAGGAAAGGTGTGAGGGATAACTGATAGGACCTAGGAAAAGCCGACAGTGCTGCTCAGAGAATCCGATTCGATTTTTACTTTACTATGTCATCCCGCGGCGGCGGATGTTATTGACGGGAGTCTGGGGTAGTGAAACTAAAAAATTTTTGTGATGGACTACAAAAAACGCAGTGGCTCCATCCAGCATTTTTTGTGTTTTACCACCGATGTAAATTATTCACATTACACTATTATACATTCACACTAACATGATGACGTGCGTCACTTCTGTGTCATATTCATACTCTTCTTCAGCTTCTACGTGTACTTCGGATTGAATCTTTGACGTTCGTGTATGGCACGTCACGTTAAATATCGCTGCCGCAATGAATTGTGGGGCAATACATATCTCCTGTCCTTTCGCATAGGAAGGTCCAGTGTACCCTATGCTAAAGGAGAAGCATTCTCCTATGCATTTAGAGAATCCGAACAGCTCTTATCATGGCTGCAGATCAAATACTTCTGGGTGACTTCAAGATTTAGGAAACTTCCTGAGCCAATTTGAAAATTCCACCTCACGCTGGGTCTGAGGAGAAGGACATGGAGACAGAAGTTCAGGTTGACAGCTGGTGTCAGCATCAGTCGAGTCATTTGTAACGTTTGTACAGGATTGTAGCACTGAATGGTGTCAGCAGCAAACGCACACACTAAACCTCCCTGCACTGCTCAGAGGGAACTTGGGCTACTTTGCAACAACATTTAGCGTTTTGATGCTTTCATTTACATGGCTGTCAATGAGAAGGGTAACATATAACCGCTGAGTAGGTAGTGTTGAGGACTTTTCGTCTATCCTCCCTGAGAAACTCTTAAGATGAGTCTTCTCAGGCACCAAGCAAGGCCATCTTATCTATGGCAAGCCGAAACAATCTGAGAGCAGAAGTCTCTCTCGAGGTGTCTTAGTCGCGGGGAGATGACGACATTACTCAAAGCTAAATACACCACAGAGACCGGAGATAGGCTGACTATCTTGGGACGCCAAACACTGTGAACCTGTTGATCTGTGTATCAAACCAGAAGTCTCCTCAATATTGAGCTTTTATAATAAATACTTCTGCTTAAGACATCCACGGTTTCCGTCTTCCTGAATCAGCATCCACTCCATCAATCATTCCATTTCAGGTAGTAGAAGGGCGATAGTTTTTGTCAGCGTCGGAATAAGTGTGCGGCAATAATATATTCTTACTGGAGCCACAACATGCAAGTGCAAACTCGATTTTATATCAAACTCGCAAATATACAAGAGGAACATAGCCGTAGTCGTTCATTTACGGCAAGCACTAGACAGCACCTTCTCTTTCACCAGACTCAGATAGCACATAACAGGCACATAATTCACACGGTGCTGCTCAGAAACAAACATAACATCACAAAAAGCTTCTGAGGCCTGAGCGAGGCAGCCAAACAAAAGGGCTGTCCCGAACAGTTCCATGATCTAAATCCTAATCAAACATAATTTACAGCTTGTTTTATTTGGGCCCCTGGAGAGACCGTCCCTCCCCGCATTTTGCCATGGCAACCCAGTTCTCATTTCAGAAGTGTCATGCCACATTATCATCTGGCGGGCTCACATGCACTCCCGCCAGACAACTTCACGATGGACCCCGGTGAAAAATAGCCAGCTTTCTTACGCTGCCTCGCCACCTTCCTCCCTCTCGGTTTCTGTCTATTTCACTCCCTGCTGTACCTTCGCGCATTCGCCTCGCCTTCCTTCTCTCTGCAGGTAATCAGTGAAGGCTGGATGTGTGATATATATCTCTGCTAATTGGAAACAAGGCCAGGCAAACAGAAATAGATTAAGATTAGCCAAAAGATGGATTGGACATGTATGGTGTCTAATGTGCATGAAAGTGTAATGATTTTTCATCAAGGTCACACTGAAACGGTTTGAATCACACAAACATGCATACAATATGGGGGTTTTTGTTTTGTTGTGGATTCATTAATCATTGCTGGAGAATATGTAGTCCAGTAAAGGCATGGCTGGTGTTGTAATGTATCAACCTCCTGATCCTGATGCAGAACCTTTCCCCATGAGAACTAGACCCACGTACAGCAATGACAGAAAATATCTGTGAACTTCCAGTTGCAGTAATCGTGGTTCAGTTTTACGTGTTACAATGGTATCCAAAAGCGTTTATTTTGTTGTGGTGTCCATTTGAAGGAGCATTAATGTGACTGTCCTCCACCAAATAAACAACCACATAGGCCGGTAGTTATGTACACGGCCGCTAGAGGTCAGCGGTAGACATACCGCAGACCTGGTGAGTCTGTCAAGTTTGTATATTACAATTAATTTGCTTATATTCTATAAAGGAATCATGCTGATTCTCTGACATGTCATCCTAACCCTAACCATCACTTGGTTACAAGCTCATCAATCATGCGTTCGTAAAACAATTAAAACCCCACGAGGCGATTGGTCTTATTCTACACAGATGACATTGTTTGTCGTATGCTTTGGAGGACTTTTTGAGGTGCATGATAATACAAAATGTCACCGAGCAGTTATGTAGCAGAATCTCAAAGGAAAAGTTTCCGACATCTTGTGGACTACGTGAAGCACAGCTGCTCTGAGCTATTTTGAGAGCAAAGAGAGAAACAACTCAGTATTAGTGTGGTGTCGCAAATAAATTTGCTAAAAAGAAGTAAATGCATTAAGGAAATCAACGACTGGATGAACCAGCATTTTCTTCACATTAACAAAGAAAAAACTGAAATAATTCTTTTTGGAGCCAAGGAAGAACGATTTAAAGTTAGCACCCAGCTTCGAACGGAAATGTTAAAAACCACAAACCAAGCTAGAAATCTGGGTGTGATCATGGACTCAGACCTGAACTTCAACAGCAATATTAAAAACAATTAAGAAATCAGCCTACTATCACCTGAAGAATATATCAAAGATTAAAGGACTTGTGTCTCAGCAGGATTTAGAAAAAAACTTGTCCATGAATTCATCTTCAGTAGACTCGACCACGGTAACAGTGTCCTCACAGGTCTCCCTAAAAAGTCCATCAGACAGCTGCAGATGGTTCAGAACGCTGCTGCTCGAGTCCTCACTAAGACCAAACAAGTAGATCATACTACTCCAGTCCTCAGATCTTTACACTGGCTTCCTGTTGGTCAAAGAATTGACTTCAAAATACTACTGTTGGTTTACAAATCACTAAATGGTTTAGGGCCAAATTACATTTCTGATCTTCTGCTTTGCATTGATTCATCTAGAACTCTTAGATCACATGGTACAGGTCTGCTTTCTGTTCCACATATCTGGAACAAAATCCCAGAAACCTGCAGGTCTGCTGCAACTCCCAGGTCTTTTTAATCAAGTCTGAAGACTTTTCTGTTTGCCGCTGCCTACATTACTATCTATGCATTTCTTGTATGGCACTTTAACTTTTATCACCTGTCTTATTCTACTTTGACATGTTTTTATTTTCTCTTTTTAATTATTGTATTTTAATGCGATTTTATCTGTTTTTTCCCAGCGAGTTTAGTGTTTTTATTCAAAGCACTTTGAATTGCCTTGTTGTTGAAATGTGATAAACTTGCCTTGCCTTGCTTTGCTTACTCGACTAGTGTGCGTCGCAAATATGTTGGGAGGGCGAGTCGGATATCAAACCGCTGATCATCTGATTAGTGAATGACCACGCTCACCTCCTGAGCCACAGCTCCCCCAGTGCATTGTGGTGAAACAAATATATGCACGTTATCTGTATTGACTAAATCTGAACTCTACCTGACAGCATTATTAGACTAAATGAATGAACAAAAAAAACATAAAAAACTAGTGTTTGTAGCATAAATAATCATAAGAAACAAACATGTTGAAATATGCCAATTATGATATGATGTTCGAACTCAAAGCCTCAAGTGTAGGTCCCATGTTGTAGAAGTTTCTTCAGGTGATCATTTCACTATAAATCTGGCACTTCTTGCTCTTAGTAAACCTGGAACATGTCAGGCACAATTCAATAATTTGCTCCTCACAGAAAACAAACGTGAACAATAGCTGAAGAGTAGAGAGAAAAGGTTGAGATATTTCATGTAAAGTAAAGGATCAAAGTAATGCTTGTGCGTAGAAGTGTCTGTTTTTAAAATATATATACTTTACTTACTCAATTCTCCAGTGACCTATAACTTAAACTGATACAATAAAGAATTATGATAACTACGTGCCATATTTGTATGTACTGTTAGAGAAAACCTTAATTTCCACAGTTTACATTGATACATTTTTTTTTCTATCCCAGTACACAGCTGAAGCACACGGTTTATTGAATGATCAATAATAATATGATCAAGGCACTGACACCATGTTTAACACTGATGGTGAGGGCCGTGATTAGCTGTAATTAGCCAGTCTAATTTACTCATTCAACTCAAACTATAGCTTGTATGATGCATGTGACACTTAAATAATGAGGTGCACACGAGCCTCTGTATGTTGCACCAGATTTAATGCCTGCCACGATTCATAGGACAATCAAGGTTTTGGAGCCTTGTCTCACGAGATAATGTTGAAGGAGCACTAAGTGAATGAAGTGGCAAATTTCTTACCAGGGGACGATAACATTGGTGAGGTGCTTGACCCGAATATGCCGTCATTTAATATTGTTGCCAAGTTTTGAATAAAGCGAAATTGTATTGATGTAACCACAATCAATGTTTTTGCAATATTCTTTCAACCACAATGTTTAGTATCTATATGTGATTATTGCATCTTTAAATTATTCTGATGATGTAAATGCTTGTTTGAAGAATATACAATACAACGCTGGTGAAAATTACTGTAGTCAGCTCAGTGTCCCCAGTGTTTTGAAAAATTATATCTGCATGTCTGTTAAATATGAATTACAATACACTATGAATACTACTGAATGCTACTAAAATGAAAGGAATCAAGCAACCTTTTACCATTCTATGTACCAGGTATTTCACAGAAATGGAGCCTGACATTTTTCACATACTGTATAAAAAAAAACTTAGATAGATAGATAGACTTAATTGATCCCAAACTGGGGAAATTCTGGTGTAACAGCAGCAGTATCAGTCAATATAAATATAAGAAATACAAATGTAAAATCATAAGAAGGTATATCGATATAACAAATGTAAATAAAATAGTGCAGTATGTCATCTGCAATCAGTTACCAGTAATTTGCAAAAAAACATTGCAACATAAAGGTGCAAATGTGCTGGGATTTGTATTTAAACAGACAGGGGTGAGGTGTTATACAGTCTTATGGCTTATGGTAAGAAAGATTTCCTGCACGATCCTCGTGACAGTGAAGCTGAATGAGTCTTTTGGAGGAGGAGCTTCGGTGTCTGTCCAGTGTGAGGTGGAGAGGATGGTCAGGGTTTCTCCAATATAGAACAGTTTCCACCTCTCCACCTCCTCCCCCAGAATGAAAAGGGGCTGCAAGGCCGTCCTCTTCCTTCTGAAGTTGATCACCATCTCTCTGGTCTTACATACTCCCCCTCCTGTCCATTCCTTATACACCCAACCACTGCAGAATCGACAGAATACTTCTACACATGGCACAACTCTGAGTTGTATTGAAAGTCAGTGGTGTATAAGGTGAACAGGAAAGGAGACAACACAGCCCCCTGTGGAGATCCTGTAGCACTCACCACCATGTCAGACAGAACCACGGCCCCGTCGTACAAACTGTGGCCTGCCTGTGAGGTAGTCAGTGATCCAAGAGACGGTGGAAGCGTCGACACCTACCAACCGCAGCTTGTCACCCAGTAGCCGCGGCTGGATGGTATTGAAAGCACTGGAGAAATCAAAGGATGTGATTGTCACAGTGCCACCAACACCATCCAGGTGCGAATAGACACGCTTGCGGCAGATAGATGACAGCATCGTCCACACCAAGAAGGGCGCTGACAGGCAAACTGTGGAGGGTCGAGCGAGGACCTCACCTGCGGCCTCAGGTGGGCCAAGACCAGCCTCTCCAGCACCTTCATCACGTGAGATGTGAGGGCAACTGGTCGCTAGTCGCTGAGGCTGGATGGAGTCGACTTCTTCGGAACAGGAGCCAGGCAGGACATCTTCCACAGCATCAGTGCCTTTTCCAGGCTCCGGCTCAAGTTGAAGAGATGCTGGAGGACGAGAGTTGGCTGGCACAGGTCTTCAGAACCCTGGGCTGATGCCCTGAGCCGTGCGTTGGTGAAGAATTTGACTACAGACTATGGCAGCAGAGTCAGAATTCTCAAAAGGGCAATTTCTGTACTGTCCCCATGTCTCAGTTGGCTGAGGTGCCGATTGTATATGCATCTCAGCTTCAAAATAAACCTGGACTTTTTACAGATTGTTAAATCTCCTCTTCCCCGTCATTTTTTTTTGTGTGTTGTCCACTGTGAATTGTCTAATAAAGAAAAACACTATAAAACTCATCTTTAATGGAGCAGTTGCTCAGACAAAGTGGTCTGACAGGATAAGTCTCCTCTGAGGAGCCTTTTAAAAGAAAGAAAAAAAGATTTCTTCTATTCTTTGTTCAGTGGCATGTGTACAGCACGTCAAGGAAGAAAATACAGTATAACACACTCCCATGGTGACCTTACAGCAAAAAGTAATCCAAACAAACAAATGTAGTCACACAATACAAATTCAATATGAATTTGATCAACTTTAAAAATCAATCGGAACTCTTTCACCTCCCACTGTGATAATGAACAAAATAAGAAAGAACAGCTATGATTAAACTAGAATGGTACTCAGTGGAGTGCACGTCTCCAACAGTCCCCTTAAATCAAATCAAGCCGCACCATATTGTAGTCACTTACAGATGTATGTCCCCTAAATATGCTTGATATCTTTCAGGTATTATTCGCTGGAGAATTGGTGAGATTGTGAAAAAAAACGACAAATATATCAAACCATATATCGCAATGTAAGCGAAAATAAATTCATAGATCCACAAATTTTTCTGGCTGTACAACCATGGACTTAGTTAATTGTTGCATGCCAAACATTTTGCATTATAACATTGTCTTTGTCAGCATTTTTTTATGAATTTCCAGAGAGAATGCAAATCAAATCTTCGATTTGTGTGAATGATTTGTGATTAACAAAACAAACCAAAAAAAGTGACATATAGAAGGAACGTATCAATGTGTGTTTGAAAAGTTGAATGTGAATTGTCTTGTAAAGTGCTTTGAGTGGTCGTCAAGACTTGAAAAGTGCTGAATATATGGGGTCCATTTACCATTTATTTAACACTCTTGGTTGAAACTGAATCTATTTAATTCATAGCGAAAAAAGGAAGAAAATAGAAACTTCTCTGAGGTCATTTAAATAAACACAAGCAGCGACACTCAATGTTGCTAGCTGCAGCTAATGTCACACAAATAACACAAAATTTTGTTCGGATTCTGATTCAACACAAATTTAGGGAATTTTGAATTAATGTTGAAATGTAATGAGCACTTTTAATTATTTATTTTCATTGAGTGGGGCTTCAGCATTGTTGATATACTGAGCTGTATAAATTAACACAACATTTTGTATTTGTATTATCACTGCTCAGCATCACCTTTTAGAAAGTTCACTAAGAAAAGTTTCACGTTTCTTCTGAATCTGGAATTGTCTTACCTTGTGTAGTGACATGTGGAGCAGCTGGTAGGCCTTCCCTCCCTCTGCCTCATCGTTTTGTGGGGTTGCATTCACACTGGGCTCCAGCACATATAGCCAGCTGGGATCTCCATTCAAACAATCATCAGAGGCGTCTCACAAAGTGTGCCTGTTCTGTGCATGTAAATAAATAACCATATTCACTTTCAACTCTTGTATTGGCCCCATGACAAATTTACTGTAAAATCAAGCAAGGATGCTCCCGGGTCGGCCACAATAAAGCTTGCAAATTGCATCGAGATGCAAACATCCCAATAAAAAATCTCATTTCACCCCAAATAAACCACAGGTTCCATTGATTGCAAACCACCACTGTTTTCATATCAAGCAAATCAAAAGATATGACAGCCCCCCTCCCCTTGCCTACAACCAAAACACAGCACGGCCCCTCGGTTAATGGGCCTGGTTCATGCATTTCAGTATGCAATGCAAATTAGGGGAGGGGAGACAGGAGATGGGAGCTCGCTCTTCCTCTTCTGCTGTTTTCCAGCATCATTGCAGGGTTAGGGCCTGATGAGAGCCAATCACTTTAGCATAATATTTGCTTGCGCGCAGATCAACAACGCTGTGTACACCTCCTCCACAGGCATGGCGCAGAGACGAGGCATGTCAACATGGAAGCCAACCACTCATTCCTTTACCTCTTATTTTAGGATATAGGCAGGTTGAGGGAGGAGGTGATGGTCCTGATGGGCAGGACTGATGAAGCCTTACGAAGCTTTGGGGCCATTTTTTAAGATGATTCTTAGAAAAGATTTGTAGTTTCAGGACTTTAAATAGAGCAAGTATAGCAACATTATGTGGTCTGCAAACCTGGTGGCAGCCCTTCAAGACTGAGGTCGAAGCACTAAAGTCTTAGTTTTGTGTGTAATAAAAGTTTAAGAAGCCTGAGTGAGATTAAATCTGGAATACATTTGTTCAGAAGTCCTTACAGAAAAAATGATCACAAAAAAACCCCAACATAATTAAGGAGTGAATTGCATGAAAAGGCCAGACATAAAATAGTTTTGCTGACCCAAAATTATAATCTACTCTATTGGTGTAGTTAAGGCCCAGTGTCAGAGCGGGCTCATGCATTTTAACTTAATCGTCAATGTCAGATTTCATGAGCTACAATGAAGTGGTGAACTATTTACACTAAACATTTTTTATAACATTTCAACCCGTTCACATTTCCAGGGCATCACATACTGATGTTTTCGTCAAACATGTCAAACGCGTCTCTGACATACAGATGCATGCACAGTATCTTTTGGCATCTATTTTTGGTTCACTTCACTCTAATGTAAACCCAAACACGACAACGTCACACACTCATAGTACAACTGCTCCAGGCATCTTTCCGCCGAAGCTTTGTTAGCCGTACTGGAGAGAGGAGGCGTGGCTCAGATGTTCTGACCAATCACAACACTTTCAGTGGGAAGACATGCACACTGTGAACTCACTCCTTAGATAAATAAACCACATGATACCTTTATGTGATGACCAGAAGTGTGAATCATTTCAACTCTGTCTCTGAGAAACGGTGCGATTTGTCCCGTACATTTTGGAAAGCTACAATGCGTGATTCCACCAAAGTTACCATGGCAACGGATGCAGAGATCCCTGGCCCATCCAGACACTTAACCCTACATTTTGCATGACAGCTGACCTGACGGTGTATGAATGATGTGTGATGGAAAATGCTTTGTGTATAAAAGCGCTGTATGAATGTGTATATGTGACCGTACTTGTACTTTCAATCGCTTTGGGTGGTCGATAAGACGAGACAAGCACTGTATGAATACAGTCCATTTACAGACTCCTTCTCCTTCACCAACCTTTCAGCAGCAGAGCACCACTGACAAAACAACAATGATATGATGATCTTCACAAGATGCTGCTGTGGGGAAAATAAATACAGACAGGAAAAAGCTGGAGCTGGAAAAATAGAACTTGAAACAAGAAATATAGCTGGACAGGAATTATCACAAGGCAATGATATAAACAAAAAGAGAATGGATTCAAGTCCCAACCCCCCTAACCCTAACCCTGAAATAGGTGGATATCTTGGTAAGCTCTGCCTTTTGTGGTGAGCTGTCAGTTTCAGCACCATGGATAGCGTCTGTCTCTGTCCATTCCCCCCCCTGGTATTCATGGTGTAGAAACAAACACCGTAACACAAAGCAGAGGTGACTGATATTTACTATTATTTCAATTCTATTGTCATTTTTAGTTCTTTCAGGTATTTTATCATAAATTTGGCAAAAATCATAGGCATAGAATAAATTACTCAGAATGACAGACTGCATATACAGTGGCCTATCACTGAAGTTTAAGTGTGAGTATGAGACTGTTTCCACTTTCTTTCCCCATAAAATGTGACAATCGGAGGAGGAAGAACAGGTTTAGATTTGTTCAGCAGCTCAGGTTTGTTTGATGGAAGCTGTTGTAACGCATTTGTCAGTGTGTGACATGATCGGAGGTTTTTGTTGGATTGGTCATAAAATTAGCCTCCGGTATTAACAGTGTTTGTAGGACATCCTGCCTGGGAGTTGATATATTTAGTTAATATTTATGGGGTTGGGGGTTCTAGAATTGTAAAGGAATAAGTGTAAAGCCTTGTGTACCAACTGTAATATAGCATTTTAACTATATTATGAAGGAACTGCAAGTAATAATTTCACTCTATTCCTTCCCTCGTTCTTTCGCTCCCTTTCCTCCTTTTCATCTTCTTAGTTCACTATTTCCTTTATGCTTATTTCACTCCTTCATCCGTCTGCCTCCACCCACACTCCCTTGCTTCCCTCTCCTACATTCGCTCCCCCCTCCCAGCCCTTGCTTCTGCTTATGTGCAGTGGCTAAATGAAATTCCCATCATCAGAGGCTGCAATTTTCGCAAAAAAAACAATGTGAGATCACATGGCATGCTGGAGAGCCGTCCTCTCCACAACCCCCCACCCACCCCCTGCAAGCCCCGAGGTGACCAGTGACTGTGTAGATTGGAGGATTAATGTTCTGTGTGTGTGTGTGTGTGTGTGTGTGTGTGTGTGTGTGTGTGTGTCAGTGTGTGTGCAAGGCAGAACAATAGCAATCATTTTAATAGTATTTTCAGAACTGTATGTATCTGTGCATGTGTGACATGGTGTGTTTTTGGTTGGTTGAATGAAGCTCACACACACACGCGCACAAAAGCACACACACACACATACACACACACACACACACACAAACACACACACCTGCAAAACCGGACAGAAGCTTCAAACAGAGTATTTGAGGGGCTGAGGTGGGCCGCATCACTGTCTTTCTTCTCAGCATCCCTCTCTTTTAATATCAGGCTTTTCAAAGGATTGAGCTGAGCTGGCACGGTCCTCTTGAACATGGGAGACACAGATAAGGAATGGGATTGTGGAGCAGAGCAAAGCGAGTCAGAGAGTGAGAGTGTGACTTTGCTAGGGGAAAGTTCGTCAGACGTTAGAAACACTGGGATAAAGGGAGAGTCACAAGACTTTTGTCCAGAGCCTTTAAAAAGGCGGGTGATTCTGCCTGTACATACAGCGGTGAGACAAAAACACGCTAAAGTGCATTTTCAAATATATTCATACAATTTTGTGCAATAAGCTTAAAGCTACAAGTTCTGAAAATCAAGTGTGAGACTCGCAAGCAAACCGTTCCTCTCCTCCAACCCCTTGCTCTGTCTGCCTGGATATGCTCCGCCCGGCCCTCCACCTTCATCCTTGTGTTGCGTTTGCTGTCTCAGCTAATGCAGGAATCGGGAGCTTGCAAGCCTGTGAGTCAATCATAGCGACGTCTTCCAGCAGCTAATACAAACTTGAGGCTTTGACCTGCAGTGTGTCTGCAAAAATGAAGACACGGCGCAGGCAGGTAGGTGCAGCAAAGATAATTTAACAGGCAGATGAAAACAGGAATTCATCTCAAAGACAGCGGAACGGGGCAAAAGCACAAGGAAACTAAACAGCAGCGCCAGAAAACAGTGGGGAGATAAATGGATGAAATGAAAAAGAGGACTGGGAGCACAGAGAGTGAGTACACAGGGACACACATGAAACATATAAGGGATGGGAAGACAATCACAAAAGTAGACAAAGACAAAAAGTAACATAACTAACAGCAAGTGATATAAAAATTAAAGGTGACATATTGTGCTCATATTCAGGTTCTTACTTTAATCTTTTTGGGTTACCATTTGAAAAGGTTTACATGCTCCAATGTTCAGAAAAGGCATCAGTGTTCTCATACTGCCCATTCCTGCAGCTCCTCTTTTCACCCTCGGTCTGAAACGCATGGATTTATTTTAGCCCCCCATCCCGATAAATCCCAGCTGGCCCAGTCCGTTGTGATTGGTCAATCCATTTCAAAATGTGTATGAAATGTTACGCCAAAAGAGTCCAACTGTGACATCAGAGTGGGAGAAAAATCTGAACCGGTTGTTTTTTCTCAGTTTGTGGTCACCTTTAATATTTGGAGCATTTTGACTCTATATTAGTCATGATAAGCACGTATTACCTACACCGAGGTGGTTATGTTTTCATCCCTGGTTTGTTTTGTTGGTTGGTTTGTTTGTTTGCAGGATTCCGCAAAAACTGCAGTTCCTTGGTGGAAGGATGTGACATGGGCCAAGAAAGAACCCATTAAATGTTGCGCGAATTTGGGGAAAATGATCTGATAAAGAATTAAAAAAAAATTCTTTAACATTTAAAGTTAAGGGGTGTTTTTGAAATGTACACTGATTTACCCAGGGAAATCTTGATTTTTGACTGTGTGCATTTTGGTGTGGCTGGATTGATTTTAAGGGGACTGCTGATGGAGTTAAACTATATTCCACTTGTGTAAATATGGTCTACTCCTATGTAAAAAGCAAACCCATAATTACAAGTGTTAATAATGACTTAATAACTGTATTTGAAATTTTTATTCCTCAAAATATGTTTCATATTCTATGTGACATCTTGCTTGGAACTAATTCACTTGTATTGCCACATAGCAACAACTATTGCGATAAACCTGTTGTTTAGTGATGAGATGCATTTTGAAAAGAGTGAAGTGATCCATTAATAAAGGACATCTTCTACCACTGAATGGGAGTTAACCATCGCTTAAGAACAGGGTCTAGTCATTGCAGTAGTTCTGTGCTATAATGAATTGAAACAGAAGAGGAGGCAAACGTGGAATCGGGAACCAAGAGTCAACAAATTTTCCAAAAATGCAAATAGTTATGATGTATAAATGTACCTTCATAGAAAGTTTTTTTTTTCTGTGATATCAAAATATAACAGGAAATGATAAGAGTCCAGCATGTGTTCAGAGTCACCTAAGAGCAGCTCATGACATGAATGTTTCTGCTCTGTTCTGCACTGGGGGACTTTGGCTGCTGCTGTCCCTGCCTCACATTCCATGAAAGCTCATGGAATGGTAGGGAGATGTGCTCTCCATACCACAGGAGGGCCCAGAACAGTCATACCAAGAAATATAACTAATTGCGATTATTGAAATGAATTTATTTTGACTATAGTGGTCCTCTATGAACATCAGTTGTTGCCCGTCCAGCAGCTACATGGAAATTAAAATGTCAGTCTCAAAGATTTCAGTCCTGGTTGATTAGGCAACCCCTGCAGTTACTGGTGGTAACAGCAAATGTAGTTTAATACGACAGGTCACAGTATTCTTTGGGCAGCAAATCAAACTACCACAGAGGTCGGGAAGTGACTGGCCTTTTTCCATCATTCTGTGAGAGACTGTGATCTCATTTTATGCTGCACATGGCGTGAGTGTGTGAACAGCGGGGCGCAGAGAGAGGAGTTGGTTACCAGGCTGAGAAGTTGGAGGTGAGCAGCCTGTCGCCTGCAGCTCTTCATCTAACAGCTCAGTGAGGCTGCTCCTCACTCTTCCAGTGCTCCCTGACATATTTCAAACTAATCCAACCCTTGTCTTGTTATATAGACGCATTTATGATGATTGATGATAACATAATAACATTTCATAATAACAGTGAACTCGTGTTGAGCCAGACAAAATGCTTTTAATGTGAAACTGCAGCATCTGGAAATGTTGGGATGCATCAGAAGCTAAGAACCCACTTACTGTACTCTGTAAATGCTGCATTCATATGCAGAAGACCTTTTGTACACATTAACAGTAACTTAATACAGAATGATTGTGCGGGAATGTCACCAGAGACACCCAGTTCATAATACTGCAAATATATTAATATTACAAAGCTTAAAACCAGTGGGCCAAAGGTTCAGTCAACACTGTGTTTGGTGATGATATTTTAAAAATCTTTGAAATTGTCACCTCAAATAAATAAAATGGTTATCATATCAGCTCAAGTTCCATTAACTCTACTGTTAATGGTTGTATAACATAACCGTCCTCGTGAGTCACATTCATAGCAAACACACTTTATCGTGCTGCCACTTTGCATTGGGTCATGAGCTGGGCCTTAAAGTACCTTTTTGCAGTTTGAGGACTGGGCTTCAGACTGGGCAAAATCTACGTATTTAACTCTAACAAGAGATATTACTTGATTTGTATTATTGTGAAATACAGTCAAAATATTTTGTGTATAGGGGCTGGAGTGACTCAGCCTCCCAACTTGTGTTTTATTCTGAAGGGTTTGATGACGGCATACAAAATTGTATAATATATATAATGTTTTGTAATATTCTTAAAAAGGTTCATGCAGTAATGACAGTATGCTGAGAAAAGATTTGATTGTGCAGACGTACTTTAAATGATTCAAAACACCTTATTACTGATTATCTGAGCTTATGAAGTTGTGATTCATACAACCGTGACGATAGATTATTAAATGTGCAAGGGGTCCGACTGCAAGTGCATGTGTACCAGATTTTTGTGCGGCGCCCCTGCTCAGCACACCGTCTCTGTGTTTATGTGTGTGTGTGTGTGTGTGTGTGCGTGTGTGTGTGTGTGTCTGGTGCTGGGGGAGTGTGAGCTGCTTCTCGGTCCCCGCTGTAATTTCCTGGAAGGCTGGCAGCAGTGAGGTCGGCCCGGGGCTGCAGCCGAGCCGAACAGACCTCACCTCGCTGACCCGAGCTGCTGCTAAGCTTTTCCCACAGTGGGACACTGGGTCTGCACCGAGCGCTGTTTCTTTTGTTTCTCACCTCGGGAAGACTGGGAGGGGTTATACCTCAACTCACTCTCTCTCTCACACACACACACACACACTTCACGTTTGGAAATGGGAGAAGCAACACAACAACAAAACTAACCTCTGGATGCGGCGAGCCCGCCATTGTGAGATAAGATGGTGTGATAACCAATATTCTAACAGAGCATCGCTGTGTCTTGATTAGACACGTCTCCGGGTTGAAGCGAGCCAGTTTTGAAAGCTGCTTTGTTCGGTGGACACAGTAAAAGTTGCTCTCAACATCATTTGTTAACGGCGGTTCTAAGAAACGGTTTGATATTTTCCCAGCGGCAGAGCCAAAGTATGCTACGTGGCTGTTAGATCTTTTCATCCAACATCCAACAAATCTGTTGTGCATGACAAGAGTTGTCAAAGTGTGTCAAATGTTTATATTTGCTATATATGTCTGCCTATAATGTATTAACGGTGCACAAAGAATGACTTTTCTTACAGCCGTCCTGAGCTGGCAATAACACTTCTTACTGAACCTTTTAAAAAACAAGCATCAATAGAACAGCAAAAGATCAGATCAAGGGAAAGGAGGATATATGATATATCCTACATATCATATATGAGAAACAGTTAAAAAAATGCTATATAATACGTTTGTAAGCCACTGTTATATTTTAATGGGGGCTAATGGAGTTTTTTGACTGCTAATAGATCAAATAAATTTCACTTGGATAAAATCAAATGATTCAAATGATTCAAACTCTCACAGCAAGTGCTGTTGTAGATGCGTGTATGCACAATTTTCAGAATATGTATTGTAAACCACAGGGACCAGTGTCACAAACAACTGTAATTGTACATAAGAAACATATGAGATTCCTGGCAGCGCTGACAGCATGTGGGGAATGTAACTTTTCCTTGTGCATAACCTCAGTCTCTTTCTCTCTCTCTCTCTCTCTTTCTCTCTCACACACACACACACACGTCTGCTTGTTTTGCATTAGAAAACAATTCGTTTCACACATATTTCCTTATGTTATATTATATTGTCTTTATATTTATCGCTTTCTTCTCCAGCACCGCACTCAGGGCAAAATGTCAACTTTCACAAATGAGATGTCTGGTCTAAGTTGTGATCTCAAAGAGATAAACCTTTTTGATTTGAACATTTCCATGGCTGTCCTGTAGTGCCTCCATCAGGACAAACTTTAATATGTTAACTTCTTTGCTAAGATAATAAGACATTTATGTCTTCATGTCTTGGGGCGGGGTTTCTCCAGTTTTCATTCAGGATAGAACCAAAAAACAGGTAACGAAATCATGAAATAGATCCACCATTTCTTAATAATAATAATTTTTCATGAAGCTTCCTGGAAAGAACTATGTCATTTGTTACAGGTCCGCTAGACTCACTATTCAGTTGCATTTCCAGTTATTGCATTTCATGATAACTGTGGCTCATAACTGTGGCTCAGAGTAGTGTTGACTATTTATTGAATACACTGCATTACTGTAAATAATCAAATTGTAAAGAAAAAAAAATTACAGACAAAACTATGGATCTCGCTGTCACTTTCTGTCCATTGCAAATTTTGTTTGATCACACGTTACAAATTGAACACCCTCTGTCTGTTAAGTCACACGGAAACACGTTAAGCTGGAGTAAGGCTGTAATGCTGGAAAGAACAGGCACTAAACCACAGTTAACACTATTTAACACAATCTACTCAATCAAATTAAAGGAAAATAATAAATGAGTATTTAAGTTTGCTGATACAATGTGTCCGTATGTTATTTCACGACTTTGTACTGACATAATGTAAGGAGAGCATTCTGTGTTTATACAAGTAACAATTTTGAGCAATGAACAACTTAATAATACTTACGTATATAAGTAAAAAATCTAGAATAACACAGAGAGCCTTTAAGTGAGCACAACAGGTCAGATGGAAATAAAGAAATTAGAAAGTGTCTATACATAAGGGAATAATTAATCAGGAAATCTATCATCAATCATGGACTTAAGACAAATGAGTTAATCCCAATGCATACTGTATAAAGCCGGCAGCACATAATATCATAAGCTGGTAATAGTTTGTGTGCAAGTGGAAATGTCTTGTATATAAATCATGACGGTCAGCAGTTCGACAAACAGCACAAAGATGAATCTTTACATTGAACACTTTGTTGAGTCTAAAGCTGTATGTGTATAACGTGCGTGAGGGTTTATGACTGGAAAATGTTTTGATTTTGAAGGAAAACCTCTTACATGTATGGCATAATATCCACTGATGATTTATCCGAATATAATCACTGTCTCTTTTTCCATCATCTAAATCTGGCTGATAAAAATCATGGGATGAATTTAGTGTCCAAGATTTATGTCACATTACAAATGTGGTACACTGGACTGTTGCAAACACAACGATGTTAAACCACATCCCTGCATATCTCCCATTATACTCACACACACACACACACACACACACACACACACACACACACACACACACACGTTTGTACTCCTCTCCATAAGGTGCCCATCAAACATCAAATTCCACACACCACATTTAGCGAACTCTTGACACCTCAGTTCACTCATAGTGGTTAGAAATTTCACGGCCGCAAATTAGCTAATAACTCATGGGCTGTAATGAACCAGGGGGCTGTCATGTAAAATTTATGCCGTATTTTCAAAAGTGTGCGTGTGTGTGTGTTGGGCGGGGGGTTGGGGGGGCGCTGGGCTATTCATTTAACTCCAGGAGAGAAAGGGAGGAGTCAAGCAGGAGAAATAAAAGAAGCAGAATTAGAAAACTGTTCTTGCCTCTGTACATATTCCTCTATGAGAAGTCTACTAATCATCCTATTGTCTAACACTGAAGCAAACCCGTGGTGAGTTTAAGTGTTTATAGTTGATATTCTGAGAAAACAAGTTTGTGGTTTCACCGGCAGACTTTGAAGCTTCGTTCTCTTTGTGGCACATCGCCACACACATGAGTGACTGAGATACATTTTTACTATATGACTATTATGATATACATTATTGAGTGATGTTTCAGAAAAGAAGCAAGGAACCCAGCAAGATGCCATGGAGGACAAATCCAGTTCATCTGGTTTTTATTGGAAGATTTTGGAGGCAGCGATGACACCAGTGTAGGCACCAGCCGAGATCTGAGAACACATCAGTCCAGACAGAAACAATGGTCAAGACGAGAACAAATAAGACCCAAATCATAAAGCAATTAGGTTTCTATTTAAAAAAGAAAACATTCATAGAAGTGGGGTTAGCTGTAAATGCAGTTAAATGACCTTGAGTATGAAAATATTTTTTATTTTTTAAATATATTATATTTACAGGAAAAAAAATCTGTTTCCCATAAAACATTGTAATCTTTAGCTGCAGTACAGTAACTGGTCCAAGCAATTGCTACTACAGCTTGTCGACTGATGATGGTGTTTGTGTTACAGTAACATGCATATGTTCATTTAGCGTGTTTGATAAACGCCTCTTCACTAAATGTTAAGGTTTGCTGTTTTTTTTTCTTCTTTTTTCCTTTTGAACTCATTGACCTATTTCATGAATTGTGCACACATGTCCATATTAGAAAAGCAGAATACCAACCAACCGCTGTAAAGGTGATCGCACTGGTCTTGACGGGGATTAGTGTTGCTCGTTGTGAACAATCCTCCCACTTCATGTCAGTGGAGAACACATATGAGTGGGGCCGCTGCCCTTGTAGTGCTCGTGAACTGGCTGAGGGAAGGTGGGCTGATGCAGATTTACTGTACGAGACCCTCTGACAAAACACGGTGTATCAGTTTTTAGATGAGCTGCAGCAGCAAACACACACTCCCACACACAAAATGTAGAACTGTGCTCATTTCAATTAGGCGACATTTGTTAGCGTCTAACACGAGGGAGGAGCAAAGCGCACCACTGGCTAACCTTTCAGCTGTGAATTATGGGAATTTACCTTCATGCCTCAGCGCGTTTGCCGCCAGTCTGCCGTTCGTGTCTAAATCAAAGGCCGGGATCTGCAACATCGGCACTCTCCCCTTCCTCCAAGGGCACGTGCTGCACAAACTCCTGATGACAGGTGACATTTACAGCATTCGGTCTCAGGGTGCCACTGCAAAACACGGAGCGCAGCTACGTACACACATGTACACACAGGTACCCACAACCTGAGCTGGGAGGGAAAGCCAAGTCATTCTGAAACAGCCGCACTGGGGCATATTTCTACATCAAACCAGGACTTCACATGATTATTGTGTGTATATATAGTAAATATCTAGTATGTGCGTGTGGCTGCGAACACAACCAAACATTAGTTCATCTGCAAGTGAAGAGAAATACAAAACATTTATTTTTAGATTAGTCAATTGGAGAAAATGTTATATTAACATTAAAAAACACAAATGCTAAATGAAATTGTGCCGTAAATGTACACGTATTCAAATGACCCAGAATATGAAACTGTAATCTTATGTTGCAACAGTACTGCCTGGATCTAGGCTGCTGAAGTGCAATACGTCCTCTGTGAACACAAAATAAAAAAAAGCCTTCGTAGAGAAGGACATATAGATGTAGCAATGGGAATGTCAGTCAGCTGATCGGTCCAGACTGATGTATCTCAACAGCCATGGATGTGAACCTTGGCACAAATATTTATGGTCCCCAGAGGACGAATCCTGATGAACTGGGTGATCCTTTGAGTTTTCCACCTAACCAACAAAGGGTCAAAATTTCACGCAGTCAATGAGCAAATACCTGCATAATTTTTTTTTTTTTTTTACTTCAGACAGAGCATGGCTGCATGGCTGTTTCCTCTTTTCCTGTCTCCATGCTAAGCAAGGCTAATCATGTCCACACTCCGGCTCCATATCGATATTCCATATCAGAGCATGCCGTTTTACCGGCACAACAAAGGTACATGATTGATGTCTGTGTCAATGGCTGATGAAAGAGGGAGCGAAAGGCAGAAAAAAGAAAAAAAAATCATAAACTGAAGGGATGATTTGAAGTTTATGGGAAATGTGGTCTGAAATTTGGAGAAACATTTGAGTAACTGGGAAAGCAGCCATCAAATGGGAGATATGTGCATCATTTAAGTACGCCAGGGGATCCGAGTTCATTTGAAAAATGATGCATTGACCGAGAAATCTATTTCATAAGTAAAAGTCATCCATGAAAGATGATATTAAAAAGAGCTGTGAATCAAATGAGTAGACAGCAAAGACTCAGACACCAGAAAAGCAGATAGCAACAAAAGATGCTCAAAATGCAACTGAAGCCATAAAAGAAAATTGTCCTTTGAGGAAAAGGGGTGTGGGGCGTAAAGAAAGAACCCCACACACCCAGTCTGAAACACAGAGAGGGAAACTGAAAATAGGTGAGATTATGTCTCCCCTTCGCTGTCTGTCATACTGCCTTGGGAAAGCAAGGCGACCGGTGAGCCTGACTTGGCGAAGCTCCGCGTCTTAGTCTCCCTACTTTAGTGAGACATGGCTCTCATTTATTATTTGAACCTCTCAACAGGTAATTTTCCAGCTAAAATCCCGATTTCTGCCGACGTCTGCTTCTCTGCAGCATGTATTCTAATTACCGGTGGCTCGCTTTGATCTGAGGCCCTTTGCGGCTTCACAACTTCCCTTCCAATCGCTTTTCATCCGGCTGTCTAATTTCTTTTTGGCACAGTAGTTTTTTTTTTTGTAATGGTGGATATACAGGTTCAGTTACGTGGCTGAGATAAAGGCAAAGGGGTGGTGTTACTAGAACCGAACAGTGGTAGGGGAGATATCAGGCGGCGGCATTTCCCCAGCAGCCCTGATTTGGACACGGTGTATGACAATACTGTCTGGGATGGAGTGAGAGCAGGGGAATGGAGAGTGTGGATTAACAGTTTCACCTCATTAAAAGTTGGAACTAGAAGCTTCTGTTGATGCTAAGTGTGAGTGCCGTTTTCATCTGCACTCCAAATCAATCACATGACCGAACAAGGCATGTGCCAGACGAGTAATAAGAGCATTATTTTGTCGAGAATGACGGGCAATGGTGGTCGGAGGAATCATTTGCTTTTGATTCTTTTCAGGGCTTCCCCGTCAGTTCAGGGAAAAGCAAAAGTGACAAATCCTTCCCACCCTTCCAGAGTGTCTTTGCTCTTAGTGTCATCGTGCTTTGGAAAATCCAGTTGCGACTCCTTTGTTTTTCATCCCCGGGCCAGTTTGGGATAACAGCCTGATCAAAAGCTTAACCTCAGTCAGAGTATCAGCACATTACACTCGCCAAGTTACACGGAGGATAAAACGAGGTTAGACCTTGTCTGCGAGGCTGTAAAAGACTTTGAGGATGAATTCATGTGCATACTTATCTCGCTCTTATGTCATTAGCGCGCCGCTCGGTCTATTCACTCTTTCAGCCCACGAGGTGGACCGTCATCGTCTCTGCACAGTGTCCACTGTCTTTAGCCCAGGCAGGGAGCTTTTTGTCAGAAGGGAAGGGAACAGTTTTGGGCTTATCTCTCTAGGACAGCGCCAGTTACCGAGTGCCATATGCCGCAAACCTGCAACCTCCAGCCCCCTTCCACCCCACCTCTGTCTTGCTGTGCAGCCATTAAGGCAGAGTTAATTAAACCACAACTCATTGCCTCAGCGGGAGGGGGCAGGAGGAGGAATAAGGGAGAAGGGGAGGGGGGGCTGCACAATTATACATTGCCATTTATGTACTATTCTCAACGTATAGTGCTCTGCTGGCGGTCACTTCTCAATGCACATGCCTCACTCTTGCCCCCATACTGCTCCAGTTCAGCACTCGTAGATGGGCTAGAAGTCACTGGGGCTTGTTTTTAACTGTGCATCTTATGTGGAATCTGCACCGGCACGTGCAGCGGTGGCTGGTGGCGAGTGACGGCGGGGACGAGGGAAGCTGTTCTGCTTTCCAGCAACAATATGTGAAGGCGACCGGTTCTGTCCATCTGCCTGCCTGTCTATCCATGCAAGGTCACCGGGGGTGGCGGCGGGGGTGAGGAGAGGTTTCAAATACCGTTACCGCACCATGCCAAGCCGACTATTACGCCTCTCTTGCCCCCTCGCCAGTCGTCAGATATGCAAGCCCGCCTTTACCTGCTGCGATTCCATTACCCCAGCTGCCTGTTCCGGCACTGAAATGTTTCTGTAGCATATTAAACAGATTAATAGAACAATGCTCCAGGGAGAGAGCAGCCTGTCAATCTCAGCTAAAAACACAAAAGCAGAAAATTAAAAAGGCCCATGGCTGAACTCCAGCACTGATAAAAAAAAAAAAAAATTGCAGGAATCTTGCATGGCGGGGGGAGAGAGAGATGGTAAATATTTATTCTCCTATCGTGCTTACAGAACACACACACATGCTTTCGCAAACACACACCCAAACTGATAGGCCACAGTGGTAGCTGGAATGACAATGGGGAAAATTAGCTCTGAAATTATCAAAGAATGTCGAGGCAAACACTGGGCGCTTTGTTCCTTTTGTGTGACTATCACTATATTGGGGATCAGCTATAACAACTCCAATCTAGAAAACACGCTCCTGCTCTCCGAGGATGTTGCCTTTCATGCCAGATGGACTTTCCTGTGTTTATCAGCGAATTCCCACTGTTGACTAGATTTAAAATCTAAAGCGAATCCAGAGCATTCCCGCAGTACTGTCGATGCCTTCACTCCCATCTGGGGAGAAATATCTGAGGCGTGCATCTGTGGGGCCGCAGGAGGCGTAAAAAGGGAAGTATCCTCCAGTGACGTACGCTCTCATCCTGGGAGACTCCAGAGAAAAATTCAATCTGGTCCTCTGCTTGCAGAGATATTGAGAGATTGAGTGAGGTGTGCAGACGGTGGTGAGGGGCTCCGCTCGGGCTTTACATGCATGCCTGTGCCGCTCGGTGGTAAATAAGGGCTGAGAGACACGGTTTGCATCACAACGGGAGACACAGCAGGAACACGTGGATGGTTTGGTACAGCACACACTGCATGAATTAATATATGTGTGTGTGTGTATGTATGTTGTGTTTGTGTATTTATTCATATATATATAAGAACAAAAAAACAACTTGTTTTACTTTGTTTATGACAAGAAAATATATGTAATCATAAAATCACCTAAAATTAAAATGAGGGTGTTGGTTTTGTTCTCGGTTTACATATGATGTTGAATTGTTTTTATTTGACATGGTTTCCTTAACCATAGAACTCCAGTGTGCTTGTTGTTGGGAGAGGGTTTGGCCTCTGGGCTTTTCCGTCCAAAACTCTTCCATTTTCATCCGCGCTTTGGTCACGATTAGGCAACAAAACTACTTGGTTAGGTCGAGGAAAGGATCGTGGGTTGTGTGAGAATTGACCGTTTCACACCGTGCGCAGAGGCCTTGAAGGCAAACTTCTGCCATGTGTGGTGTGCTCAGCATTCGGCAGGAGCGTTTCCCTAAACTCTGATCTGAAAGTTACTTTCACTGTCATCGCTGGTTTACAACTTCACGCCTAACAACTCTTGGGAAATTAGGTTCAGATGTCTACTGGAGTCTGGCATTTATTATGAGTGAGGGCGGGTTAGCTTATGAGCTAATTTGTTAGCTTGCTAACTCCCTCCACAGCAAGCCCACTAAATCTGTGTTTTCCTGCTGCTCTCGTAAACATCTCCATAATGAAATGCTTGGGGGAAATAGCTGGATCCTCTCTTGTTCATGCGTTGCGTGATCACAATACAGATGTTTAACAGCATCAGTCAAAGTGTGTCAGCACAGCTGCATTCATGTTCCAAAATCATATCACTGTTTATGCTCATTCGGAAAAACACTATTCGTTGCTCAAAATTTCAGACCTATTTTTTCCAGTTGTGCCTGTGTAATGTCTACGATTTTTCGGATGTTAAAGTGTTGAACAAATAAAAACTTTTCCTGCACTGATAAGGTGTTTTCAGTGAAGCAGTAACTCAGGTTGTACGATATCAGCAGTGAGGGTGACATTTTTAATTTTGAACTTAACTGCATCCGAGTTCTGTTGTCACTTCACACGAACTCTTCCACAATATGTCTGACAGTTTATCAAACCAATAGAAGAGCAGCAGATTGACTCCCTGCCCCTGGAACATTGGCTCATTTTCTGTAATGGTATCCACCATAGTGACCAAACTCTTGAAAACTGAAGGGAAAAGACAAACTGAGAAACTGAGACAAAATTGCGTCGCACAAGTAATTGTGTGTGTATTTTGTCCTAAATTTGCCGCCCTCTTTCTGAACTTGACTGTATTCGTGCATCAGCACCCCCTCAGATGTCTGCTGGGATCTTATGGGTTAGTGGCCTAATGCGCCATGTCACGGAAAACTCCCACCGTTCAAAACTGCGTGAATCCACCTTCTTCGTTCATCGCCTCTATCTTGCCTGACCAGGAGAGGAGCCTTCTTTATCCACCCAACAATGACAGAGGAAAGAGTTAACACGATCAATCAGCCAAACTCAGGTCACTCGCCCTGTCTCCTCTCTGCACTAGAACACCGCAAATCATCTTTAATAGTCGTCATCTTGATGGTTCATTACGTTAAACTATCGCTGCTGGCATCCACTAATCCAATGGTTCTCTTATGGCCGGGGGGGTATGAGCTCAGGGAAGGAGGTGTGCATGTGTGTGTGTGTGTGTGTTGGATGAGGAGGGGGACTTGCTCTCAATGTATTATTAGCCAGTTAATTGCCCCGGAGCATAAGAGGTGGTTGGTCATCAATGGGATACCATCTTAGTTTAATTGTTAGCCGTCCTGTACTGTAAGCCCCTAGTTCTGCCTCAGCGGGCCTCGCGGGATCTCGCCAACGCGCCGCCAGAGGCCGGCAGCTGTGTCACACTGTATGTGATGTGAAGCACATCATCTTGGGAGGGAGACAGAGAGTGGAGCTGGCCCACAGCGCCACCTAATGGGGGCAGAAGGGGGCAGCATGATGGGATCTGCAGAAAGCAGCGCGTGCTCCGCAGGATGGTTTAGATGGATAGACCATGCACAGAAAAACCACACACCTAGATAATGAGGAGTGGACTCACCTTTCTTTTTTTTCTTTTTAACAGAATAATCATGTCCATGGTACTGAACTTAGTGTGTTTCTCTTTAAAAGCTCGAGCTAGATTAGATTAGAAAAAAAATCAGTTAGTATGCTGATACAATCTAATTGAATTTAATTAAAAGAAAAACACAAACTGGGCAAAAAGAAAATAATCAGTCGTCAAGAACTGTCATCTGTTATAGGGACAATTAGCATTATACCCAAAAATCCTGCATTCACAATTGTACAGAGGTTTTACCGTCATAACATACGAGTGGTCCCCGTCAGAGGCGGATGTCATCTACAATTGGGCTGTTCATTCAAGGTGACTGCATGTAAAACCTTAATCTACCCAATAATGTGTGTTTTAATTTCCTCTGAAGTCTTGTGGAGTAAAGAGTATAATAAAATGGAAATACTGAAGTAAAGAACAACTAACTCCAAACTAAATTCAACTTTAGACGTAAGCACAGCACTTAAGTCAACTGTTACCGTATATCCTGAGAAGATGGCTTACGTTACTGTGAATCTGTGGAACAATTTAACCAGCTAGAACAAGAATGGGGTTTGGAGACTGACCTACACAAAGAGTATCATGGTTTCTCAGTTTTATCCAGGTTTTAAACCGGTATGCAGTGAGCTGATGAATTGCTAAAACCGGACTCAGACTGTCGTTTATTTCATATTCATTCCTGTCAAGAATCAGAGTATCAGATTTTGAAATCGGTTTGCGCCACGCAGAGAAAAACGGTAGGGCAGACACAGGTTGTCTAATCTTTAGCGAGAACTGAAGTGAGATTGTATTTGTCCCTTTTAGCATCTGTCAACAGTAGTGGGCTAGCTAACCTTAAGCCCCCAGTGTCACAAGGTGTCCCCGATATATGCAGCATTCAGACTTCATGTCATCATGTCAGTGAACATAATTTCCCATAAAAACGAGGTCCAGCATTTCTCATACCTCTGACTCAAACACACTGATAAACCTTTAGCATCATTGGTTTACTTCACCAAGTGCACTTCATGAATTTCCTGGTGCTAAGGCCCTGTATTTATGTTGCGCTTTTCAAGTCCAATTAACCAGTCACAGTGCTTCACCCATTCATACACAAATCCATAGAGTGATTGCTCTGCTTTTCCTACCGCGCCTTTTTCTGTCCCGTTCATACACCGCTGGAAGCGAGGCAAGATAGGGTTAAGTGCCCAAGGACAATTCAGCGTGCAGACCGGGGCAGGCAGGGCTCGGACCTCCGACCTTCTGGTTAGTGGATGACCCGCTGTCCCTCCTGAGCCACAGCCATCCAGGGTGGATTCACATTACACTATATAAATGCCAATCACAACTCCCGTTTAGCCATGACCAGTGATTTCCAGTTATCGGAAGATCCTCAGTTATCTGCACAAAGTAGGTCAAGTCACACTGGTCAGCAGGTTTTATCCATTGTGTTTGTGTCTGTGTGTCTGTCTGTCTAACTTACTGAGAAATGTGGTTTACATTTAGGAAAAAGGGTTTGTTTGTTTGTTTGTTTCAAATTCCAAGTGTCCATATTACCTTTTCCGGTTAAAGGTTACAAAGGCCAGAGTCTGCAGCTGAAGGAGTCCTTTCCCATCGAAGAATCTGCTCCTGAAGAGCCTGAAAGGTTGTTCACATTCCTGACGTCTATTTCTGTATGGCTACTTTGGCTAGAATTTGTAGGACTGATGCCTGTGTTATCATGGCTACAGTGGGGTTTGGAGCCGATCAGGAAGCTAAAAAAAAGTGGACCAGCTGACTAAGACTGGTCGTTTTTGGAGGCAGGGCACTAGCTGAGCAGAGGGTGTGAAGAGGTGCTGCAGCAGTGACAGGTATGAGACAAATACGACATTTTCTGAACATTACAGCCCCGCATTCAAATTGTGAACCTGTAAATGAAAAAAAATACGGGCATTTAAAGTCGACCGTGAGGCCCCTCCGGGGTCTCCTTGAAAACAAATAGCTAGTGTTAAACGCCAAAACACCATGTGTTTATGGTTGAGGATGACGGACATGTTCAACGGAAATCCTTCATCGTAAAACAGCCAATTTTAAGCGTTTTGAAACTGGCATTGTTTGCATCCGTGTCTACCTACTCACTGCTGTTCTCAAAAAGGGTAACTGCCACCGTATATCAGTGGAGGGGTGTGACACCATCAGCAGGGAGGTTCACGTGTGCGTACATATGCACGAGTGTATGGACGTGCGTCCTTGTCCGTGTGTACCAGACAAACAAAACAGGGTACCCACTCGTGAAAATATACACACATGCCAATTGCTGCATGTGCATTGAAAAAGTTATGTCCATGCTATTTATTCATATATGATATATTTATGCTTACCTAGCTGATGACATTTCCTAATTGGTCTCAGTGCGTTCCACAAATCGAACAAATTAGACGCAGGTCCCGTTGCTTCTGTACCAGCTACGGCTGTAACTCCTGGATGTTCTCCATCTGCCATATTGTGACTTATTTCCAAGTGGAGCACAACATATGGGCAAGGTTTCATTAAAAAGACAGATTTAAATCACATCCTCTAGATTTGACTGGACTGTTTAAGTGGGTGTGCTTTAGCATGTACGACTCAGTGTCGTTAAAGCCTGCGCTTATATATATCTTTGCCTCATAATTCACCATTCATTCTCATATGCACACCAGTGGCAGCGAGATACCGTGCAAGGTGCCGGGCTGACCCTCAGGAGGTTCGGTGTTTTGCCTCAAGGACACCGGCCCGCTCTGCCTCCTGAGCCGCAGCCACCCGCGACAGGGCACTGTGGAGAACTGTGGGCCTCTGCTCACATCTGTGCTGGCGGATTCAGGAGGAGGAGGAGGGAGACATGAATACATTAGAAACCAAGGGAAGTATAAACAAAGTTGGGTTTTTTTTGTCAACTGACATTCAAACGCTCTTCTCCTATGACCCCTGCTAGAATTGTTTTGTTCTGAGAACGACCTGAGAACATTATCAGGCAAAGTTCCAGTAATGTGTTCAGCAGCAAGTTCATAATTTGTTCCTGCAACAATACTATTCAAGGTGGGATAGTGTTGTCTGAAAACATTCTCAAATTGTTTGGCGACGTGTTAACATTGTAAGAACCTAATGCCATAGCATTCTTAAAGTGCTCTCAGCTCCAAGTGTTTTTTTTTAAATTTCCCGTTGAGGTCATTATTTTAGGGTGGAATAACATATTGAGACATTTTCAGTGGTAGTTTTTTTTGTTAAAGGTCCCCACAATTTTTTGTAAGCTAGATTAGTGTTTATCAAAACATTTACAAAACGTTTTCAAAAATGTTCTATACATCAAAATATTCTTCAGTCTTGATGTTACGATGAGGTTCCTTTTAAAACATTCTTAAAATGTCGTAATTCTAACTTGCACATTCGTGCTCTATTAACTACAACACACTAGCTGAAGAGATTTCTACTGATGGATGGAGTGAGCAAATAAAAAAATGAATTAATGTATACACTCCTGAACTGTGGATGTGTCGTCAGAAAAATTATGTTTTACAAGAAGCGTAAGCAGATCGGTCGTTGCAATAGAAGAATTAAACGTCGGAAATTGTTCTGACAAATTAAAGTAGATACCTGAAAAAATAACACAGGTTCACAGGACAGAGATTCCACATCTCTATTACACTAACCCTAACCCACTACTATAAAATCACAAAATAGAATGAAATAAAGCATGTAAATAGGTTTAGTCAGTCTTTTGTCATAAAACAGTGTCCTTCAGTGCCGAAGCTTTGTCTGATGTTCACTTTTGGAAACGTTTTATTAAATAATAATTTCACACACATCACATTGGAAAGAAATCTGCCTTGTTGGTCAATACAGTCCTTCCTCGTGATATTCCAAAGTTAGTGATAAATGTTGCATGTGTTTTTCCTCCCACTGTTGGCAGGAGGATACATTTAAGTTTGGTGCTCATACCAGCAGCACCACCCACTATATCTCTCTAACAATGGAGTCTTTCAACATAAGGCCTGTGGCTGTTTGAGAAACACTTGACCAAAACAAAATCAAAATCGGTCATTAACCAAGAATCGTGTCATAATGTTGTCTGATATATGGAAAAATGGCTCAATTTGCAAGCCATGCCATTTACACACACACACACACACACACACACACACTCAAACAGCTAAAATGAAACCTTCGCCTATACATTCAGATGCTCCACCACAATCTTTGAGACCCCACTCTTTCCTTGACCCTCTGTCCTTTCCTACAGCAGTCTCGTCTGCTTTGGACACTCATCTGAGTCTGACACCTTCTCTCAGTCAGTCACACACACACGCACACACACACACACACACACACACACACCTGATCCATCCCACCTACCAACCTCCACCATCCCCCTCTTTTATTTTCCACCCCCATCCGTCGTTCACTTTCTTCCCCCCGGGGGCTTGCCGGCCCTGCAGATCATCTCCCAGGCTCCAGGTGCCCCGGCCGGGGCCCTGTCTGTTTTCATTCCCCTCCTAGAGGACAAGTAATTTGGGGGAGAAAGAGGGAGAGCAGATGACCACTGGCTCCCGACCTTTTCTCCCTCAATTTAACTCCTCGCCGCCGTGCCCGCTGAATGTGGCAATCAGGCTAGGCAGAAGTGACACCCTCATCTGAGCGTGGCCGGGCCCTGCACACAATCACGGTGTCACTTTCCATCTGTATATGGGGGCCAAGTGCTGGAATCGGGAATGGTGGAGGTGAGGGAGGAGGGGGCTCAGGTCCAACCTAGATCCCTGTTAGCATACTTGGCTTCATGATGCTGCTAGTCATGCTGGTAACCAACCTAAAATATTCACTCACTACACTGTCACCAGTTGTGCCTAATTCTTTTATCTTTGCATATGTGTGTGTGTGTGTGTGTGTGTGTGTGTGTGTGTGTGTGTGTTGGTTGTATTAAAAGGCATATTTGCCTTTGATTTCTTTTTAATTTGAGCAGTAATGCTCTTAGCTCTCATGCTACATGCGACTTTAGCCTCTCTTCCAGAAGAGGATTCCTTCCCTTCAACTCTCCAACGTTAGATTAGAGCCTCCATCACCATCGGTTCCACATGGTGGGTGAACCAATCACATAAGCCAAGAGAGGGAAAATACGAGAGATATTATTTTCATGGACCTGCGCAATATGAGGCAGCTTCATGACTCTTAGTGTGGAGCCACTTCGCCAGCGTAAGCCGGTGTGAAATACAATGAGATGCGGGAAGACGGGAACTTGTGTTGGAACATGAGTTGCCATGTAATAGACTGACTAAGAAGGGAGGTTGAGAGTGGAGGAGCATGGGAAGAGGGGCTTGGTTTGGTAAGTTAGCAGAACGGCCACGGTCTGTCCTCGTCTGCAGCAACAATGAGCCTCGGCAGGGCCAGCAGCGTGGTGTAGAAAAAAAAGGAGACAGTGGGAGTGGGCCGAGGATTATCATTTGTCGATAGCATAGAAATGTTAGAGAACAGACTCTCCACTTCCTTCTTGGGGAGCATTTTGTCGGAGAGCATCAGCCCGGGAGTGATGGAAAGATACCTTCACAGCATTCAACAAAAAGTTTAGAGACTGAAAATTCACGACTCTACAATCGTTGGCCCTACTTTGTACTTTGTTTCACATTTGAACGAGGATGAAGAAAGAAGACCTGTGGATTTCTTCTGCGTGCGTACACATTTCGAAATCCTATACAGTGTTTGATGACTACTTTAGAGGCCAAGCTCTTCCGCCAAATAAGAATCTGCTCAAAGATCGTAGGTCATCCTCTTAATAAACTCAGAGAACTGTCAACACTGTTACCATCAAACCTGAGACACGTGGCTCCACGACATAATAGGGTTCAACTTGAGCACTGTTTTGTGCATCAGCCAATCCTAAAATGAAATATGGCATTAAAACCCAGACCCGATGTACCTTCAAGGGACTTGGATGTGTTTTCCGTGACTGTAAAGTAAAGTTGAATGTTTATTCAATTTATTTGTCTTTGGTCCGATTATGATACTGATGTGCAGCGTGTTGCAGTCCGAGTTCATCTATGTATGCTTCTAATAAGCTCATAACTACAGTGCACCGTGAATAAAAAGTGTTACCAGAAAACAGTTTATGTCTAACTGTTGTTCATCAGGCCTGAGTTCACGTCAGCACAGAAAGGGACAGAGTGAAAATCTAAATAATGCTCCACAACTGAACGGGGGGGGGGACATTATCATCGCAAAGGATCCGTTTTCATTGTGCTTCTTGTCTCCCCTGTGCCGAAAATTAAATTGTCTGATGTGCAAGATTTACTTTTGTGGCGCCGCAGCTCCTGGGCGGGCGCCGAGGGTCGCGAGTGCCACTGTCATCGTGCTGGCAGCGCCTCCCAATTTACACACACCAAGTCGCTCTGCATTTCAAAGGAGCTCCGGTGTCGGCCTCCTGTTAGTGATCGCTATCTGGGCCCTGCAGAGCGAGGATTAGGGCCGGCTTGAAAAACTGCTAACCACTAGCCCCTCCCTCCTCCCTCCTCCTCCTCCTCCACACGACCACCCTCCCTCAGCAGATTTACATTTTCATTTACATATTAGATTTTCCTCCTCTGCTCGACCTCTCCTGTCACCATCCCATTTTTCTCTTCTATATCCTCCCGTGGATCACAACTACTCTCTCCCTCAGCCACACCGATGTACCAGTTTACCCATATATGGTGCCGATATTGTCTATTTATTAAAATAAAGGCAACTGAGAGATGGATAAGATGCATTTCAGTGGGTGTTAATAGGATTTATCAATGCTACACTGGCTGCCTGTAACCTGAAATTGAACTAATGGGAATGACATATGCCATTGATGCTATTCTACAAAGGTTGGAGGAATATGTGGTGTTAGGGTCACGTGATCCCATTGCTTAACCATACTGTAAGAAGTTACCTTGTGTGTGTGTGTGTGTGTGTGTGTGTGTGTGTGTGTGTGTGTTAATCAGCCAATCTATAGTTTCTCCCCCTTGCAGCTCACCTTTGTCCCTCCAGTAAGAAGAAGAGAAAGGTTGAGGAGAAAAAGGCAGTCAGCTCACACTCCCCTTCCAAATCCTCTCTTCCAACCTCTGTGTTCCTGTTTCCCTCTCCCAGCAGCCCCTGCTTTTCAGCTAATGGAATAATTAATGAAACTTTTGATGGAAAACAAATAATGGTGTCAGCTGGCTGTACTGCTTCCAAGTATTTCAATCTGTCGGAGCGGGGAGAGTGTTTGAGTGAGAACATGAATAGATCAAAGAGTTATTCGAATCTAAGCATAAAAACAACACGCACATTCAAATAGTATTATGAAATTAAACCAGATAACGGCACGTTCACACATGCTGATCTGTGGAGTCATTTCTGTAAATTGGAGAGCAAGATCCGGCCGTCGTATTTTTTTTTTTTTTTTCAAACTTGAGAGGCGTAGAAAGATATCTAGAGACGTATGAACGCAGACAGCTTCTCTCCACGCAACACTTAGACAAGTGTGTTCCTGTTTTGGATGATAACAAGTTGAAATACAAAAAAAAATGATGGTCTCCAGGCCCTGAACCCCGCGTCTCTGAGTGGAGGAGAGGCTGTCAGCCGAGGCAGGCTATCCCAGCATCCTCCACTCTGGTGCTCTCTGTTCCCCTCTGAGACAGACAAGATGCTAATAGAGGCGAGTGAATCCTCCATTCTGTATGCCTCTCTGTCTCTCTGCCAGACACTGTTTACCCTCTCCGGCGGGAGATCTCATTCAGAGGGATAGTGAATAGACTTAAATACGAGGTGGAGGAGGTGTGTATGTATGTGGCAGTGAGACACAGACTGGGACAGACAGGGAGAGAAGAGGTTGGAGGGGGCGGGGCAGAATGCGAGACGGAGTTGGATGAAGATGCAGAGCTGCAGCACCTGCAGACCTCTTCACTCCTTCTCGTCCCAATTACAGGTGAACACAGATGGTGACATCATGCGGGCTCCTGCTATCGTCTGGCTGGACCCTGAAGACGAAAAGATCATTGATTAAACTACAGGGGCTGCACATTCTTTGGTGAATTAGAGCCAGAATTGAAGTGTATCTGGTGTACCAGAAGGTATTGCTGTAAGATTTTGTTTTTCTATTGGGTCTCCTGGTCCCAGTCACCACTGATGTCTTTGTGAGGTTTTCGTCATCCCTAAAGTATGTTGGGCGCATTCATTAGTTGTGACAGGAAGGTTTGGACCGATCCTATATCAAAGTCTGTTCCTGTTTCTCACACCTCTGACCTCTGTGCCTCCGCTTTCGGCTTACAATACTGGTTGGGTGAGCTTAGTGTCGAGTTATTTTATTATCTTTATTCAAGAGCGTTTGAGCACATTATTTACTGATTTCACGTTCAGATTTGTTTCCTTCAAACTCTGCCCTCAGACTCAAATAGCTCCTTCTGGTGCTCCAATAGTTTCTTCTTGCATTCACATTTATTCTGCGTCTGCTCAAACTGTATGCTTGAGCGCAAATGTATTGCTCCTCGCACTTTGATATGCTGTTGCTGGCAAAGTCCTCAACCAATAGGATTCCAGCTGTAGTGTTGACCAATGAAATGATTGCTGTCTCCTTGCGGCTGCGTTCGCTTACTGCTTAGACCCGTACACCCGTCCCGTACAGGCCGTTACTCTTTAACCCCGTTCAGCCACTCCCCCCCCCCCCCCCCCCCCAGTTAAGGAAATGACATTGCATTCTTGACTTAGGAGCGAGAGTCCGTTGGCGAATGGCTGGCCAACAAGGACCGTCAAAGTCAAGGACCTCGCGTAAGTTGTTATTTTTATTTTTTATTGGTACTACTAACGTTACTTCCTTAAAACTGAGTTGATAACGTCATATTTGCAGCATAAGAATAAGGACGCTCTAAGAAGTAAGCAAACGCACCAACAAGGAGACAGTGATCATTTCATTGGTCAACACTACACCTGGAATCCTATTGGTTGAGGTTTTTTGATAGGGTTGTCACACAAAAAATCCACGCATGCAGCAGAAATCCGCAAGCAGACGACTCGAGAGCGCACAGGAGCAGTGTGAGTGTGAGGAGAAGGGCTGAAGCTTGGAGCAGGAAATCTGTGCGAGCAACAACATATCTAAGTGCGAGCAACAATTTGCGCACAAGCACACAGTTTGAGCAGAGGCAGAATACATGTGATTGCAAGAAGAAACTATTTGAGCACAAGAAGGAGCTATTTGAGTGCGAGGGCAGAGTTTGAAGGAAAGAATGACAAATCTGAACGTGCAATCGGTAAATAATGCGCTCAGACCGATAGACCACACTCTTGAATAAAGATAGTAAAACAACTCCATAGCTTAGCTTATTGGCACTGTTCTGCATCAGTCCCATAGAAAAGTGTTATGAAGCAGGCATCTTTTGTTCTTTGTCTGACTTGGAAAGGTTAGACAGATGTGCTTTCACCGAAACAACCAATTAGTCCCTTCTGGAAGTCTTCATCTCGTGGAAGATGGCGGAGAGAGAAGAGAGAGTGACAGCAAATACAACAATGGCTGAAGCTCTCAGCAAACTACCAGTAATCAAACACACACACACAAACACACACACACACACATACACACACACACACACAAACACAATTGTCAGGTCAAAAACAAGTTGCAAGACATAATACATGATTTAAGATCAAAACCTATGAGCTGAACCAAAGAAATCATGCCTATCTCCAAAATACATGGTGATCGAACCCTGACAAGAACACACGCGCACGCGCACACACACACACCGCTAAGCCCAGCTGTCTGCGGATGTGTTTGTGCTGGGATCAATGCTCAAGAAGAGAAGAAAGATGTGCAAGACGTCAGGGGGAGGGAGGGAGGAGAGGGAGAGCCTGATTTTACATTTTGTGCATGTTGTCGATGGCAGACGGCTGACCTTCACGCTTGGCTGGGTAACAGCGGCGAAATGAGGGCCGTTCCAACAGACTACATGAAATCGGCTACACGCTTTAAAGTTGTTCAATTAGATTATCCTTTTCATTTTTGTACTTGTGTGTGCATCAAAGGACATACACAAAGAAGCAGCCATGAGCAATGAACATAACACACACACACACACACACATACGCACACACACACAGCGAGGGAGGGGAGGAGAGGAAAAGACTGACTAAAGGCAGGGGAGTGAAACGCAGCGGCGTTTCACATAGATGGTTACTGTGTGATTTGACAAATGCGTCTCTAGTTTTGGAAAGAACCATATTTATTCATTCAGTTAAAGGGACAGTAAGCAATTTCTGGACAGCTCTGGGTCAGGGCTCGAACCCGCAGCCCTCAGGCCTCAGCCTATGGGAGACGAGAGATGAGTCGTAGCGTCTTTTACAATCATCGCTCTTAAGGTGTCGGGGAGTGATGTCTACAAACTGCCCACAGTGTTGTGCGGTGCAGTCTACAGCCAGGGCTGAGCCGAATTTTTTTTTTATTTTTCCAAGCAAGAACCGACAGCTTGTGGACCATGAGGAAATATTAGCAGATTATTACAGTGAGTGTATTGGATTCATAATCGCTTACTGCCCATTTAACAGCCAGCTATCACTGAATTTATACCGAAGTGCATTCAAAACAGTTAGGATGGTGAGGAAGGTCCTGTGCAAGTCTGAAAGACGAGTCAAGCATGTTCAAATGTTCGCTTGGAAAATGAAATGACGTTGATCTGATCAGGGATCTCTGTATTGTTGCTGACCGTGTTCGTCCCTTCATGGCGACGGCTCACCATCGTTTAATGGCTGCCTCCTGCAGGACAATGCCGCAGGTCACAACGTTAAAGTCTCAGACAGGTTTCATGAACATGACAGTGGGTTCAGTGAAATTTAGTGACTTCCCCAGTCACCGCATGTAAATCCGCAGAAAAACCTTTGGGATTAGGTAGAACGGCATGAATGTGCGGCTGACAAATGTGCAGAAATGCTGCGATGCAGTCTCGTCAACGTGGAGCAGAATCTCAAACATCTCTTCCAGCATCTTTTTGGAATCCGTGACACAACAAGTTTAGACTGTTTGAGAGCAAAGGGAGGAACTAACCAGTATCACTGTGATGTTCCTAATACAGGAACATGCAATATGAGATAAAGTACACTTAGCATGTACTACATGTCACTGTGTCCCTGTCCATCCAATGTTTGCCTGGTTCTGTTATTTTACTTCTCAGCTGACAGAGTTCCTGACCTGCAGAATGTCAGGATGACGGACGCTCAGATAGCAGCTCATCACACATTAGCATTCACCTCTGCCGGCTTGTTTTTATGCACCTACATGCATCTGTCTGCATACATATAGGGGAGTGAACATGTGTGTGTGTGTGTGTGTGTGTGAGTGTGTGTGTGTGTGTGTGTGTGTGTGTGTTGGGGGTGGGTGTAGGGGGACTACTTTCAGAGGATTTGCAGTAATTATATGACAAAACGCTGGCAAGTCTCTCCGGGTGCTGAGCAGAGGCTCATGGGTCAGGGGACCAAGCACTCTGGGCCGGGTAATTTGTAAATGTCATTCAGGTGGAGTCCTCTATCAGCCAACAGGGAGGGGAGGGGGTCTGGGTGGAGAGCAGGCGGGGGGGGGGATGCGCTGCACTGGTCTTTTCTCATGTAGATTATTCGACAGCAGATGCAGAGTCCCTCTCCTGCTTTTGTCACCAGTGGCAGCTGATGTGTGCAAAACATATTGTTTGACGTCCTGAATGTCCAATGATCTATGTTACCAAACAGGAATAGATATGGAGGAATATTTCTCACCCATGTGTCATACAGTACCTAAGGGGGAGTGTTTTGTTTTTGTGGTTGTTGGGAATTTAAAATACTACCATCATAGTATATATCTATATCCGGTGTACGGTAAGGTGGATTTACTGGCAAAGATCTGTTGTTCCAGCTCATTTTTCTCTATTTTTTATCACTGTGAAATTAATATCTATGAGTAACATCAGTTTTATATACCATGTAGTATAACAGGGAAAAAGCATATGCAAAATTTGTACAGCAAAATATGCAAAATTTGGAAGGTTAAAGGAAAGACCAGTATGTACAGTATGTCCAATACAAACATAAAATACTTATTAATGTAAGAATTTGGGGCTGGAGGTTGGTTGATACTACATTCAGTAGGTTTAAGTTTCAAAAAGCTATCAAGAGTACAACCTCTGAATGAGGAATGCTTTCACATATAACACAAACACTTCGACATTTGAACAACAACAGGGAGTAAGAATATAAAATAGTATTTGGCAAAAAGGGAGTTTCTCTGTTGATCACTGTGCATACTGGAAGTGTATCCTAACCAGCAAAGGCTCTGGCTATGGTCGAATTGTCAAAATTGCTTAGGAAGTTTCCCTACATCTAAAAATGAGCCCTAGGTATTTCATCGGCAGCCATGACAAGAGTTGTTCGGATTCTCTAAATGCATAGGAAATGTGCTTCAATGCTTCCTTTCCTATCTCCTTTAGCATAGGGTACACTGGACTTTCCTACGCCAAAGGAAAGTAGCAATAGACCCCCCACAATTCATTGCGGCAGCAATATTTAACGTGACGCGCCATGCACAACGAAAATGACTAAATCCGAGGTGGAAGAAGAAGAGTATTAATATCATAAAAGTCATCATGTAAATTAGCATTGCCTATGAATCATTTACATCTGATGTCACATGTTGGTAATACACACTGAAAAATGCTGGATGGAGCAGCTGCGTTTTTTGTAGTCCATCTTCGGAAATGTGTTGTTTCACCATGGCAGACGACTACGTCGCATTATGAGGTAGTATAGTGTAAGTGATGCCGGATTCTCTGAGCAGCGCTGTCGGCTTTTCCTCAGTCCTATGAATCCTCCTTTACACCTTTCCTTGACCTCATGACGATTTTCCATTGACGTCAAGGAATAGTAGATAGGAAAAGACGATAGGAAGGACAATTCCGAATCCACCCTCTCTGTCAGAAAGCCTTTAGAAATCAGGTGAGGTTGTATAATAAGCAAGTCGCCACCCACCGTAATGTCACCCATTGGTTTGTGAACTGCCATTTTAGGCCTCGAGTTTGGCATTTTGGCCAGCGGCATATTGTTTTCTTGAAACCATGAGTAACTATATTTGGAGGAGCGGGTGCTGAGCCTGACTGGGAGTTTGAGGACACTGCACCTCCACCTGCGACCTGCACCCATTGGATGGTACTAGCTACCAATCACATGGTATGCTTTTTCTTTTATAAGAAGACTTGAAAAACAGTGTCTAAGACCATAAAATGGTCTCTGGTGTTATGAATCAAGGGAGAAGTCTTCAGTCATTTTCTAACTTCTACCTATCTCTATTTCTACATATCTTTATCTCTCTCGCTCTCACCACACAGTCTACCTACCAAGCAGCACACTGGATGAAAGGATCATGCAAAGGAATTTCTCCCAGGGGAGTGGGGTTTGAATTCTACTTTATGTTTTGATTTAGTTAACATATTATTTTATAGTGTATGTTTACCGAACACAGTCTGCACAGTGAAGTCTCCCCTGTCCAGACGATGAGTTGGTGGTGTTAAGAATACTGAGGCAGGAAATGAACTGGATTCTGCACCTTGGACCTGATATAGATCTCACCACTGTCACCAAGTTCTTGCTCATGGGGAAATGTTGTGTCTCAGTAAACGATATTGTTACTAGTACGGCCTGTACCTATAGACTTGATATAACTTATTTTGGTAATACCTGGTAACCTGGTCCATGTTGTTTTGTTGTTTCTACATAAACAGCTGAATTGCACATTGAGATTGTGTAGTAATAACAATAATTGTAATAAAAAAATCTGAGATGATGCAACTTTGAATCATTTAACATTATAGGGATGTGTTTTTTGCAAACAACAAAAGAAAAATCAGCCTCTGTCTGCAACCAGCTCGGACTCAAACAGCATTAAAAGGGAGCCAATTCTTTACCAAGTGTGTGGAAGGACAAATAAACAGTGTGACATAAATTTCCTGCAGCGGTTGCAGCATTCAGCGGTGACTTTTATAGCTTGAAAGTGAGAGGAGAGGCGCTATCAGACTATTGGGCTTTATTACAGTGGGTATAATAGGGCTGGCTGGAGAGTTTTATATGTTTCTGTCTGGTTGAGCGCCATTGCATCTCTCCATTCTCCACTAGTGTGATTGTTGCAGCGGCAGGTTGTCTGTGATAGGCTATTGTGCCCACTCTCCAAAAACCCTTCACCTCAGCCGCAATGCCGCCTCTTCTCTCTTCTCCAGCCTCTGCTGATTTTCAGCACAGCCGCCACCCCCCACCCACACCCTCCCCTTTTCTCCCCGTCTGAATAAAGAACTCTATCTATCAAAGCCAGGCCAAGACTCAATCTCTTGCTGCTTCTCCGGCCTTCGATCAACTATCTGTGGAACCAGTGGCTTATAGAGCTGAGGCATATGCGAGGGCTACCGCAATTACATTTTAGATCTACCGCAGGAAACGTGAAGCCCCGAGCCTCTGCCATACACAGACCCACAAAAACACACAAAAACCCTGGCTGCACAAATCCCGCCTCAGCACCACAATACCCCTCCTCGTTAACCTCTTTAAATCCAACTTGCCCCTTTCATTTACCTATTAAGTAGATTTAGGGTTGAAGAAAATCATCTTCTTGACAGTTGCTTGTCGGGGAAGCTTTATGATATTTGCGTTGAAAAACGACTCCATTCAGTTATTTGGAAATGTTGTAAATGACATCTGCACTACTTTTACTAAAAAGCCTGACATCTTCATTAGCAAATAAAGCACTGAGAGTGAAAAACACACTACTGGACCCTTTGGTCTGTCTGCCTTCTGTCCCATCAGGTCAAAATAACAATTATGTACCCACTGCATGCTGTAAACATGGTGAAGATATGTTGCTAATTTGTGAAATAGGCAAAAGCAGATAGGTCCAACATTGCAAGTACTTTGACCATTACGTAGTCTGGTGGAAAGTAAGGATGTGGAGTTCTGTGAGGTGCATGGACATGCAACACATCTGACTGAAATGAAGGAAGCAGAGGTCGCTGTCCTGTTATACACCTACAACAATCATATTAACTGAGGGCATAAGTTCAGTGTTTCCCCAGTTGCCATTTCAGCCATGGACATATAGTGTTTGGAAGAACTGGGACAACCACTAGGATTTAAAGTAAAATTCTGTGTTTGGCAGCTCAGCATTGGGTTTGCATTGACTGGCCTAGTCAGTGGGTCAGTGGGGCTTTAAAGATACAACCATGCTAAATGCAATAAGTAGCTTCAAATTGGTTAGGTAAGCTGTGAAATTGAAACAGGGCGACCAAGTTACAAAAAGCATTAAAGGGGCCTCAGAAGCTTATACCACTTGAACTCACTTGCCTTTAATTAGTTTAGTGCAGGTATGAAGGTGTGAACAACACAATAACCAGGCAGATTTTACACTGGTATTGATTGCAAGAGAGGAAACCACTGCCCTCCTCACTTGCTGAGAGTGTTGTCTTTATGTGTGAGATAGGAAGATTGGTAAGAAAAGAGACGGACTGAGAAGGGGGGGAGAGATATAGAGGTGTAGGAGTTTTAAGCCTACCAAGGCTCAGTGGTTAGCCCCAGTCCGCTCTTCACACTGCAGGCCTGACTGCAGCCCAGTATGGTAAGAACTTAATGCCACCAGGGACCCAGCCCATTTGAATGCTCAGGCTTCCTTTTATCACAGGCACAAGTGGTGCAGAAAAATTGCTCAGGATTAATTCTGGAGGCCTTGCAAACACACACACAGCTGGGATCAGTGCTTACAGCTCGCTCGGAGGTGGCACTCTTTTAAAAAAGCAGGGCTTTTTTTTTCAGATTCTTTTATAAACGGTGGGTTGGGCCTTTCCATTGAAGCTTTGCCTTTTGTGGGGCTGGGGGGGTGCCCGAATTGCTAATGCAACCTAAAGTAGTGTTATAAGACATAATAGCATACATGTACAAAGTGATAAGGGAATTACGTTTTTTTCTGGGCCCCCCCAAAAAAACTCAAGTTTTAAAAGAGGTTACCAAATGTAAAGAGTTTTATCAGCTATGCTATAAAATAGTATAACCAACCCCCCCCCCCCCCAAAAAAAAATAAAGTGCATGGCAGGATTTGGCTGGGTAAGTGCAAGATAGGATAGAGTACAGTTGTAAAATGTTTTTTCCCTCTCACTAGTGCACTTCTTTGACAGTGTCCATTAACAACAGGGAGAGGGAACAAGCCAGCTACAGGCACAGACCTACCCTGAACCTGAGCACCATGTAAGGACTTTGGACGACTGGATGAAGCCTGATAAGTCTGAATGTACAGTACAATTGCATTGAGTTTATAGCCTCAAGCATCCTCACATTGTGCTATGTGGAAACATTCGTTCATTCATTACATTCTTCAAATCAAGGCTTGCATTATCTATGATAGATGAACAGTAACCATGTCTATCTATTGAGAGTCAAAGACATGGGGCTCAGGCCAGTGCCCTAATACTTTGCTGCCATAGGCACAGCCTTGGGTATTCAGGAGTAGTGACATGCCCCTACCAATGTCAAGGTACCGCTGAATTGTCCCTGACGATATTTTTGCTGAATAAAAGAGATCTTTTTATTTTAATTCGGTACAGTGTTACCAGTTACATCTATGCATAGGTCCCAGGTTTGTGTGTTTTCAGCTAAATGTGAACTGTTTTGATCAAGGATGAAAAAGCAGGATATGAGGAACAACTGACCTGATGACCTGGCAACCTGCTGTACTGACTGTGCATTGTTCATCTAGCTGCAGCACTGGCAGTCGTAGTAAAAGTCAGAACAGTGATGAATGAGCAGTGGCTTAAATCTGATGAACATGTCATACACTGACAAATTAAACCAATCTGAATATCAGTCAGTTGACAGTTTTAGAATTTTTGGTCTGAGGTGTAAACTACTTTGTGATCATTGCTCATGTCATTTTATCAAATCTTAGACAAAGGAAACATTATTAAAAATGACTCTGTCTTTTTTAAGAAGATCTTAAGTGTAGTGAAGTAACAGCTCAGCTTTTCTGTCATCAGAAATTATTATTATAATTATTATTTCATCTCTATCCCTACAAATTTTAACATAAGCATTAAGAAATTTAGATACATTTTATATTTGAGTTTTATAAGCCTTAACATTATGAACACCGACAAGTGAAGGGATTAACATTGATTTTTTTTTTTTTTTAATTACACCTTTCAGAATGGGATATGTTAGGCAGCAAGTGAATATTTAGTCCGTGAAATCATTGTGTTGGAAGCAGCAAAATGGGCAAACGACGACTGGGTCAGAGCATTTCTAAAACTGCAGGTCTTATTGGGTGTTCATCGTCTGCAGTGGTTAGCTCCCTACCAAATGTCGTCTAAGGAAGAACAACCGGTGATCCGGCGACACCGTCATGGGTGCCCAAGACTCATTGATGTGCGTGGGCGAGCCCATGTTAGGATAGCCCATGTTGTCCAATCTCACAGAAGAGCCACAGCGGCACAAATTGCTGAAAAAAGTTATTGCTGGTCGTGTGATGTTTTGGGCAATGTTCCTGCTGATAAAAACCTTGGGTCCTGCCTCTCATGTGGTACTTTGACATGTTCCACCTAGCTTAACATTGTTGCAGACCAAATATACCCCTTCATGGAAACTGTATTCCCTAATGGCAGTAGCCTCATTCAGCAGGACAATGTGTCCTCGGGATTGATTTGAGGAACGCAACAATGGGTTCGAGGTTTTAACTCTGCCTCCAAATTCCCCAGATCTCAATCCAATCGAGCATCTGTGGGATGTGCTCGACATCAAGTGCGATCCATGGAGGCCCCACCGCACACTGTACAGGACTTCAAGGATCTGCTGCTAACGTCCAGATACAACAGAATCCCCTTCAGAGGTCTGATGGAGTCTATACTCAGAGCTGTCTTGGCGACAAAAGGGAAACCAACACAATATTAGGCCTGGTGGTCATAATGTTATGGCTAATCAGTGTATTTGTACTGTAACACATATCGACACACTTGATATGCTGGTTATATTTTTTCCTGGTCTCTCTCTCTCTTCTCCCCAGAGCCAGTCAGCTGTTTAAGTATTGTGGCTCGGTGTATTTTTACTGTATCACTCTATGGGTTTACATGCAACTTTTTGTCAAATTGCAATGTAATATTTGAATCCCTGTTCTCCCTTCATCTTCCTTCCGATACCCTGCTGTCCTGCCACAGTCCAAAGTCACGCATCTTAGGTGTTTTGGCTTGTATTTTTCTGTATTCGTGTTCTGTATTTGTCGTGTTTGATTCCTTTGTCAAATGTCACAAAATATTTTTCCCAAGTATGTGACATACATTGTTTTCATCAATTGGCATGGGAATATCTTTACTTTAACATCAGTAATATAAGATGAATTCCTATTTTTGCTTTAAAAGCAATATTAGTGGGAATATACACGTGCAAGTATCTTTCATTCTTCCTCTGTCTCTAATCCCTTAACCTGTCTCTCCACAAAAAACCACACACACACACACACACACACACACACACACACACACACACACTCAATGACTGACTGCTGCAGCAGCCTAAAGGTGAAATGCAAGTCGCACACACTGTCGACCATCAAGTGGAGTGCACTTTGAGCACCAGTCCACACCGGCACAGCCAAGCTATCAGGAGACTAGTCAGCATGAATGCACACACAGATTCACACAAACACAAACACACAGTTCAATAAACACAGACAATCATTCCCTCCCCCCCTCACTTTCTCTTACACACACATGTACACACATGCACTGAGAGCTATCAGCACGGGCATGCCCCTTCCTTAATGCTGATGACACTGTTTCCATTTTTGTGGAGACAGTGCTCTGTAGCTGTGGCTGATATGGATTCTTATGGCCGACACACTCCATCGGTCAGCAGCTTGCTTCCAGCCACATAGCTTTGTTTATGTGGGAAACCATATCAAAGTGAATTACTATTGAGAGGTAGCTAAATCAAATATGTGGCGCGAGGGGTGGAAATAAAAAATAAAAAAAAACATAAAGTTGCCCATTTCAGAGTCGTTTTCCCTTGAATGTTATTCTAAACTGTTAATAATGAGTGCTTTTTATGATGTAATATGGACGCCAGAGACATCCAGAGCTCAGCTCCTGAGGTGAAAGGTACGGAAGCGGACACATTCACAAACCATCATGGAAAGCATAATGTCATTCAGCGTCACCTCATTGTGTTACTCCTGCACTTGGTAAAAGGTTTCTGTTCAAATGTCCAGCTCCAGACAACTGCTGAGACAGAAGGAAGAGGTAAAACTAGCTGTAGTTTGGTACAAATGAGGAGAGAGGGAGGTAGGACGTCCCCCAGCGAACATAAGAGAATGCTACATAACTGGTGGAAAGTTGATCATTGATTTTAACATCCATGACAATGTTGATAAGGAAACAAGCTTAAATCGGAATTGGGGCCTATAGGCATGTTGGACAGAACAAATGATGTTGTTATTATGCGTGATGATGCTATGTTTCATATGGGCACATAATCCTGAACACAAAGAATGTACGCATGTGGTACTTTGAACTCTCTCCCAATCCAAGACAGAGTCTGTCACCTACTCACAACGAGTGAGAACAGAGTGACGTTGGTTGGTGGTTATGTGTGTGTGTGTTTGTGTGTGTGTTGTGTGTCACCAAATGGCAGCTTCATGCGATTGATGGCATGTGGCAGGGATCATTGTCTATCGGCACAAAATTGGGTGTTCACATGAAAGCGCATCGCTAAGACCAGGCGCAGGTTAGACGAGTCGTAAATTTGGTTGGTGCAACTGACATTAAGTTCAGTCTAAAGACCCGATGGGGCAAACGGCCCCACGATGTTATCACAGTCACAGTTAGCATGCAAACATTTTTCTAACATAAGCACTAAATACAAAGTACCCTTTATTTAATAGAGACAATGGAGAGAGTCAGGAAACATAGGGGGAAGAGTAAATGGACTGCTCATAGCGCTTTGCATTATGAGTCACATTGTCCCATTCACGCATACATTCATACCTCTTTTCTATATACAGCTGACTTTCTACTAACTGCCAGCACAGCTGTCAGGCACGATTTGTTGTTTAGTGTCTTGCTCGAGGACTCTTCGACGCACGGACTGGAGGAGCTGAGGATCAAAACCCCCGACCTTTTGTCTAGTGGGCGACCCATTCTAGCTCATGAGCCACAGCTACATCGAGTAGGGCAATGGTGTAGACATAGCATTCAGGGCAACTGAGCAGCGTGCATAGCAGTTTGCATATTTTTGAACTCCACATGGTTGTTAGATGGGTGCAGGACGCCGCCATGTAGTAAACATGTGTGATAGCAATCAAACACAGTCTGGCTCATTTGTCCACTCTCATCAGGATAAGAGGCCACACTGAGGTGAGGAAGGGCTGGGGGAGGGGGAGGGTTGAGATTACGCCCCTGCTACCATCTATCCTATCAAACGTCCAGCCCTGGCCCTCTTCCAGCCACAGACAGACCAGTTCATTTCAATGCCCACAGCATCAGAGTGAACAGGAGCCTCTCTTTGTCTTCTCCGCCATATCTCCTTGATTTCAAACACAGCCCCCCACACCCCGACGCACCAAATTCCTTCTCAAGAGTCAGGGGGGGAGAGGATGCCATTAGCTCATGATACACAATCCTCCCCAACTAGCGGGAAATTACTGTCAGCGGGGCAGCCTGCCGCACCACAAGCTGCAAAAAAATGGATGGGCCTCAACCAAATTAAAGCCCCATAAATCACAAGGTGTTTAACTATGCCACGTGTGTGCTTGCTCGCCCCATCGTTTCATCCCTCTCCATCTCGTTCCCCCTCGAAGAACAAGGGGGGACTAATGACAGATTCATATGTAGGCATGAACCACAAAGAAGAAGGAGGATGAGCGCTTACTCCTGCTTCCTAATGGGAGCCAGGATTATTCTGTAATGCCATATACAGAAGCAGAGGACAATGCCACAGGTTCGACTGAGCCAACCACTGTAACCATTTGAGGCATAGAGCCAGGTCAGGTAATTTTTCCTTGTGTTGAATGTCATAACTGACACTTTACGACAGTTACACAAAGAATGCATCGGCATTTTATGGTTAAATTTAGGCAACTACTTGGTTAAGGACTTTGCATTATGGAGGAAGAGCGGTCAGTGCTTATTTAACTTCATATATTTAACTTGTGACAAACCAGGTATCAAAACACCACACGGCTTTTGCCTGAAATCATTTTGACTTTGAGCCTACATTTACAATGACAATCTCAATCATCTCATCCCTAATCCCTAATCCCTATATCATTATTATGGGGTGTAACACAGAATGCTGTATTTCAAGTAGTGTCATCAATCATGGATTCACATGGATAAACAGGTTCAATTTTTCCATAACCTTAAGACCACATGTGGCCATTGCTAACTGCCACTAACTTGAAAACGATTTAGACAGGTTCTGAGTGAGTGACAGTTTTGTTTTGTTCTGCAGCAAAAAACATAATTTCCCCTTTATAAAGTATGAAGGAAGTTGTTCACAAGTGAATAAATGTCTTCCTCTGCAAATCATTGTGTTGTTACGTAGCCTAAAAGCTGTCTCCAATACTTCAATTTCATTGCTTAAGGCTTAATATTTGGCTCTATATTTACTAAGGTCTTGAATATTTCATGGCTTTTGATGTCTCCTGGTATAGTAAAGCTAACCAGCTATCCAGAGACTGAGGAAACTTGAGGGTTGGTCCTTGTACAAACGTTTGTCTGCTGTGGCTCTTTGAAAAGCTTCGTATTGGCTTTTTCTTTTTCTCATTTTGATGGCATTCCTGCTTTGAAAAGCACCCAAGATTAAATAATCGGGAAATATTAGTAATAATACAAAGGAAATATTTTACCATGACGGCAATTTCCAGTGTAGTCATTATTGACAGTGTTCAGCAAAATAATGCCTAAGTTGATATGACCAAAAACTCTGATGGCTTCTAACAGTCTATTGTAACTGCTGGTCACAGTCATTTCAAATAAAAGTGAAATTGTCTATGAACTCCCCCCCCCCCTCCTTTTTTTCAGGTGACAAAATGTAGCTGGGGGGCGAAGGTGCTGCAGACGTCAGACACAACATTTTGATAGCAAGGACAGAGACATTTTTTTATATCATTTTTCAAGGGCAATGTGCTGCTTTTCACAAAGGTCTTCATGGATTTTCAATCACTACTAACAGCAGTATTTGGTGACTACCACTCAGGGGAGGGTCTCACACAATGATATTTGACTTGAGGTTCAAAGGGCCGTAGAGTCATTCAGACTTTGGCTTTCTCCCTTTTTCCTCCCCGCTCATCGGGGCTGAATGTGCCATTTCAGACAGAATGGAAGCCTTTGTGCAATACGCTGTAACAACAGCCACAAAAAATGACTTGTCATTACTTAAAAGATATTTGGAGCAGTCTCTTAAATTACACAAAGCCTGACAATTGGTTAGACAGGGGAGTTCACATTCACTGAAAAAAGACAGATGGACAATTTTCAACTCTTAAATCTCCCATTTCACTGTGAAGAGGAGCATTTGCAGGCCGAATTGACTGCTTCGTGCAGGTGAGGGGTTCTTCACGGTCCATTGACAGAAACACTGTGGAGGTTGTGCAATGAAGATGTACTGAGGTTGAATTTAAGGCACCACAAGGCAGCCCTGGTCCAGTTGAGTGTCCTTTGGCCTGCCCTCTTCAGCCGATACACGCCTACAGCTCTGTACAGAGCATGCATGGAATCTTTGGATGGCAAGGGAAAACAAGTGTATAATGGTTAAAACAATGTGTGCATTTTGCTTTTGTCAGGAAGCCCCTGCCCCCGCCTGACAGGCAGTTGGGAAAATAAAGCTGCACTGTAACACCTGTTGATGTGTTTCCGAGTGGAACAAGGTTTTGCCTCACATTATGTGCAAGAATTTAGCGGCCTGTTTTTGTAATCAAGTTTGTTCAAGCAAACAACCAGTGAGTCGACTTTGCTGTATCAACTGTACCCAGTTAGCAACATGCGCACTGTCACTATGTGTGTATTTGAGTGACAGCTCAGACTTGTGCCTGTGCATAAACCAAGTGAAATCTACTTTGCCTCAGTTCACGACTTCACGTGTCCCTCGATATAGCAACAGGAGATTTGATACGTATCACTTGATTACTTCATTCAATGTAATAAGAAAATGTATTAAAAACTGATGAACCTGTGCGAGATGTAAGAACCTTCCTATCATGCTATAAAAATGTGGAGCATATAATGTGACATCATTTTGTGTAATTACTTAGATTTTGTTATTTTATTTTATCAGCAGATTTCAGCTGCAATTTCTCAATGAAAAAAATTGTGATTTATATATATATGTATATATATATATATATATATATATATATATATATATATAGATAGAAAGAAAGAAAGATAGATAGATAAATAGATAGATAGATAGATAGATAGATATATAGCTCTAAGATCAGCAAGCTCTGAGTGAGGAAAGCCAAAGTCGGCTGAGTCCATCCTGGCCACGGCTCAGAGTCAAACGGAACTCATACGCACGACTCTCTCAGATAAAGGTTTACTCAGTTCACCTTTGCCTAAATTTTGCAGACAAAAGCAAGCAGATGGGAAAAGGCAATGTGCGATTGTCCATTGTCAGGCGTGGTTCGTTGCAGAGAACGCAGGGTTAACAGGAGAACCGACCAAAAAGAGCAAGGCAAAAGACTGAATCACAAGACAAAGCGTTAACTTATGAACTTGTCGGACTCACCAGGTTGGTCTTTACAACAACCACACAAGTCACAGTACGCTGCCTCAGAAAAAAATACCTTTTGGGCCTTTTTTTGGTTCGAGGACAGCTTAAAAAGTGCAGGTAAATTGAACTTATTAACGCATGATTTCGCATTTCTCTGTACCCAGTTGTGGCCACAGTACATGCTCTTCAGCAGATAGGCTTGATTTAAAGTAATTGTGTTGGGATGACAGAAGCTGTGGCCAGCAATGATCTGGACTGGCCATGTCACATTCAGGACACACGACATGACCAAGGCAGGTTCACAAAGTCTTGTTTGCTCTGAATACACCGGGATTATCATGTTCATATATGTACGTGAGCCTTCACCTGCGTGCATTTTGAGGTATTGAAATAATAATATGGTGTCATTCCTTGCTTTTGTTCATCGTGTTTATCATACAATGTGTGATGTGATATGGTGCTACACAAATAAAATTGATTTGAATTGAATTGCCCTCGTATTGGTCAATCTCACAATACTTCCAGACTTAGCGACTCTCTCAGCCTCGAGCCGGCTGGTTCCCACCGAAGGTGTCGAACGACGATCTTTCAAAGCGATTCACACCCGCTGCCTGCGGCACGATGTCGGACAGAACTACAGCGACAGTGAAGCAGAGACAACTGGGTTGAGGAGCTGAGGCTCTAAGATGAACTACGTAACAGATATTTCATCTGTTAAACGTACATTTTTGTGCTTTTGTCGGTGATTATCGAGCACCTTCACAAACCTAACACGCTTCAAAATGGGCCGTCAAAAGGGAAAAAGTATCAACAAATAGAACGTTGTTGAGTTTCTTCTCTGGCTAGTTCAAGAAATTACTTTTCAACTGAACACGTTTTAAATACATTTGTAAAAAAAATAGATGTAAAACGCAGTTGACTACATGAAATGCGCCGAATTCAACCGGAGTCCGAGTCAACAGAGACGACAGTCGTTGCGTGTGGGCACTGTAGAAAATTAAAAAAGAAAAAGGACAAAGAAGAAACATTTGGCTGTGTGAAAACTGCAGCAGGGAGGTGTACAATCTGTAACAGTCTTTGGCGATATACAAGACAATACTTGTTAGCGGGACTCGTGTTGTTCTGGTGATTTTATGTCTTTTTGTTTACAATGACACCCCCCCCCCCCCCCCCAAAAAAAAAAAAAGAAAAGTGGAAGGTTTGACTTGTAAATCAGAACATTCACTTCCCCAGCAACTGACAGGGCACAAAAACATCGTGGTTGATCACCTCCAGAGGCCACGACGGGACACAGGCTCTGTCAGGGCAGCGAACACTATAGGCCGTCGTTTGGTCCTGCGTAAATCAGCCTGTAACTGCAAAATCAATTCTGCCCATTGTCACAAAATGGACAGCATCAAGTGAATTCCACCACGGTCTTTTCTGTTTCAGGGGAATAATGAGCTTCTAATGTCAGACTCGGCCCCCTCTGAGTCATCTAGGTCCCAGGAATCAAAGTCTCTCAAAACGCCTCCTTTCTCGAACGCGTTTCAAAGAGGCTGCAGGAGAGCAGAAAAGGCCAACAGTCCAGTAAGCTGATGTTTAAACTTCATCGTGTTGTTTTTAGTTTTTTTCTCCTTTTTTTTTTGGTCCTGCGCTCTCTCCAATTGTTTGTTCCTCAATAACATGCTGCACACAAACCACGCAATACAGGCGGCAATGTCTTTATGCACAGCGGTCGACGGCAGGGGCAGCCAGCCGCATCTCTTGTGTTCAGCTCGGAGATGGAGGCTGTGAAAGTGTGGCCACTGCACATCGTCAGTGGGTGAGCGAGACGCCTGCAGAATGATCACAGCTCCATCTAGTGCTGCCCACTTGGAATTTCAGACATGTTGGCGAGGCGAATTCTGGAAGCATGATTTCTTTCTTTTTTTTACAGTCGCCGTTTCACATTCATAGTTTTACATATTTTTTTCTTAATTTTTTTTGTCACTGGAAGTTATGGCAGGCTGAGGGAAGATAGTAATCCAGCTAGATACAGAAAATATAAATGCGGGGGGGGAAAAGCTATGCGTGTTCACTGAGTATTGTGTTCAATATCGATATTTTCTTGAAAAATATTAGATTTGACATTTTTATCAATTCTGTGTTCATCTAGTCTGATTACTGGCTGGTAGAGGACACAAACACAGTGAGCTGTAAATAAAATCATTTTTTCACCAACTGTAACACATACAGCACAAAAAAGTGAAGAAAAAAATACCTTTATTCTATGGTAAATAACAATAATTATTGTAATTACAATGATAATAAATTAAGATGCACATGTTACGATACAGGGTCAACCCTTGGTTTAAAGTCTGTATAATATTAACAGGCATTCTAACAAAAACATAATCATCACTATACCTGTATTTTTTCAGATACAAATACATGTCTTAGTTTTTGCCAAATTAGTAATAAAATTGTATATTCTGTCAGATTCAGTTTCTGGGGATTCTTCTTTATTAAATCCATAATAGAAATGTTTTATTAAAATTAATTTGACAGGGACAATACAGCAGGACATTGTTACAAATTGAAATCTTGGTGGCAAAAGATGCCTCTGTCTGTCTCTTGCTTGGCTTTTCCAGGTTCAAATAAATAAATTCAAGACAGAACGGGTGAGACAGGGTGCATGTGTATGCACGTGTTTACAAACGTGATTTGATTTTGTTTGCTTTCTCTTGATTCTTTTCTGTAATATTTTTGTATCTATTAATTACATTATGGTCCTGTTCAAAAAAAAAGAGCCCATACTGGTCATCCGTGCAGACTGGTTATGTCGACCCATACTTGGGTGTTATTGTTAGGTGACCTCTAGTGGCCATCAAGGGCAAAGGATTCATTATCGTAACCATGACTACAAAGCCCCCTTTTCCTAAGGGACGTACTTATTTTAACCCAAACCAAAATCTTTTCCTTAACCTCACCTGTCTGTGCCTAAACCCATGACAACAAGGGCCAGTTCACCTGCTGCTGGTATACGTCCTCTCTGAGGGTCTGGACCAGCAACCAATCATTTAGATTGGAGGACTTGCATTTTATCAATTACAGTAAAGACTAACAAGTGCTAAGTCGTGACCCTATTTTGCTGATGCAAATTAAAGTGTGTTGAATTAGCTTAGTCTGTGATGTGCAACACAAAAAAGCAACTGGCCCCTTTACACTCACAGTACATGATCCAAATGTAAACCAGCAAAACTGACGAAATTCAAGTGAATGAAGATTTTTTTTTTTGGAAAAAAGAGTAACGTGACAAAAAAGGCATAAAGTCAGTAAAACGAAGTCTATTATAGTGAGCTTGCATCAGACGAATGGCCCAGTCACCTTTTGTTTCCAGCCTGAAATCCGCTGAAGGGCCCCGGCCAGCGGAGCGTATTATACTGCCACATACTGCCTATCTGGGAGCCGCCGCATGGTGAAAGACAGATCCTGCCTATAGCGCGCACACCTCTCGCCCCCGCCAACCCTCCCCTTCCCCCGTGCTCGCTGCGTCCCAGTCTGGGCTTGTCGTCACTGCTGCTGCCCGCCGCCGCTGCACCGAGAGGGAATTTACATTTTAATAGGCAGAGCTGCTCACCGTCTCCGAATGAGGGTATGTGTTCAGGCAAACAGCAGGAAACGCACCCAGCTGCACGTTTCCAATGAACCCTCCAGACAATTTCTTGGCCAGGAAAAAAATTATATTTTTAGCCCCTGTCTGGAGCTTGTGGCAGCATATATATATATATATGTGTATATATATATATATATACACATATATATACACAGTATATATATAACATATGTACATTCCATATATATATATATATATATATATATATATATATATATATATATACATACATATTTTACAGAAAACAAACTTCTTTGAAATGAGATTTGATACGGTGCCATCTCAGATCAGTGGTGATGCACTGAGAACGCTCGGCTGTGCTCGGCGTGCAGCGATCTCTCCGGCGCAGGGAGTGTGGATAGAGACGGAGAGGGAGCAGAGGGAAGGCCTCGCTGTGGGCCCCCCGTGTGATCACGGAGCATGACGGTTCCATCACAGCTGTCATTAGGCACCAAACAAAAGGCGCATCGAGAGCAGGACAGAGAGGAAGAGGCAGCGGGAGGGGGGAGGGGGGGGGGGGGGGGGGTAGGTTGGTGGTTGAGGGAGGATGGTTCCCCCTTCACTCCTGCGCTCTCACGAGGCCTCTTGATGAAGTGTCAGCCCCGGAGCGCTGAGGGGGAGGTCAATATCAGTGCAGGGTCCACTTTAACACAGAGGCCATGACCACATTTTCCTTCTTTTCTTTTCTTTTACCTATTTCTGGATTCTTTTTAAATCTCTTTTTTAATTCGAAGACATGGAAAGCCAGGAGAAGTAATCTTAATCATCAAATCTGTCACGTTACGCCCCCGAACCAAACAGGACGATAGCAAAATGCACAAATGAGCTACAATAGGTCCGTAAGTCAGACTGAGTAAGAACAATGAGTCATAATGTAGTTCTGGAACCTTTGTATAATTTTTAAAAGTTTAAAAAGCTGCAGTATCAAATGAATATTTACATATGAACCACAGGGCAAATGTAATATGAAAGTTGCTGCTCACTATGACAAACACAAACAGCAACAAACTCGGCCGCTGTCTTGACCTCTGCACAGCGGTCTAGCGTCTTTTGACCATTTCTTTTGTTTTTACAACCCAACCAATGCAGCCAGACACTGTGCAGTTCTTTATTTACACATCAAATGATAACTGAGCAACATTAGCAACCACTTGAAGTTTAGTTTCTGGCCACTTGACGAATGTCCACGTCCAGCGTTCACACTTTCCAAAATGGGACAATCTCCAAACAATTTACTATTCCAGAACTTGTCAGTGAATTGTGACAGTTTCCTTTTCCACTGACTGACAATAAATGCGCAGCAACACATTTCCTGTCCACGGTTCACTGTTCAATAATGTGTTCTCAGGGGAAAAGACAGAGGTTGCAACTCCCTCACCGCTCCTACCTTGATTTTTCACAGCATCTCTGTGACTTTGGCGTGTGAGACAACACAATGCGTCACAGCTTCGGGCATGCAATCAAGACTGCGGCCCCTCCCCGCTCTAATTAATAACTATTGAACATGCCAACAACAATCAACACTAATTAAAATGTGTGCTTGTTGACAAGGGTACAAGCTTTATCAAAAGACAGGAGGGTGTGTGCTGGAGTGTGTTTGTGTGTGTGGGAGAGAGAGAAGGCATTGGTGAAGGCCTCTGTTCTCCATAATAAGTTCACAAAGTGCCCCGAGCCATAGTTTTAATTCAAAAACCCGGCGCAGCCGCCGCTCTGTGACACTGACTGCTGGCACAGGGAAGCGGGATGACTCCCACAGCTGCAGAGTGACTGAAATCTACACCGTGTGTGTCTGTGTGTGTGTGTGTGTGTGTGTGTGTGTGTGTGTGTCTTTTTCTTTTGGAGAATATGATCATTGCAGGCAGCATCACTTGCTTGAACACAGTCAACCCACAATCTGTGAACAGAGGACATGCTTTTTGTCCACACTCATTCCAGGAGTTGTCGCGTCCTTGCAAGTAATACGTCGCGCAGTTCAATTTAATTAATCTCACAAAATACATCGCACCTTAAAATATGACGCATAGCAAAGAAGAAAAACCATCACTTCACTACGTGGGTTACCACTTTTTTGAAAATTAGAAGAAACCCTTACAAATGGTTCATGCAAATAAGAGCCAATGGTTAATGAATGATTCACTGATGAATATAAACCAGTGCAAAGAATGACTTGAATGAGAACAACTTTGCCTCAGTCGGAGCAGAAAAGAGACATATCGATGGTATTGTTGAGAAAAACAAACTCTTGCTGGCATTGAAAGAAAAATGTTTTAATTCCTCATGACCCACATTGTGGAAATCAAAGTATTAAATGTCATTTCCAGTGTTTATCTAGACCTGATAAAAAAAAACACCTAACTCATATTTTGAGTATTTATTTATTTTTGACAGTAGTTTGGTGACAGTAAATCATGAGTTAAATGTGAATCATCAGAGCTCCAGTGTAGACCGCTGCACAGAGGCGGCCTCAAGCTCCTGGGGGGCAATTACAAGAGCTAATGTGGGGCCCCACCCCCCAAAGAATACCATAAAAGAGAGAAATAGGCAGGGATTCAAATTTGTATGCGTCAATTATGTCATTCATTCATTCATGTCATTATATCATTCCAGGGTTCCGCATAGATGCAGTAGATGCACTTTCAGCACCATGGACAGCTCAAAAATAGAAATCTCAGGATTCAAACACCGAAACAACATTTGTGCTTTCGATTGAGAAGCCTTGTCCCTTTTTGGAGCTACTGTTCTACAATGAATAGCACCATGTGTTGTGTATCAGCTGACATGAATGAAATAGCTTAAACTATTCCCTCAAATTTATTTAAAAGCCAAAGCAATACTGGGCAGTGTGCAGTCTGTTAACAGGTGGTGGGATGTTTGCTTCAGCCCAGTTTAAATAAATAGCTATTTCATATAAGTTGGTCAAATAAAGTGATATGTTTTCATCAAAGAACCATATCAATAGAAATGATGTGCTGCTGTACTGGTGTAAAGTGAGACGGAAAATTGAAAAACATGGCTGAGCAGGATAGGTGCAGACATGATGGTGTGTTAGTAAGTTCAAAATGAAGGGGAATGGCTCACAGGTTTGTCATTCTCAAAGAAAAGCCAACAGCATTTGCAGGATATTTCTTCTTGTGTGATTTCTGTTTGCTAAAATGTCTGCTAAAATGTACTGAATGACATAAACACGATGATACACTGATGTATCATCGTGTTCAGCCAATCCCAGCTGTCATTGGGCAAGAGGCAGGGTTCACCCTGGACAGGTCGCCAGCTCACCACAGGGCCAAACTATCATTCACTCTCACATTCACACCTATGGTCAATTTAGCCTCCAATGACTCTGGCCCCTCTCTGGATGTGTTTGGGCTGTGGGAGGAAGCCGGAGAAGCCCCACGTAGAACTCCACACAGAAAAAGGCCTGGGATGGTTTTTGTCCGAAACCTGCTGTGAGGCAACAGGGCTTATGCAGCCCCGATTCTGCCGTCTCCCTTTTAATTAAATTAAAATATGTTTACGTTCCAGCTTCATTTGTCGACAAAGTCAAACGCCAAGAAAGAGCAATGTTATGATCAAATCAAAGGTCGAGTTCTAAAAACACTGGATCTTGCAATATTCATTTCACTGTGTAATATTCTCCATGTGCAATTGTTATTACGGCTTTGTATATAGTATTTCTATTTTTTTGTGCACATATTTTTTCTATTCTGCTATCCACCTTGCTGCTGTAACACCCACATTTCCTTGTTGTGGGACAAATAAAGGATTATCCTATCTTCTCTTATGCCATGAAGGAACTTGACAGAAAGTCCGACTTGACAAATTTCTTCAGAAGACACACACGTGTCATGGATAGGTCAAGGGGACGAGTTCCCCTTAAATGGCTTCAAAATGCTGTACAAATAATTCATTACCTGGCATGTCATGTGAGGACATGTCTGAATGTATACATGCTTGTGTTCTGCGATGTTGCATAAACCTCACTGGAGCTCCGCATTGATAGAGATATTGATCAATTGATTGACGAGCATGACCTAGAAAACCTTTTATTCCGAGCTTGCATGCCTCATATTGCACCTAGTGTCAGTCCACTGGGTGATGCAGTGTCCCTGTTTAAACTGGACCATTCTGTAACGTCTGGGGACAGGCTTGAACCCAAAAGCGGGACAAAAAAAACACAACCAAGTTCCGGTAACAGCAATGGACTTGACAGACAATTTTTTTTTAAAAAAGGCAAAGAGGAGGAGAGGAGAAACACATTACGATAAGGGGCAGGCGAAGGGAATCCAAAAAACAGAATGCTGTCCAAAGGTCGGGGAAGAGGCAAGGGGCACAGGAATGCCAGAGAGCTTGGTGGGAGAACACCGGGAGAAGGAAACGCAACAGGACCAGTATCAGAGATGCGAGGTGAGTCAGTGGGTGAGAGGAGGGAGGGGTTGTGGCTGGACCGTAAATGGCCAGAGAAACAAGGGACGGGATCAGTGGACGGGCTTAAGCTGTGACATGTCGGAGGGTTCAAGGAAGCAAGGTCACTGACACACAGAGCAGGACTGGACATAGAGGTGTATGTGTATAAACAGAAGTAGATAAAGTGGCGAGGGGTCAACAGGGAGTCTGAATAGCCAAAAAGTGTGTTCGTGTGTGTGTGTGTGTGTGTGTGTGTGTGTGTGTGTGTGTGTGTGTGTGTGTGTGTGTGTGTGTGTGTGTGAGCGAGCGAGCGTGCTTGTCTTGCGAAACATGCCTGAGAGCTCTTGGATCTTTCAGCTCTAATATCACAAAGTCTGCTTGGATCAACAAAATCAAAAGCCCTCGAGTTCACAAGTGACACACTTGACCTGGACATATTTCACTGGGCTTCATGGGCCCAGGGCGGGCCCATGAATCAGCACTTTCACTTCACACTGTTTTTTTAGTGGAGAGAGGCTGAGACAAGGGAAGCAAAGGGTCAGACGCGAAGCCTGTGACAGATCAAGAATCCAGTTGTTTCCTGTTTGGCTCGAGGGACGGACGTGTCTGTGGGTTTGCCCACCACATCCGGGTCCGGACTGAAATATCCCAACAACTATCGGATGGATTCATATGAACATTAAAACAGCCAACCGTTCTTCCTGTTGTGGCTGATCTGCGTACTTTTTTTTGACTTAGTTAGAGCCATGAAGCCCTGGAAAAATAATTGAAAAAACAAAAATCGGTTTTGAAACATTACTGATTGCAGAAATACACCACAAAATTAAAACTGTATCTAAGACATTGAAAACATACAGTCCAGACTGGAAGTACAGTTACACATTTCCTCAGACTTTAGGGGCTCAAGAGTAATTGGACAGATACACACAAAGTCACTTTCCTGTTAGAATTTTAATATGATGTGTGTTTTATCGTTTCTGTATTGTTTTATTGGCTGAATCCCCTGAGGTTAAAGTCATGAAGTCTTGGTTGTTGACAAGGGACCATGAAGAGGGTTTTTTCTTTTGTTCTTTTAACTACATTTAATATTCTGGCCATCCACAAGACTTGTGCTCCTCCATCCACTGCCAACTACCACCGATATCTCCCCAATCCACTTTTGTTTTTTTTATTCAAGCCTCACTGTTATGTTATTCACTTGCCAGGTCACCTCTTCAATCCTCTTATTGATACACAACTGCACGTCAACCTTAATGCCAAGAATCATTCAGTGTCTTGGTATCCCATCTGACACTGGGCACTTAAGTATCTATTTTTTTTTTTTTCATATCAAGATTATGTAGAACAAATAATATGTAACTGTCCAAATTCTTAGAGTCCGACCTGTATCAGTAATACAGAAAATTCCTGATTTGTCCTTCATCACTTTCAAAGTGAGGAGTATCCCATATAGCATATGCCACAAACTGCCCCCCTCTCACTGGGACCTGGCTTACTAACAGTGCAGCGTCCTGGCACCAGGCCCAGACTGGAGGCCTGATGTTGAGTGACAGCGACCAAATGACCAAAGTCCCCAAAGTATCGACATCAGCTGCATGTTTCCACGAAAGGGCCTCAGCCACAGACGGCTATGTTGGCCTGTGACCCTGAATGAACTGCAGCGCCATCCCGCCCCTTTCGTCCCTCCCTCCCCCCGCTTCTCTTCCACTGCCATGGACATTGACAATGCCCATCCTCCTCGATGAGGTAATCAATACCTAGTGGCTCATATTGATGACTATACCTCATTGTATCTCCATCTCCAGCAAACGGATAGAGCTGCGTTGTCAGTTATACGCGTGCACTTGTTGAGAGTATTTAGATTTTTTAAATATTTGTCCTTGTGTTGTCATACCGCAGTGAGTGAAAATGCTGCTTTATAGTTATAACACATACTAAAAAAAATGGGATAAAGCTTAACACTAATCTAATATTCATAACCATGTGAGAGATGACGTTGTGGGACTCCCTCGTATCCCGAGTCCCACTTTCAGATCCAGTTTGGGAACACCTTAGACTGTCTACTGTCGACTACATGTATCAAAGAAGGGCAAACATAACAATTTTATATCTGAAGTCCAAATGATCATAAGAGTGATTTTCCTGTACAAACCCCTTCCAACTTTGTCCCACTGTATTCACACAGTTAGCTTACAGGACCTCCATCACTATGTCGAAATTGTCGGGGGGAATTACTGATGTTCGAGTTTCCATTTTCGTGCGCAGCCGAGGGACCTCTTGTCTGTGGCGACTCAAAAGCTGCAGTTCAAAGTTCGTTCTTGGTCGCGATCTGTGGCGATCATCATCAGACATATGAGCAGTGACGCCACTGTGATACAGGGTTGTGGATGAGGTGCAGCTTGGCCCCGCTAGCCTTCTGTTCTATCACGTCCTTAGATTGATCGCGTGTTCAAATGCTGTCTTTGTATGTGTGTGTGTGTGTGTGTGTGTGTGTGTGTGTGTGTGTGTGTGTGTGTGTGTGTGTGTGTGAAAGAGAGAGAGAGAGAGAGAGAGATTGGTTCATTGTCCTTTATCAAATCAAAACAACAATTTCTTTCGACCAAAAGTGGATTTCCAAGGTGACCCTATGTCTTAATTATGAAGGTTTGTCGAATCTATTATTCTCACCCTGTTCACATGTTCCAAGTGAAAGACAGGCCTTGTCAACAAAGTCCACCTTACAAAGGTGAAACAGATTCCTGCACTACATGCGCAGGAAAACAGTCCAGCCCCTACAAAAGGATAGGTTTCAATGCAGGCTATTGTATGTCCAGCTGACTTCGATCTGTGACTCCCCAGCTTTGGATGTTTGGCATTTCCCACCCACCACAATCGGCGTCTAATCAATAATGGCGCCCCTGTGGAATTTCTCTATCAATTCCTGATGAAAAGTGGAGAAAACCAGAAGCCTTGAGGAGCCATGTGTTGGTTTCAGCATCACGTCCAGGTGCTTAAAAAGCCAACAAGCTGCAAATATGACGGTTTAAAGTGGTGACTGCGGTTTGCTCTCAGTTATAGACATTAGAACCACTTGTTTTCACACGCAGGGATACAAGTGCTCTTCACATTCTTAATTGAACAAGAAAATATCTTGAACGCTGAGGACTTAAGATTTGGTCTGAATTGGACTCCAAAACAAAAACATTCTTCTTCTTTTTTTAAAGTGCAGTGGTTGGATCTTTCAAAAAAGGAAATGATAAAGAGGAGGCAAAGTTTTGTTATAATCCCCTAAATTCCATCCATCCATCCGTGATCTATACTGCTTTATCCTTTAAGGGCCCACAGGGGGGGGGCTGGAGCCAATTCCAGCTGACATTGGGCGAGAGGCGGGATTCACACTGGACAGGTCACCAGCTCATCACAGCCACTTTAACTGTATTCATCAAATTTTCACATTAACAATTATTATCACCTCTGCTCCTCCAATCTGCATTGCTTTTTTTTTTCTTAACTCAATGTTTCAGTTTGGTTCAGTCTCATCATCCTGGATTGCATTTGCTGCAGGCAGTTTTCTTATTTTTTTTTTAATAAAAAAGCTGTGACAAACACACAGGCGGAGCATTTAGTTGCTCAGTAACCAACCATTTTCAGGAGCTGAGTCGGTCAATATTGGGATCAGGTGGACATAAAAACGACTCCATTCCATAGACTTTATTCAAAGACGGACAACATGACAGCTGCCATAGGAGAAGCCAAAACATCTGTATTGCCCCCTGGTGGCTGGCTGTATTATAAACTCCACCTCCATGTTAGCAAATGGAACACTGACTAAATTAAAAAGCCACATCGATATTGTTTTTTCCAAAGATAGTTTCTCTCATTTCTGGTAGTTTTTTCCATACTGATGTATGTTGAACTCATCATGTTTCTGATAAGGTTGGTTTAAACTAGTTATTTGATACTACAATTAAACAGGGTTGAGGCTTCACGATTGACAGCTGAGAATGATTTGCGATTCTAGCTCAAAATGAGATCAAAAGCGCAAGATTTCGACAACCGAATCCCCCGAAACCCAAAGATATGAACACAATTTCAGCGTGGAGATGCGTCGTCAATCTTTATTTGGACTGTAAATTACGTCACCAGTGCAAGATGGCTGCATCCGTATCGGATATTTTGGCTTCACTTTTGTCGGTCGGAGGAAGACAGGTCATCCATCTTTATTTACTCCATATTAGCTCCACTCTGTGTGAATGCCTATGCGGCTTTGCAACTGCTGGATTTGTAAATAGGAAACAGTTTGCTAACACGTTAGCCATTGCAACTTTATGATTTAGAAATTAGTTTTCACAATACAAATGGTTAAATGTTAAAACACCAAAGATGACAGCACGACGTGTCACAAAGAGTTTCACAGATATCTGATTCAGATATGTTTTTGGTTTTAAGCTCCTAAAATTAACTATGAAACAATCTTTAAATTTGAATATATAAAGAAAATCTAACTCTTTGGAGTATTTGTTCTGGTAAGAACTGTCAGGAAGTTTCAGTCAGATCTTCAATTGATGGTTTCACTGAAATTTGCACTTATTATCCATATTCTCTATCCACGGGATTTATCATTGAAGCTGACACGTGGCATGTGTTGCTAAACCACAGTGACGTGGAACTTAAGTCCTCTATTTCACTTCAGGAGGAGCAAGAGACATCAGGTAATAAAGCCATTGCGACTGGATGGATGAATGTCAGACAAATAAATGTCAAAAAATATTTTTTCTGTGCAGCTAATAGGCAATTTGTTACCAACGCAACCAACAAAACGGTGCAATTTCTATTTAATGAATAGTTTTTACAGCCGTAACCTCTCTGATATGTTGCTGTTTTACAGTCTCTGCTCGGCAAGAAGCATTTTCTCATTAGATTATTGCAAATTGCAAATAGCTTGAGCGAGGGCTCATTTACCTAAGTGCTATGAATGAATGTATGTTCAGGAGGCTTTTAAAATGCCGGAGGTTTGCTCTCTCTCCATGTCTGTTTCACACTGTTTCCAGACACAGTTGGCAAAGAGCAGCATCATTAAAACGCATGCAAAACAAATGGACGGGGGTGATGATAAGACTTCTATTAACACCTCCACACTGAGCGCGATAGTTTCAAGCAGCTATTGGCCACAAAATCTGAAACTGATCTTTGTACACCGGGGGACCTTTATTTCAGTTTGAGCCAACAGAGTAAAGTTTGTATATGAGCCAATGTGATGCATTTTTTGTTCAATCCAGATTAATAATGAGACCTTAATGAACAAGGTTGTCCCCACCACAACTTTGGAGACAATTAGGCTACTAACCAGTTATAGGAATCCAGACATGCCTAAAAACCCTGAGGCCTGCTGACACCAGGATTTAAACCCCACAAAATGTCTGTTCATTCTAATGGAAGAGGATCTAACTGACTGTGGCTAACTGACCATTACCAAGCCCAATATCTGATTTGTTTTACCACCAAAATGACATGCTCTGTGAGAGGAGCTCTGAAAGTGACTGCGGTCAACGGCTAGCTCCCGAGCTTCACCAGTTCACCACAAGTGTCAACCGAACCGAACCAAGCGTCCCCCATTGGTTTGAGAGCGGCCGTTTGGAAGGCTCAAAGTTTAACATTTTGGCCAGCGCAATCTTGGTGGAAACTTTTTTGGAACCAGACGTAACCATATATGGAGGACTGTTGGGTGTGGCCTGACTGAGAGCTCCTCCGCTGCATGTCCACCTACACCTGCAACCGAGTCCGGTTCTGCTAGAAATGTCTTCCTGTTAAAAGAGAGGGGTTTTTCTCCACGGTCGCCAAGTGCTGCTCATTGTGGGAACTGTTGGGTTTCTCTATAATATTGTGAGGTCTCCACTTCACTATGTAAAGTGCCTTGAGATAATGTACGTGGTGTTTTGGCACTATACAAATAAAATTGAATTGAATTTTTGTTTTACTTCATGACTGATGTTATAAATCAAGAGTGAGAAATTGATTTTTGCGACCAGGGTGTCGCCCTCTGCTGGTCATTCGAGATAATACAGGATTCAGGCTCTTTTGCATTGGCTTCACTTTCCAGACCTGGTGACTAAGTCCATTTTCATTCAGTCACCAAGCTTCCAGCCCAAACCTGTTCCAAAGGGAAAACAGTCTGCCGCATTGAGTCCAGCTAATGACCAACAGAAGCTCCAATAAGTAAGAGGAGGAGCTCAGAATGATGATACACATTGATTTGCTGTCTTTCCAGCAGTTGGGCTAAACATGTCAAATTTGACCCTCACCTTTCACCTTTAAAATGAGCTTTTGGTTATGTTCACTAATAGATCCTGGTATGGATGAGTTGATGAATGGAGGGTTCCAGCTTCCTCTTCTCGGGAGCATGAATGTGCTCAGCAAATGTCATGGCGCTGAATTAGTTCATTATACCGAGTAATATTCACATGCAAATTGGAATTTTGGTGTAAGGCTAGAAACTTCCAAGATGGCGAGAAGTGATGGTACCAAATCAAAGCCTGACAACCTCGCTCGAGAAACAAATGGGTGACATCACCGACATGGGGTGGGGGTGAAGGATGGAAGGGGATCTTTATCTTAGTATGGTAACATAAAACAAAATTAATTTTTAAGGATCGATATCAGTCTGATATACTGTATCAGCAGTACAATATGACATGGTCTCAACTTACCAACCTTCCAACACAGAGTCCCGGGAGAAGTGTTATATTCACCGTTGACAGCCTGAGCAGCATATGGGAGGGGTTGGGAAATGGAGGGGAAGGTGTGTACTGTGACTCAAGCAGGCAAACATGCCACAGCATATCGGTAAACACCGTTAATCACAGGTTAGCAGATGGGAACGTTAATTGCAGCGGAGGAAATAACAAGACCCAGAGGATGCTTCTATTTATCGACACCCGCACTGTTACTGATAAGGGCCGGACGCGGTGTGTGTGTGTGTGTGTGTGTGTGTGTGTGTGTCTATTCACACTGAAAGTGAGGAGTGTCAGGAGGAAAGAGGTGATGGGGGGGAATTAATTTTGAATATGAGCTTACTTACACTTTTCTTTGTTCTTTGGATGTCTCCCACCCACATCTCCCTCAATCTTTGAACAGCCGCCCACACATGCTCAACCCAAGTTAGACAAACTAGAATTTCAAAACAAAACTTTACGAGATATAAATCATATCTGATGGCAATATCTTCTTCAGGGTGACCCATGGAAATGTGCCACTGCTATTATTAAAGATTTTATTTCAGTGAAATGCATTTTAAAGAAAGCTAAACCTTTTCAAATGTACCGTATATATATTGTCAGCAGCATTGGAAAAGGCAAAGTCTTTTTGCTTGCAGTCAAACTTCTGCTGAATGATGTGGGGAGAATTTCCTGACAGCTCTTCTAGGCTTTGCAAATCTTATTGTACCTAATGGGTCATGTCATGTAAATTGAAAGAGTCATTTCGAAGTCAAAGCAAGTTCAGTTGCCTGTGTACAGCTATGAACAACTGCTGAAGATACTGCACTATGACCTGGATGACTGAGATTCTTTACTGATGCATCATTTCAGGGTGTTTGTTACGCTCAGAAAAAAAAGTGTGACCATAGTTTACAGCTGGGGTTTTTCTAATGATTGTGTTTGAGGAAAAAGTCTCCAGGGGCCAGTGTGTTCCTCGGGCAAGAAGCAGAATAAGGAAATAACCTGGAAATAAATCAAATACAAAACTAATGTTAACGTTGAGGTTATAATACTTCCATTTATGTGACTGCAAGATTGTCATGGCGGACCTCAGAATATAAACTGTTTCCTGGAGGCAGTACATAAACGGTGGATTTCCAAAAGATTGGAAGCAACACTGTACACGTGCTTCCTAACAATTTGCTTTATTTATTTTTATTTTGAATTTTGAAAAGTTTATTTCAGTTTACATTACAATAAACAAAGCATGACAATTTCTGTGAATATGCAATTGAACAAAAATATAAATTACACACGTTTACATCAGTCCATTTCACACAATATAACTCACACAATCAACAACAGAAAAAGGAATCGGCTGAAGCACAAGGCTTATTATTTTGCCTATCCTATCCAATCCATAGGATAACCCAGAATATTAGCAAAACAAAATAAACAAAAGAGGACCCTAAGAAAGAAGAAAGAAAAAAGTACTTTCATCTTTTGGTGACAACGCGCATTCCAAATATGTTAACAGAACGAGCACAATATCAGTTTCTTTCACTCACTCAGATGTGTTGATATTGTCCCCATGCAAACAACGCGCACACGGGCTCCCACGGCATCCAAATCAATCAGCATGGCTCTATGCATCCAATGTAGCTGCCTAATTGATGCACTAATCCAGTCACTAAGCACTGCAGTGCTGTGAGGTCGGGCCCAAAGCAAACACCACACACAAGTCATCAACAAGCGGCTGCTCAAACGAAGAAGACAGTGACACAACATCCATGGACTATAGATCGGGGAGAGGTGCTGCACACTCGTGAGCCGAAGACCTTTGGCCCTGAAACAGCGCTGCTGTCTCGTCGGCCGAGAATTTCACGAGATGAAGGTAGGACACACCGTCGTTGCAGCAGTGTGCAAGGTGTAGCCACCCCCCCCCCCCCCACCCCCCCCTCCCCCGCCACGCACTGAAGTCACACACGAGAGGCACACGCGATTAATATACATGAGCTTCTCTTCTGACTGGCCGACTGTTGTCTGAGTGACGCGCGGCCAGGCCAACCACCTCCTCTGTTCACCGCGTGACTGTTCACCGTGCTGTCCCGGAGCGAGGCGGCCTCTGCCCTGGAGAAACTATCTCCCTGCTCCCCGACTTCGCATAGTCATCGGTAACCGGTGTTACCGATGAACACCGGTTAGAAAGAATAGTGAAAGTTCTGGTTACCTTTTACCACTGTTCCACCTGCAGGACGCACAGACTACTACTGATGTGAAAAGTTGCTTGAATATAAACATGTAATGTTCCACAAATGAACTCTTTCAACATTTTTACCTTAAGCTATTGGATTGAGCTGAAGCCTGATACTTACTAGCTCGTCTGAGTCCGTTTTGTCTTCTCTGCCTTTGCCGCCATATTCTCTTTTTTGAAAAGGGATTTGTTACCGCCACGCAATGAATAATGAAATGGGTTGGCCTGAGAAGCTCGACCAATTGGATTCTTCGCCGCTCGGGTACGGAATGATGCATTTCTCGGCCACATTTTTAAAAGACTCTTCAAAATGGGACAGCCTCGTCACATGGCTGAGACACCATCGGCCTTCAACCCTGAATAAGGACATACCTACTGAGTGACAATCGAAAACAACAAAAGTTCACACTTTATATGAGCCTTCTATGACCACTCTGAATGCATTATGCAGTATCATCATGAGTGCTTCCCCATTCAGTCTGGAGGGAGAGAAGATTGCATCCTCCCTCCAATGTCCCAGACGTCGGCAGATAATCCCAGAGGCATTCAGTGAACTTCCTTCTAGCAACTTGAAGACCTGACCTAGCCACCAACAACCACGGCCTACAAGAATGCACAGAGACGTTTGACATATTTTTACGAAGCTAAAACCTTGAAGAAAAAAAAAAAAAAAGCTTGAGCAAAACCCTCCACCCTGAATTAAAATAGAAGCGACTGTGGCCATGGCTGAGCCATCTTCACATCCAAAAGGCTGAGCTGATATGTACCATTCCAGGCAAAAGAAAAGCTGGAAGACCCTCGAAGATGAAATGAACCCGAGCCGTACCAAAGACAGAGAACAATTGATGGAGCTCGCCGTGGACGAACCGTGTGTCCCGCAGGGGAACAAGGAGCCAGGGATCATGCCAGCAACCCCCACGAGTGATGGATGACACGTTACACCTGCCCTGCCGAGCAGCGTTCAAATACAGCAGCTGCCACTAGAGCAAGACAACATCAAAGAGCTTGTGAAGGAAATGAACATATTATGTTTCGTGATGTTGAAAGTTCAAAATGTACTATATTAATGTACCTTTGATAATCAAGCAAAGGGTTTGTATGCCCAGTTGATGGAAAACCAGATGATCTGTCTTACTTTAGTGGAATGAAGCAATGCAGTGGGTTAGGGTTTTATATGGTTTCATTTGCTGGGGTTTTGAGAAGTCTCTGAGATTTCTGCGTCGATCCCCAATGCAGTAGAGCTCCGTTTGAGAAATTGCAGTTAAAAACAATCTTAACGGCAACATCTATTTCCAGAAACAATGTCCTTTGTCAGCGTACTCCGCAGATCTTGTTACACTGAACTGTTTTAAGTTTGTTCAACTTAGGATTCTAGTCTGGGTCCATGACACTGACCTTAACGACCTCTTTCCTGTGACTGCCCGCCCCGTTGTTAGCTGGAACAAGTGAGGTGCAGTGCTGTGGTAAAGGAGAGGCTGTCGTGAAAGCCGCGACTCAAGTTTACCACAGGTCCTTTCCACATGCAGCAGAGACGGGCGGAGGGGGGAGGCGGGCGAAGGAAGGGGACAGAGGGACGGTTGCAGGAGGAGATAGGAATCGATTGTGGAAGTGTGTTTCTCCCCACCAACACTGAGGTCAAAGGAGAAGCCTGCACAGAAGAATGTCCTACCGAGTAATTACAAGAGCGCCTCTCTTAACACACCCAACTGACCTGGCTTTCACGCCAACCTGTGTTAATAATCAGTGCTCATAATGAACAGAATCCATAGGTCTGCTGGGTTAAGGTCGTCGACAACCTTGCTCCAAGCAGAGGCAGCCAAGGAACAGCATGATGAGGCGCTGTGGCCTCTGGGGTTAGAGCGGTGCAGCACTACTGCCCCCTGGTGGCCACACAGAGCACTCACAATCTCAAATGGATTCAAAAGTTGACTCTTTCAGGAGCGTCATGTACCTGAACTCAGTTTAGCGCCTTCAGAGGGAGAGATAAACTTACTCATACCCTGATCATTATTGTCCAGAAGGTTTATGCATAATGCGATTGAGTTACTCAAAGTTGTGAGTCCTTGCATATGACATTTCACACAACGTTCTCACGGCAACAAGATGAAACAAAATACAACAAGGTATAATAAAGTGAATATTCCATGGTTGGTTTACTAGATTACATGCCTTTTCCATGTATTTCTTTGAAAGCATTAGATATATTTTCAGCTTTGGTCTTCCCATCTCAACAAACAACTGATAACATTAACTTGACAAATGACTTATTAATACTTATTCTAAGAGCTTAGAATTTTTTATTTATGTCATTTATTCATAAAAAAAAAACACTTAAAAAAACACAATTAAGTGTAATTCTGGTGTAAGAGTCGGTTTGTAGCCTGGATTTTTATTATAGCCGTGTCAGACTGAATGGAGCTGGTCCACACATGTCGTCCCCCCCGGGTTGAGGGTTGAAAAGCATTTCTTCACTTGGATTCCAAGTTGTGGTCAAAACCTGTTTACAGTGAATAAATACTAAACAGTTGCCAATCTTATTTGATGTCCATCTAAAGACTTTCCATCCCACCACAGTCCTAACTAGAACATGTTTTCTGAAATTGTTAAACACTTAATAACTGTTATAGTTACAGTTCCTTTGCATTTTGTCTGGTTTTATTAAAATTTTCACCTGCTGCACTTAATAATCAGTCATTGCTGGTATTATGCGCGCAATGAGTCATTCGGATCAGTGTTGTGTAGTGATACAAATACAGTGATGTGGCTTTTTGGGTGATGTTGAGTTAGAATGTGTGAGTGAACCCATGGGCAGCACTAATAGAAACTGGACCAAGCACAGCATTATTTATTTTTTTATTAGTTATTTGTTTTTTTACATTTGGGACAATGCAAAAGGCCATTATAACAGGTTACCTAACATGATACAAATGTGCTCCATATACGGTTTCTAGCCTAGGCTAATTTGCAACCCCTGTCCCTGGATAGACTTTTTTGCAGTTTAGAAAAATGTATTAATACCTACATTCATTTTTATTCGATTTATTATCATATCATCTAATTGTTTACGTAAAAAGTTTTGTTCCTGCATAAAGAGAAAACATTTCCTGCCCCACAAAACCAGACTTACAAAGAAAATGTTTCCATTTTATCTTTATTAAAGTACTTTACTGTAAAAGTAGACAATGGTGACCACAACAGGTATGAATACATGTTGATTATTAACTCATTCTCTAGCACAAATTCCATGTTCCAGTTAGGCATGTCACGATAACTATACGCGAAAAATACTAAGAAATCCATATTTTCTGACATTTTATAAAACAAACCAGTACTTGATTAATCGTACGAAGAGAACAGATGAGAGGACAGAAGCAGAAGGACTTGCTGGACTGTTGTTGACATTCATTCTCATGTAAACAAACATGGATGTTGACACAATGGCTGGTATTGAGGTCAATAAAAATGATTATGTTCATATCCATGTATCGTACGATAAGTCGATAATTTAATTATCGTGACAGGCCAAGTTCCAGTTGTACATAAGAGCTAAACATTATTTCCCTAGTTAAAGTACATTAAAGACTAGTCATATGTGAACAGACAAAGAAGCTAGTGTCTAGATATTTTTGGAAAGCTGGTCCCATGGACAGAATAGTCATCATACATTGTGGCAAAATAACAACATAATTTAAAATCTATACAACTTCAGGATAAAGCAGTTCAATTCAGTGGAAGTGCGCATGTCACAATGGTGATATAAAAATGTGTACTGGGGTTTTGAGTAGATGTCATTTTTGGTGAATTGAGACATTTGAATTTCAAACTTTGAGGGAACGGGTATCCAGAGAGTCCATCATGGAGTTATCAGCTACCATGTATTAGCTGCGTTGCATCTGTTTACCCCAATCTTTCTTTTATACAAGCTGTTCCATGGGGCACGTGGCAGATTATTATATTAACCATACATCTGTTCATTTCCTTTACATGAGTCAAAGTCATGCCAAGCTGGAGCTGGTAGAGAGTAGCGCTGCAACAGTTAATCGATTAATCGATTAGTAGTCAATTACTAAATGAATCGCCAACTATTTTGATAAATGATTAATCCGTTCAAGTAGATTTTATGAAAAAAAAAAAGGCAAAATTCTATGATTTCAGCTTCTTAAATATGATTTTTGGTTTCTTTGCTTGTCTATTACAGTAAAATATTTTTGGTGTGGACAAAACAAAACATCATCTTGGAGTTTGGGGAAATACTATCGACATTTTTCATCATTTTATGACATTTTATCAACCAAACAACTAATCGATTAATCGAAAAAAATAATCGACAGATTAATAGATTATGAAATTAATCGTTAATTGCAGCCCTTACTATGGGTATTCAAGTTTGAAGAATGTTCCCAGATAGAGTGCATTAAGAAAATTGTCATCATGACATCTCTGTGGCAAGAGTGTGATATGGTACATGCCTTACAGAAATATAACAAAAATGATCCACCACATGTATGCATGTATACAACCTTTAGAAACCAGCCCTTAAGGGAACAGTTACCAACAATAAGACATTATCACTGGGGGGCTGTTAAGCTCTGTAAAGCATAGTGTCCACACAGTCCTTGGATTAGATTTCAGTCGATTGTAATAAACCGGTTAACCTCTCACTCACCTCCCACAGCTTCTTGGCCAGGGCATCATCTCGCCCCTTGCCGCCCACGTGTTGCAGTGCGCAGTTAGAGAAGTAGCGTCCGCTGAGGGGCTCGATACCCTCCTGCAGGGCACAGTGCAGGGTGGTCTGGGCCCCCCCCTCTGGGTCCAGGAAGAAGAGCTTGGCAAAGGGCATCATGAGTAGCTGCAGCCACAGGCTCGTACTGCGACACAGTTCAGTGTGGATGACTCCTGGGAAAAAAAAGAGAGGAGTTTACTGTGAAACGCTGTCCGGCAAACGTGCGCTATACTCTTCTGGCTGGAAGACCAGCACTATCATACTATTCTGACATAAGCCAATGGGAGCCCAATGGGTTACCATTCAAAAACGTGTCATTGAAAACAGAGGTTTTTTTTTAAGATTCTAATCCCCATTTTCTAATCTCATGTATTTAGGCTTCTGCCTGCAAACTGCGTTCTGCAGGAATGCGAGTTCAGTTTCAGGCATATAAACTGAACTTGAAACATCGCAGTGACGACCAACTCCTGCAGAGTCATCCTCCACAACGTCAGGAGGATACGTCCGTTCCTCACAAGCTCTTGTTATCTCATGCCTGGACTACTAAAACCCCCTGCTAGCTGGTCATCCCTCCTCTGCAGCTCATCCAGAATGCAGCGGCCTGGGTGGTCTTCAACCTACCCAAATTATCCCACACTACACCGCTCCTACACACCCTGCACTGGCTTCCAGTTGTTGCTCGAAATCGTTTCAAGGCACTGGTACTCGCCTACCGTGCTGCGAATGGTTCGGGCCTTTACTACATCCAGGACATGGTCAAACCTTTACACCCCAGCCCGTCCACTTCGCTCTGCTGCTGCCAAACGGCTTTCTCACTGCGAGGAGCAGACAGCCGCCGCTCATCGAAATCCCGTCTGTTCTCTGTCCTGGTTCCTCAATGGTGGAACGAGCTCCCCATTGACATCAGGACAGCAGAATCCCTTCAATGCTTCCGTCACAGACTGAAAACTCACCAGTTCAGACTGCACCTTACAACCTGAATTTATCTAAAAAAAAAATTAAAAAAAATAAAATATATATATATATATATAAAAAGAGCACTTGGAGCGGTTTTGCCTGTTTGTTAAATGTTTATTTATTGATTCTTGCACTTTTTGGGTAATGTCTTCATGGTTGAATGCACGTATTGTAAGTCGCTTTGGAAAAAGCGTCTGCTAAATTAATGTAATGAAATTTAATCTTACTTTCACAACCAAAAAACACTGGCGTGAGTGTGTGCAAGCTCACGGTCTTTTAACACTTGGTAAACGAACCACATGGTCCATGTGAAATGTTAAAACCCTCACTCAACCCTCAACACTGTTCTTCCGCCATTAAAGTTTGTAACTGGCCTCTGATCTGATCTCCAGACGTGACACTGCCTCCTCTCATGCAGCCAGTGAAAGTGTCGCTCAAGCCTAGTCTCTTTTAACATCGTCATGTCATGTCTGAATAATGTCAGAATGGAGAAGTTACATAACTGAATCCAGTGTCTGAATGACATCATCAGACACATAGTGTTACATATTCCGTGTCTGAACATGGCTAATGAAAATAAGTGCTCCACACCGTCACAAAAATCTTGCAGTATTGTTCCAAAATGTACATCGTTTCTTGTTTATATTAAGAAACCAAAGCTAAAACCTCTTATGAGGTGTAGCTTACTTGACGGAGGCGACAGAAAATCTTTTCTTCCAGCTTTGATCTTGACCTCCAAAATAGCTGCCACAGGATTTGATACTTCAGCCAAAATTATAATTCCAAAATGTGCATTAACCACTGACCTGGGTGCAGGCTGTAGCAGGTGACACGAGTGCCCTCAAGCCTGTTGGCCAGCTCCCTCGTGAAGAGCACATTACACAGCTTGCTGTTGCAGTAGGCGAGAAAGTCTTGCCGGGTGGACTGACCCGACACCAGATCCTTCCTGGAAGCCAGCAGAGGGAAGTCGATGTGTCCAAAGCGGTGCAGGAGAGCAGCCACGGTGACCACGCGGCTGGGTCCGCCCTGCTGCAGACGCTCCAGGAGGAGGTCGGTGAGCAGGAAGTGACCCAGGTGATTCACCCCAAACGCTAGGCCGAAGCCATCTTCGGTGCGTCCTGGACCCATCACACCTGTGTGTCAAGAAGCTACTTCTTACTTTTACTGCAATGTAGTAGTGAAGTAGAAAAAAATCAAAAAAATCTTCACCTGCATTGTTGATGAGGATGTCCAGTCTTGGTTCAGTCTTCAGGAAGGTTTCAGCAAAGCTGTGCACAGACTTTAGCGATGCCAGATCCAACTGCATGAACACCACCTGATTGTTTCCACTCTCCTAAAAGAAAAAGAAAAACAATCATTCCAGCTGTAACTGAAAGGAACAATGATGAAAAAACAATGCCTTGCTGATTCGTCTGCATTTAGAAATACATTATACAAATGCATTGAAAATTAAAGCTGCAAGCAGTGATGATCACGCCCTTGCAACCCCATGCACATTGGGCCATGTGACCGCTGACGGGAGGAGCTGTAGCCAGTAGGTGGCAGTGTGACCGTGACTGAAAATTGTCATGTAGGATGTCTTCAAGCCAGGTCTCGTACCGACGTGAAGTTAGGGGGAAAATTGGACCATCTACACTAAAAATACAACAACTTTGTTTCATAGAAAAAAAAATCACAATTCTAGGCCACGTCACAGACATGCCTTTCAACAAAAACACAATATTTGATTATCTTTTCATCGCGGAGGTGTCTGATGAATTCTGTAGTAGGAGTTTGTTAACGCTCAACGGTAGAAAATCTCATCAAAGGTCATTGATGATGAAGTTGTCTAGATGGCATAGTTCCCTTGCACCACGATGTAATTCTTACCGGCAAGACTCTGAAGTCCACCCTGGAAGGTAAGCTGATGGAACTTCCTGTGCCCAGAAACCACAAAGACATGACAGTTCCTTTCAAGTTCATTATTATGTACCAGTAGTCCAGGTTGACCACATCATACGTGTAAGCATGTGGAATGATCTTTTCAATGTGCCAGTAGTTCCAGGACTTTTTTTTTTTTTTGGGGGGGGGGGGGGGGGGTTTCGTGGCACTGCACTTGTTAACAGTTATTTGTGCATGTTCGCTGTGCCAAATCTGAGGAATATCTGCGACACACGCCCTATCATCATAATATTTGCACCAGTTGATGACACCTGCACCTCTCAGCGATCCTGAGACTGATCGTGTCTTGCAGCTCTCAGAGGACTTACTCTGCGGATGTCAAAGGCGGCCACCTCCGCTTTCTCCTTGTTGCGGCAGGCCAGGATCACCCTGGCTCCTCTCTTTGCCAGCTCCAGAGCCGTGGCCTTGCCGATGCCAGTGTTGCCTCCTGTGCAGGAAAGTGTGTCACACGCATGAAACTCAAAGAAAACTGACACATTACACCTATCTGTCATTCAAAAGCCCGCTGATTTAATGTTGCATCATCATCATACCCTTGCAAGAACCATACATACAAACAGATTTGTTCTTAAAGGGACCTTTTTTTTTTACACATTTCTGGTGTTTTATTTGAAGTTTTGATATCCTTAAAATACACATTTGTGTTTTTTAGGACCAAAAAACATCTCAATATGGTTTTATAGCTCTTCTTTCAGGAGCTCTGCAAAGGAACAAGGCAATTTGGCTTGTCTAATTAATATTCATGAGCGTCTCTTCTGATTGGTTGACTGTTTTCTGAGTGAGTCACAGCCAGACAAACCACAGGTAACATGTTGTTGACTACAACCAACCACCTCACGTGTCGCATGAGGGGCGTAACTCCTGTCGTGACTGGGGCAGTGAAGGGAGTCTGTGCGTAGTGGTGTTTGTCAGCTCGTAGTACGAGCGAGAGAGCGAGAGAGAGAGAGAAGAGCTGAGAAGCAGTTAGCTATAGGCCAGTTAGCGACCGCCGGGCCGAGCAGTGCCCAGCTGTGACTGCGTTGGCGTGCTGCCCTCTCGGCCGCTTCCTGGGCATTAGCCGCTGGTCTCTTATGTTAATATTCTTAGGAAGCCTGTGCCATGATTAAAGAATAGTAAATAATAATGAAGCCTGTGCAATGCGTAAGCTTCCTGGCATCCAACGACTGAGCAGCGTTTCCTCGAAATGTTCTCGTGTTGTTGATAGCTCAGCAACGGAATGACGGGTGAGCCCGGGCTGGGGGAACGGCTTAAGGCGGTGAATGTGTAGCTGTGACATCACATTCCTTCGGAAGTCATTGACGCCTCATAAAAAAAAGCGGAAGCCGAATGCAGGCTGTGTATTTGTCTGTTTTTCTTGACGGTTTTGACACCTTAACAGTACTTACAGCCCCTAGACCTTATTTATTTTGAAAAATGCCAGGAAATTTCAATTTTGACAATATGGGCCCTTTAAACCAAGTGTACGAGGGATCAGGAGAACTTCCCGCATTCACAAATTTTCTCGTATTTTAAGATTTCTTCCAAGTACGAACAGAATTTACGAGTGGTTCAGACCTGTCGTAGGAGTCACAAAAATTTGTCTACTGTTAATCAAACCAAGTTTTTCCACTTATGTGTCATTTTTTTCATCATTTTAAAGCAATCATACAGTATTATTGCTTCAAAGTGATGAAAAAACGACCCATACCATAACTTGGTATATATATATAATATAATATAATATATATAAAATAAAATGTATATAATATATTTTATATTTACATTTCAGGTTATTATGTTGATATTATTCTGTTTAATTCTGTAAATTATAATTATAATATAATTCTACATGTATTCATGTACCCGCTAAATCTTTGGTAGTTGTCATGCGTGTTGTGCAAGGTGCACTCGGAGTTGGGAGCAGACATGAACTTAGTATGATATATATTCTTTGAAGCCAACATCCTATTATCATGTTAAGATAATCTGGTTTCAGTTAATGTTATACTGAAGTTATACTGTAGTTTGAGAATTGAAGTGTTAATCACAAAGTTTTCCTAACAGTGTGTTCTTACTTTGAATTAAAGACAAAATGAGGGAAGGGTTGACAGACACCATGATCACCGTCCATATGTTTTTGACTCGAGTGCTGACGATGGCTTTTATTTGAGGTAACTCATAATGTTCTACATTGTTCTCCACACTGGGCCTCGTGTAGGAACCATTCGAACGAACAGATTTGTGATGCGTTCAAGTGATTTGGGAGAACTTGCTGCGTCCACCAACTTTCTCATTTTCGTATTTTAAAAATTGTCTTTCAGACACGAACCCAATTTACGAGTGGTCCAGACCTGTCTTGGGAGGCACCTGAAATGTTTTTCCACCAAGTGCTTGTATATTTTCATCTCTTTGAGGCAATTATAAATAACCATATAAATGACACCGCACAACACGTTGTAACTATTCTGTTTAACTCTGCAATTGGAATTAAAGTATAATTATATTTTTATTCATGAACACCCACCCACACACCCACACACACACACACACACACACACACCTGCACTTTTCTTGGAGACATCACCTAGTGGCCATGCAGACGAACTGCAACTTCTTATGTGCATCTGGGTGTAGTGTAGTGTAGTGTTCGTGCCCAGCTGTTTGGTCAGAAACATTTATCTGTCTGTTGGTGGACAAGTTCGTAACAGTGCATCTGGTGGCGGGTACGTTAAGTGTAGCTTTGTGCCTAAAAGGGGAGTGTTAGAGAAAAATGCGACGCCCCCCAACGTTGACATGTAAATGACAAGTTTGACTGAAGCTGGTCCGACCAGGAGAGGCTCATTACCTGTGACAATTGCCGTCTTCCCCTTCAGCTTCACCGAACTCGAGCATCGCGCTCCTCTGAACACACCGTAGTACACTATCACGTAGGAAAAAACTAGTCCCGCCGCGAGGTAAAGCAGCGCCGACATGGCAGCGCTGAACTAGTACTAGTGGTGTCAAGTTGACGAGAGTTACCTGCGACTTTCCGGTTACCGCTTTCAAAATAAAGCCTTTGGGGACGAACCAAGCACGTTTTCCTGTTTGTTGAGCATGAAAGTATCGAAATCAGGTTCGCCAAAGCATTAAGCGCTCCACTATATTTAAACGTAACAAAGAATAAAAAAAATATTTAAAAATTAAGTGATATAAAGAATTGGCCTTGAAAGGCAAACCAACTCCGATAGCTCGAGCAACTTCCGGTTGACTTCCCGGTTTTGCTTAGAGATAGAGGCAGTTAAAAAAAAAATCAATGAATTCCCGTTTGGATGAAGCATTGGCTCGGAGATGATCACTGCCGGCACAGATTGAAAAGTTAGAAAAACGGTTAATGTGTAATTGGAACAGGAGCGTGCTTTCGTTACTTCTTCTTCTGGTTCTATAGTAGGTGGGACCCAACGTGTATGCCGCATTACTGCCACCTACCTGCTGGAGTGTGGGCCAAAGCAAAGAAAGAAAAAAAGGTTTATAAATGTTGCACTCTGTAGACTACACATAATGTGGCCAGTGGCGGGAAAAAAACGTTGTGGTGGGTTGTGGAGGACTTATTGGTGAGTGAGGAAAATAGCATCGCAATATATAAATGGATCGAAATCGCGTTGCCGTTTGTTGTCGCGAAATGCATTCTGGGATACTTGGCTCTCCCAAGTAACACATAAGTCTCCTCCGATGCATCCTCGGTAAAGGGGGCGCGGGGAGAACAACATCCGGGTATGTGGACCGTTCTTGGCTCGATGCGTCCTTTGTATGTGAACGGTACTTTGGCCGCGACTGATGACGTTTCACGAGAAAACAAGTACAGAGAAGAACGCATATTGAGAGACGGCCACTAACTTCACTGCAACTACCGGCGACAGATCATGTGACGTCTGTTGATTGACTCAAAAATGTCAACAGACTAGAGCGTGCAGAGATGTCTGTGATGGTGATTCTACAATCACTGGTCACGAGTGTTGCCGTTTTTGTGGGAGAAATTTAAAAACATCAGTACTTCAGGTCAAATGCTCGTTCATCAGCGGCAGCCTTGGTTGTTTACTAAAGTCTCTTCTTTCCGCGTCATGGTAAAAACCACGCCCATTATCAGTTGCGATGGGACCAGCCAATGGAAAAAATAAATCACTTTACACAGGAGGATCCAGTCGACTATCTTTTCTAATCTTTAAGAAGGCGACAGTAGGTTGTCCAACTCTGTACTTTCTAATCAAACTGCTGTACAAATAAAACCGACTTACAATATTCATTACAAATGTGATGTGGGGTCAAATCACTAAATTAATGACTTTTGTAACCACTTGATTGGCAGAGTTAGCTCTACATGGCAGCTGACGTCACTCAGGACAGGAAGCTCGCATGCTGTTATCAGAATGATAATGTTCTACTGCTGTCACAAACACTGGGAAACTGTTTCACAAGTTTACCGCTTTCACGGCAACGGAAAAGACAATCGACACAGCTCTGACCTTTACTACTCCTGTGATTTGAAGTAGAAAATGGAAAATCAAATCACAAAGTGGACTCATAAAAGCCTGAAATTATAGAAGAACACATTCATTGAGTTTGTTCTTAGAAAATCTTTCTGTATTTACAGGTTTACAGACAAGCACATACAGACAAAGAGTGCTTATATACAGAGCAGCACATGATGTTAAAATGAGTGCTAAAACAATGTGGTATTTACAGACGGACTACAGCGGAAAATACAGACTAGGAACGAGTTTTATCACAAAACTTCTGGTACTCTACACAGTATCACAAATTCCATGAACTGTACAGTTAAAAACCAAAAAATGGTAAATCTACATGAAATCCAATGACTCTCCAATTGAGAGGCACTGAATTATATATATTTACATTATATATACATATCATAGTGTATAAGCATGTATGTTTTCATACATATATAGCTACCTGTGGTGCAAAAGCAGCAAAAGAAATTAGAATGTATGGAATTCAATACTACAAAATAACGGGTTGTGCTAAATGGGATGACTGACAGAGTAATGTTACACCATACATAACTAATATACTGGCAAAAGAAAAATTGAGCAAAGGTAAATAATGTTGCTCAAACTCCTAATGGTCTGAAGTGAACAGAGAGTTGCCGTCAGTCATTCTGAAACAAGAGATTGTCAATAATACTTCAAGTTCATGCAAAGAATAAACCATTAAAAAGAAAAGAAAGAAAAAACTTTTCCCCTTTGACCAACCAGCTGTGCAGCTTTCCCTTCATTGTGACTCGGAGGTGCAAAACAAAAAGGAGGGAGGGCAGGACTTCCTGTGCGGGTTATGGAACAGAGTTCAAGTGCATTACTGGCACTTGGTGGGGAGGGACAGTCTCAGTGTCTGTCTCGTCCTGGCTGGAGGGGCTGCTCACTGTGGCAGTGCTGGGCAGTGGTGGTGTAGAGGTGGAGTTGGGGGCGTTGTTTGTATTTGCGCCAGCTGCACTGTTGCTGCTGCTGGTGCCAGCGCATCCGGTGGCAGATGTGACGGTCGGCTCCTCTTTGGGCTGTTTACTGGCAAACTCTGTGATGCTGAAGACAAACTGCAGGCAGCCCAGTTTAATGTAGCTCCCGTGGTGGAGCAGGGCCGTGCCCTCCCACCCCGCACCGCTGCCTCCAATCAGGCTGGAGCTGCTCGCCTTGCAGGTGCAGGGCTGCTCGGAGCCGCCTTGGGACTGGCTGCTCATCACGCCACCCGCAGGCAGAAGACCCACCACAGAGCTCGGACCCTCGCCCTCCTCGCGCTTCTTACTGCGACCTGCACAGAGAACATAGGGAGAAATCCATGTGATTTAGAAAGAAAAGAGTTTGGTGTTTGGTCATCACTTCCATATTTTACACTCGGCATACATGGGAGGGAAAGACCGTTCTCCACAGATCAAAGACACATGAAACAAAAAAACTAAGATGTATCTAAAATCAACGGACAGGTTCATGATGTCATTAAAGAGGTCTTAGTGCCAGATTGCACCGACACTGACAAAAATCAATTCATTTGAATGCAATGGCAGCGGGTTGCAGATTTACTTATGACAGTGAAGTATTTGAACTCCAGGAGTTCAAAACCAAGCTAGGCTATACTGTGTGCCTAGCTGACTATTTTGAAAATTATCGTAACAATTTGTTGAACTGACAGGTGCAACAGCCTATCACAATGAGACGCAATTACACTGCTGGGCAGTGCCTTGTGTTATTCTGATTCAGCCTCAGACTTCCTCCAGCATATTTGGATTCTCTGACTCCATCATGGCAGCAATGGAAAAACAAATCCACGTCTGTACGCAGCTTTCCGGAGGCTGTGTGGTGTAAACTGGTAGAGCCCGACCGATATATTGCTTGGCCAATAATATCAGCCGATATGAGTCTTTCACAGACATATCGGCATCAGCACTTGCGTTTACCAATATGAAATATTTTATCATACAAAATAAACAATGCAGAAATATGAGCATTTATGTTCACATTTTATGTAAAAATTCAAGTTCTATATATTTGGTTGAATTTATGTTTTCTTTTTATTTATGTTTATATAGTGTGATAAAGTTTGTGGTTAAACTAAAATGTCAAGCTTCAATTACATTTCTTTGTTATCAAGATTTGATAACGACATGTTAGGAATCATTGACGGATTTAACTAAATATATATATCGTCCAATGTATCGGAAGTCTTGTACTCCCCAATATCAATATCGGCATCGGCCCCCCAAAATCTCTAGCAACTGGTGCTACATCCATGTTTCTCTAGAAACACAGCCCTGTGGATTTTTTATAGTGTCTACTGTCCTTCTTGAATTCAATGGTATACAATGCTTTCAGATTGGATTGAATGACAGCAATGAACTGAAAAAATAAGATTGAGGCCTGTGCAGGGATGTTTTAGTGCCATCTAGAGGCAAGCTGGTGTGTAATAAATAAAATAACAACTAGCCTGTGTATTTGCAACACTCCGTTGCCCTGTGTAGCACAGTTATTTTGCCTACATTTGGACAAATGAGTGGAGATTTAATTATTTAAGTTGAGACTCGCTGATGACTTTCCAAACTGTTCCAACTAAAGTGTGTAAGAATGAGATGTACTCACGGATGATGCCTTGGACTTTGGCCACCAGACCGCTGGGTGCAGATGGTGAGACCTTCTCAGAGAAGTCACACGAGTAGAGGACATTGTCCACCGTGGTGCCATGCTCACTGTAGTTGAGCAGCTCATAATGCTTGGTATTCTGAAAACGCACACACAAACAAACCACTTGTAATAGGACAAAGAGTCCTGTTTTGTTACGATGCAATGTCGTACTTCTACATTTAGCAACACACAAAAGTTCATACCTCATCGTAGAAAATACAGGCGTGCTTCCCCGATATGAAGTTGCAATGACCATAGTTTGTAAGGCACACATCCATGTCAGCGCCTTTACAACAACAAAAATGACATCAAGACGAGTTAACTGGGGCCAGGAGTTAGTAAACCTTGTTAGGACACCGGACTGGAGGTGTGCGTTAGAGCTACTCCAATTTCAAACATATTGAGTTTGGTTCTCACAAGAAAGATCTGGTGATGTGAACCAAGCCATGAAAATCAGCAATCTCAGTGGACTTTGAATGAGGAATTGTTAATTTGCATGAAGTCAGAAGGAACTTCAGATTCATCTCAAAGAGTTTAGACATCCATCAGTGTGTACAGCTCTGATCAGTGGAAAACACTTGTTTGAGTAATTGCTGCCAAATTCAAAGGTTCATCTCCACCAGCACGTTTCCATGAAGACAGGAAAGACTTGTGAGTTATTAGTTTATGTACACTGTGCTTGTATACTCTTGTGAGGAAGATCAGATCACATTTTATAATCAGTTACTAAAGTAAATCGGGTCTCACATACCTCTGCAACATAAGTTTATTGTTGTTTTTGCGAGTCGTGCACACTGCTTTAGAAAATGTCACAAGCCAAAAAATGAAGAGGACCTCTCTAAATAAAAGCAGCTGCACACAAACTTTTTTTAAATAAAAATAAAGAATTATTTAACTTTTTGCAGGAAACAGAGAGTGAGCAAGCATTTGAGGTCAGAGATCATCGTTTTCTAAAATTGGTGACAGAATCAACATATCAACAGGTAGATTTGATGTTCAACCCGAGACAACACGCCAGCAACAGGAGTTGAAATCCATGTATCAATGACACAAGTTGACAAAATGCAGCTGGATAAATGGTTGTGATGTCATCGTGGTGTGATGTGGTCTGCATGTCTTACCAGATCCTATGTATAATGTCCTATAGCACATGCTGACAGCTCCTCCTTTCCCTGTCAGAGGGTAGAAGACAGCTCGGGCCTGCACCTTTTTCTGACCTGAAAATGTTCACAAAAAGTTTCACTGTTAAAATCATGGCGGAAAAACGTTAGAAATGGATTTTGTAAAACCATGCAGAGTAGTACAAAGGAGGTCAAGTTAGTGTCTTACTGTCGGGGAGGTGGGGCAGGGTTTTGGGGGCATTGCTGGTCGCTGGCTGGAGAGGAGTGCTGGGCGCTTTCGGAGGGAATAGCTGCTGGATCCTCTGCCAGGCCAAAAGCTTGATCATCTCTGCATCCAGTCTGTCCAGCATGATCCCTACACACACACACACACACACACACACACACACACACACACACACACACACACACACACACACACACACACACACACACACACACACACACACACACACACACACACACACACACACACACACACACACACACACACACACACACACACACACACACACACACACACACACACACACGTTTGTTAGAAGGTAATTATGTAATTTCTTTGCTTTATTACAGACATGACATCATTTTGTCACACCACACCGCTGAGTGAGCACACCTACCTCCTTCATCTTCCTTTCCATCTTTCATGCAGCTCGACAGCTCTGTGATGGAGGGGACAGTGCTGGGGAGCAGTGAGTCCGCTCCGGGTCCAACCTTCACGTCTATAAAGGAGAGACACATGCAGGAGACAATGTGTCGTCAAGGAACCGGGACATTTGCTCACTTGACATTTGAGTGGATGTAAACTTGATTCATTCATTTGTGTACAAGAACAGCTTTTTATATATAAATAAACCCCTAATTTCTATCCAGATGGCATGTCATTTTCAAACACTTTCTAGGTAACAGGACATTAAAAAAAAAGGGAAAAAGAGGGGTAAACTTTACAACATATACACCATCTTAACAACAATGACAATGAGGATGCTGCTTGCATTAATAACTAATGTGGTGTGAGGTGTGTTTTAATATGCTACATATTTATATATGCATGTGCTTTCTATGTTTGGGGCAGAGGAGAAATGGCACCGGGTGAACTTCATGGTTCTGTGGAGCCAGGCAATAAATTATTCACCTCTCATAGAATTAAACAGCAAACACACGCCTTAGATTCAGAGAAGGAGTGGGCGGTCTGACGATCTTATACCGTGGACGATCTGAAATTGGCATATGACCTTTTTTTCAGAGGACTCATACAGATTGCAAGTAAGATCTGCAGCGCTCTGGACAACGCGGATACTGTTATGACTCTAATACAGGACAGACTTGTGACAGAAAACAGCGTATTATGCATTAGATTGAATTGTGGGATATATGTAGCATTTATAAGCTAATAGGCTAGTGAGTGATTAGAAGTCTGTCTATAGCAAATCTTTCACAGTTATAAAAGTGTTTGTTTGGTCCAGTTGAACCAGCAGGAGTCTGTGATGACAGCAGCAAAAGAGGAAATAAATTTTGGACGAGTAAAAACAAGCTCTGAACGTCTCTAGACGTGTTTACTGGAGAAATCAACCAAAGAGAAGTACAGTAAGTACATACTCTAGCTGTGTACAGACTCTAGATCAATGGGGGGTGCGCTACTTTTGTATAACTCTAGATTATAGAGTGATGAATTTGCTTCAGTAAATCGTATGGACACTTATTCCACTTCTGTTTTCAGACAGCATAACTATATGATCACTAGTCACTGTGGAAGCTTAAGTAATGCGCTGGGATAGTTATAAAATATATATATAGATTTTATTTTCAGACATGAGACACTCACTTGTTTTGTTTGGATAGCCTACATGGTGAGAAATGCTGTGATTCAGATCGTGGATCGTGAGCGATCCCAAAAGATCGATGATATTTTGGCCAGATTGCCCAGCCCTAATTCAGAGCCCGGCATATACTGGATTTTTCTGCTGTCGAAGACAATACTAATAGCTATAAGTTAGCAAAGGCATTGATATATCCGTTGATTATATATGTGTGCAGGTTGGCTGTTTTTTTCGTCCATTTGGAGAGGATATGATGGTTTGAGATTAATCTATGTATGTATTCATGTCAATTTCTCAATCACACCAAGCATATTTTTCTGCTATGTGTACTGTAAAAAAAAGTTTTCATAGACAACATGTATATATTCTGATCGGCTGCCCGATTTAGCGGTCAGGCTCTTTTGGATTTAATCAAAGTGGTAAAGAAGCAGGAATATGGTGAAAGACTGTCATATTTTATTTCTTGTTCTTGAGATACTCAGTGGCAGGAAAAGCAATGCTTTCTTGATTCAATCATTAAGTCACCTAATCATTTTCTTCTGGTTTTCCCAGACCCCGTCTGTCCCTACATCATGTGTTTTCTAGGATTTGAAAGACACAAGCGAGAGACTGATCCTGTAGACCTGGTGGCAGCACATTTCCTGCATGCTTCACTTTATGTTGCTTAAGCTAGGCTATAGGCTATAGTTCAAATCTCAAATGAGAGAAACCTTGTAATAAGCAATTACAAGGAATAATTTTGTACACGTCACAGACTTAATAATGTGTTACAAAAATACATGTATCAATAAATGTATGAATAATTTGTTGTAGCATCAGTAGACAGAAATGTTGATGAGTGCAGACTGCTAAGGTTGTTTAAACAGCTGGAAGCTAACCAGGGGTGACGGGAGTTTGTACCTGGAGTAGGCGACGATGATTCCAGCTTGGTTGAGTCGTGCCCCTGATTGCCTTTAGGTGGTGTGTCTGAGCGGGCACTGCTGGTGAGGGAGTGGGAGGGTTTTTCGTTGCTGGTCATACACTCCTCCTGGAGCACCATCTGGTTCCTGTGGTTCTGCTGACCGCCGTGGGGCCATATCGTCGGGGCAGTGGGGCGGGTTTTCTGAGCACAGGCCTCCGTGGTGCTTTCAGGCTCCTTTTTAACCGTTTCTGCACCGATGTGGTTCACCAGGCCAGACATAGGAGCCGAGTCCGCGGGTGGCGCACTGGGCTTCATTTTACACTGCAGCTCCGCCGGCCTGCAGGGGGCTGAGGAGCTGTTACAGTCTACGGGCCCGTTGGCCTTGGGAGGCCGACTTTCCTCTACAAGAGGTCCATTGGGTTTCCTACAGTTCTGACATGATGTCAAGCTGCATTTACAAACAGCCAGCTCTGTTGGTGTGTCCCTTGAGAGAGAGGCCCCCTGCGGGTCGTCGGGTGTACTGCAGGATTTAGAGCAGAGGTCGGGGGAAGAAGTCCTTCCTAACGAGGCCTGAGTCTTCATGTCCTCTGACCTTACACATGATTTAGTGCCCACTTTCTGCTCAGACTCCGTTTCTGCTGACGATGTTACTGCTGACGTGGTGGACGCTGCGGACAGAGTCTTCTGCTTGATGGACAGATGTCGCATGATGCTGCACTGGAGGGCGATGACATCCTGAAGCCACTGTTCAACAAAGCAGAAGCATGCTTCATTACATAAGAAGCAAACGTCAATCCTGTAAGGAACCCTGTCCTATCTAATTTACATATACTCAAACAATAGTCAATACCATCATTTTTCTTTAGTTTTTCTTTTCTTCCATTTGAAGTAGTTTGCCTTATGATCCAGCAGAGGGCGCTCACTAAAAGCCTGACCTATTTCACACCCTCTTGACCTATCCGTAAAGGGAACCAGTAATGTTATGTTGTTTTTCTATGAAAATAGAGGACACTAGCAATGGCTGAGAGGTGGTGTGTTGTGTGGGAAACAAATGTGCAATGTGTGCAGGGCGAAACAAATGGTGTGTATTTCATAAAGGTATTTCCTTCTGCCTACCTCCTGCTGTTCAACCTCAGTGGTGAGGTGCTTTGGGGGCTGATGGCTGGGAATGCCGCTGCAAACCAGCTCCAACTGGTGCACTCCTGCAGGAAGCAGCATGGGGGGAGGATTCTGGTATTGGGACTTAATGGCATCTGGCACCTGAGACCAAGCAGAGATTGTTAGAAATAACTGGATCGCTCTAACTCTTCTTCTCCCAACATAATCTAGTACTCTGCCAAAGCAGGTCAACATATGTGTACATTTTTCAGACAGAATTAATATTTTTTTGTCAATGGAATTTCTTCCATTTTCAGAGGCAATAAGCTCAACCCAACAAACCAAAATATAATTATTAAACAGGTATGATTTTTAAATTTTTAAATTGTAAACCAATACACAACTATAAAAGTAGAGTTAGTAAGTAAGAATGTCAGTTACTGCATGAGCTGTCTTTCCTTTTTATGGTGCGTTCAAACCGGACACGAAGCAAATTATTTGCGCGAGTAGATTACATACAAAGTCAATGCAAAGACGCGAACTAGGCGCAAATTTTGCACCAAAGAGTCGGGCGATGCGAATGGCGCGATTAGAACGAAGACACGAAATTCGTGCCAGTCAATTCAGTCAGAAAAATTTGCGTGACGCATTGACGCAATAGCCAATGAGCATTGAGATCCTCCCTCCGTCACTGTTGTCAGACGGCCTGTCATTGTATCAGGAATGGAGGATCACTATTGTCGCTGCGTGTGGGCAGCCGGACCGGGTCGCTGTTCACATCATGACCGGGTGAAGAAGATGAGGGCTTGGCAGAAAGTGAACGAGGAAGTTGGACGCTAGCTAGTTAGTTAGCCTCAGTTAGCACAACCACTTTGTGTAGCTGCTGTCTGCCTTTTTTTCCTTCAACAGTTCATGTTTAGGTGCGTGTGCGCGGCTTTCCCATTCATTCTTGTCTGCCTTTTTTTCATTCAACAGTTCATCTTTACCTGCGTGTGTGTTTGTTCAGATGAGGTTTGTCCTAGAAAGTGGAAAGAAGAGTGGACAAATATTCGCGCGAATGACCAAATGTTTGCTTGCGACCAAAGTGACGTGGAAATTTGCATCGCGTTCGGTGTGAACGAAGCATTAGTCAGTGTTGACTACACAAAAAACATTCAGGGCACCCCCTACAAGCCTAACCCCCAAACCAAGATAAATTCCCATTACTGAATACATTATGCTACTATAAGCATGCCCACATTCTCACCGTGAGCCAGTCAGTTTACCTTGATGGTCTTCCTGTTGTGCTGGTGGCTGGTGCGCCGGTTGGGTGAGTTGTGACGATGGACTCTGCGTAGAAAGTCCAACTTAACAGCATGTTGGGACATCCTGTCCTGGAACTGGTCGAAGAGCTGACAGCGGCTGGACAGGCTCAGGCTCTTCTGATTCAGCTGGACATCAGAAAAACATTTGAGATGGAGATTATTATTTTGTTGCACAGAAGAAAAAACAAAGTTTGTTTCGCCCTGCGTCAAGATCATGTTTCTTACCACTAAGTGCTCAACGTGGTTTGGACACATCCATTTGCCAGCAGGTAAAGCTGTGAGTGGTGGGTCCAGACAGTCCATGTGGAACAGAAGGGGACAATAATCACACTGGATGAGGGGGGCCATCCTGCAACTCCTGCGAAACACAAGCGAATTGGCTGTAGATAGAAAACATTTCATTGTCTGTGTAAAAGCTGTCATGTGATAATACTGACCTGTTGCATGAAAAGCAGACTCTGACTGGTAGAGGAACCAAACCGTTAGAATCCAGTTCGTGCTGAGGCCTCCTGAATGGCTTCCCTAGTAGCTCCTCTTTTCTCCTTCGTTTACTGCTGCCTAGAAATCCAAACGACAGGGAAATTTGATAAAAAAATCCTATCCAGATGCCCTTATGTTTGTTTTTTCACATTACAAAGTGCTTCACAGAAGGCAGCGACTTTTAAAAAAGACAGATTATAGATGATTTTGACAGAGTAAAAAGCCAATAAAACCAATTGCAAAAGGGGAAACGGAGAAAATACAGTTAAATCCGGAAAAGCTAACTGATAAAAATAATACATCAGTGATTCTGCCTACCTAAAGCAGCTTGATCCAATGCTTTTGGGCTGTGATGGTGAATACAATTTCTCAACCAATGTGCAGCCAACATGTTTCTATATCTACTTTACATACATATTGTATCTGGAGTCAGACTTTGCCAGAAAATCTGGGCCATTTGCATAGTCTCTCAATCTCGGGATCAGGATCCAACAAGGTTTGTTTTTTATCATTGTTTATAAAAAATATTTGGAGCATACTGTTGGGAGTCATTAGTAATCTGAGACCTAATAAAATGGCTAACAGGCCATATCAACTGTGGTAACATCCTCAACAGAACTGAATATTGGCTGCGGTGTTTGAGTTAGTATCTATATTTACCATGTAAATCATACGAGAAAATAGAAATAAACATGGACTGTGGCTCTATTTTAGAGTGCTTTTTTTCTTCAGCTCAACATTTGAAGTAGGTGAAATAGAGAAATTATTATTTCACATTGGAAGTTTATGTCCTCCTAATGACTGACCTGGCAGTGCAGTGGTGCAGGTGAGTTCACTGGGCAGCTGGAACTGTGTGGGGTTTCTCTCCATAGCAGCTGCTATCAGCAGCTGGAAGGGCCTCTTGAGGAGGCGTGGTGTCGGAGTGGATACTATAGCACCGTCAAGCTCTGCACCCTGAACTTCGTCCTCGGGTTCTGCTGGCTCCTCCTCCCCGTCATTCTGCTCCTCGGAGGGGGTCGGGGTGGACGAAGTGTTGGAGGTGGGCGTGCCGGGCCGGCTGCTTGGTCGGCTGTTCGTCCTGCGGTCCAAGAGGCGCACCTGGGCCACACGCAAACCGGGTCCCGCCGCTCCGGCCCCTGGAGGCAGGCCATCGAGCCGCAGTGGGCCAGCATTGAGCTCCAGCTCCACAGCAGGGGAAGCAGCACGCTTAGTCGAGGACCTATCTGGCAAGCCGTTGGTCTGATCTGACTTCTGCTCTCGCTTCTAATGGTAGCAAACAAAGACATTAACATAGATTTATTGTACACTTTTCTCTTCATTTCAACAGCTGCCTGACAGTAACACTGGTGGAGGACTGTGAGAGTTATACCAATTTCACACCAAAATTCCTGTGTAGACCCGGGTTTTTTATACACAGGTCGACCCGCGTTTAATCGACAATTGGCCACTTTCACACTGCGAAAAGACCAGGGCCGGTAGAGAGCGGCGCGCACGATAAAACAAAGAAGAAGAACAGTGTAGTAAACAACAGAAAGCACGGTAGCCAGTGAACCGGTGGTCAACATTACCTTATATCTTGTACTTGTCACTCTTTCAAAGTTTACAAGCTCTGCGCAGTGTCACGAGCCAAGCCTGGCCCTTTAAGCAGGTGGCCATGTGGGTTTTGAAGTGTGTGTGTGTGTGCGTATGAGAGAAGAAGAAGTTTGGCTCTGCGCACTGTTGTTGTCTACGTAGCTGCAGCCACAAGGAGAATGGGCTCCGCACATCATCCATGTTACCGACAGTTTATGGCCACCGTAATGAGAGACCGCCTGATGAGGCCGCGTGTGTCCGCCGAAGGGTTGAAATAAAGTGCCCCGTTCTAAGCCTCATCGATGATCTGGATTGTGTTAGTTGTAACCACCAACGAGCTAAAGCTAGGCTAAGTGAGCTAGCTACATGCGAGAGGTCTCTTTACTACAGCTGGCGAGGTAACAGCAGTTACCGACGGAGGAGTCGAGCCTTCATTGCCTCCGTCATCGCGCAAATTAGCGGGTTCACCCGGGTGTGAAGTTCACATCAATAGCGATCGGAGATGAAGCCGATTAATACCCGGGTCTATTGCAGAGTCATTTGGCCCGGGGCGGAATGACGATTAAACGTTTTCACACTGCAGAAAACGCCGGGTGTTAAACGGGGTTTTGGCCAGTGTGAAAGGGGCTTTACAGAGACAAACTGCCTCTTACCTTTTTCCTGACATTGCAGCGATGACACATCCATTCCCCCGGGGGAAGCATTTCTTCACTTAGAGGCGGGTTACTGTGGTAGGAAGATATAAGACAATCTGAGTGAACTGGTTGATAAATAATGCAAGAAAATTAACATAGATCAACATTTAACATCTCAATATGGAGTCCTGATTTACTTCACCATTAACTTTGGTTATTTACCACATTTTAGCATAGGCGGGGCTAAAGACAAATCTTGTAATTGTGCATAACAAAACATTACATTATTTTCTTATTGATACAGTCACATCACAAGACTAATCCAACAGTCAAACCATTTAGTGATTTAAATTATATTTACATAAATATTGAAAGTTGCCACAAAGCATTCAAACATTTTGAAAAAATTACCACTCAGCTAGTAAACTTAATTCCCTCTGCTCAATCTAATGGACTGAAAATGACATCAGAAATATATGCAACGTAATCACAATTTCCATTTCATTTACATTCGTATTAAAGGGCTGTGGGCATCTCAAGTCTTACAATATACAGAAAAACAAAATATGCACACCGACATGCATGTGGTTTGCCTATGTAGAAATGTCTTTGTGCATATAGAATTATAACATGGATGACATTATTGGTTCGTTGTTAAATGACAGTAGTAACTTTCACTATAGGTCAAAGTAGAACAAGACAAAGAGTGTGAAAAGAAACTGCTGAAAGACAAACGGTTAGTCAAGGATGTCATGATGTATCAGTTATGATGTTATCAGTTATGACAGATATGCATATGCAGCATTAAACCTCCCACTCGCAAACGAACACTGTCAGAAGTTACGTTCTGCAACGCTAACTGCACAGCAATGCAGCAACATTCCTCCCATTGTGCGCCGATATGAGTCAACTACAAACTGTGCGGACGAATATGGCCTTATATAGATTTCTTTTTTAAGAATTGCCCGCCCGTTGACAGGAAGAGCCTGAGCTCGACCCGCCCCAGTGCCACAGCTTCAACAACCGTGCAGCAGGCAGATGTGAGACGGGCAACCGAGGGACCGGCGGCGCCGGACAAAACGCTGCGAGCGGGACAACTTGTGGCGACACGTCCGCTTCTCCGTCTCGGGAGAAAACGGCGGAGCGTTTCGTTCCGTGTTGACATTACGAACGCTCCCTCCTCTACGGCGTAATTGTAAAGGTTGATAAAATGGCGGTGGAACGGGGGGGGGGGGAGAAAAAAAGGGAAAAAAAGAGCAGGGAGGTCGCCATATTGTAAACACAGGCAATCTCGACTCCATTTTTAGCGGCGGCGGCTCCTCCGCCGGCTGCAGCCAACAACAGGGGGCGAGGACCGACTGCGAGCGGGAGTCCGGCCTCTTTCTCCCAGCAGGGCTGCGTGCACACGCTTTCTTTCAGTGCCCCCCCCCCCCGCTCGCTTCCCACCTTGCTTTGCTCGCACAAGAGCGCAATCTCTGCGAACACACGACGACGACGAGAACCAGACAGCGCCCAAAGAGCGAGCGAACTGCCATTGGCCACTTCCACCGGGCTTCCGTCGAATTAGCGGTCGCCCTCTCCGCTCGCCAAACTCCATTCATCACACGTCCAACTTATTGTTGTTCCTGCGTATTCCATGCACCTGGAGGCAGTGCGACTTAAAGACAAGTCTGTACACCTTCATTACTTCGTGAAGGCGAGTTCGGGCATATAATGAATTGCCTGGGAAACGCTATGGGATTAAAATATCAACTTTACCAAGTGCCTCACGGGGCTCACCATCGCCCTGCTGGCCTCAGCTGTAGGCCCATACACAGACAATACACTGTTGTGTGGACATGAGGTGCAACCACTCCCTGGAGTTCAAAAGTATCAATGAATCAGTAGCAGTTCATATGTTCATATGTCAACAAGACGTGACATCGTCTTGCCAACAACCGTGAACGAGGCACGGAGCATTGAGAGCGCTGCGGCGTGTGTGAGAGTTGAGCACGACCGGCATGCGACTCACCAGCACTGGAGGTGGAAGGCTGCGGGGCAGTGGTCGCAGCACAGCAAGTCCCCCCCCTCCCGGCAGCTGTCGCAGGTGTCGTGGTTGGTGGCCCTGCCGCTCCGTCGGACGTCTCTCACCAACTTCCGGCTCCTCTTCTCGACCTCCTCGGACTTCGGGGGCGCCAGCAGTGTTTGGATTTGCTGTTTAAAAAGAAGAAGGAGAAGAAAAAAAAGTTGTTCAGATGAGTGAGACGTGGTCACGGTTGCCCGTTCTAGTTGCTTTACCCACAGCAGTTGGAAAACACGGAACTCTGTGCTGGCTGTGCCATTAAATGCTGAGCTTGGGCTGAGGAGGGGGTGGTGGTTGGGGGGGGGGGCAGTCATGTTAACTTGTGGGCCTCCATTACCAACCCAAACTATTGAGTTAGCCAGCAGAGACATGCTTGACAGCAGACCGTGGTGGTCGCTGTGAAAGTCACAAATAAAATGATGGGAAACACAATGCAACATGAGCAACACGAGAACGTTAAAGTTGACCACGGCCTTCGAGCAGAGCAACCTCACCTCCATTAAGCCCCCGGAGGTATCCAAATCGTACACAATCGTCGGGGTCTCCATTTTGTCCCACATTCATCCAGCAGCAGTCGCTACAAAGGCGGTTGACGATACAATTTCCCACTGGGGCCCACGGCGGCGAGAGTCGATCCCACGGTCGGTTCGCTTTTCCCGAATGCTTTTGGCCAGCGGAGGGTTGGCCGAGCGATGCTAGCTAAGGTTTAGCTGGCTAAGAGGAGCTAACTACGAAGGCAAAACGCCAGCCAGTCAAGGTTGTGAAGCTAGCGGGCTCACTAGCTTGTGCTGTTCGCGCCCCAAAAAGAGTCCAAAATATCAACAATAGCTGAGTGTTTCAAACGCCGGCTACTTAGCAACGCGTTGTGCTAATGCGAAGCCTGCATGCGGTATTTTAACACGAACAGACTGCTGCTGCTGGCTACGAAACCCATCTGCGGCCTAGCTGGCCGGCCATGATTCTTGTTTCTGCTCCGGCAATAAGGAGCCTTGTAAATTTTGCAAACCCCTCCGCTCCCATTGTCAACAGAAGGCGTAGCGAAAAGAAATGCAGACGGGCATTCGGCGTGGCGCGCTCCTATGCACGGTCCCCGACAATGCTCGGAGAGTAGAATCCTCAAATCAGCTACGCGGAGATGCAAATTTTGTTGGTGTTATTGTTGTGAAAAGCCTGAGCATCTACACTGGCTGCTAGCAACATCCTCTACCAATTGGCGCAACCGCGAACCGCCAGACGCGCATGCGCATTGGAACGGAAATAGCTAACTGCGAGGGTATAGACATCGGAACGAGAAGCAAGTCGATTGTATTCATTGTGTCCGGCTACTGTTGTATTAGAATGACACTGATATATATCACTACTCAGTTTACCTCTGTTACGAGCCATTACTACTGTCTCTGTGCTGGTGTTACTGAAAGTAATGCTAGCTTATGCTTGGGTCAGTAGCATTATTGCTAACGAACGGTACGGATACAGCGGAAACCCGCTGTTTGCTACTGCAGTCAAGCCAACCTGAATGCCGCCCACGTTATTTCGAGTTGCGAGTATACACTAGACATTACGGTAACAGCGCGACAGAAGTGATTTCAGAATAAAAGCGATGTTCATTCAATTAATCAGTCAGATGGTAGGCCAGCCTATCATTAACATACATACAGAAAGAAAAGAAAATGAATAAATAATAAATATCATACAATAAACTATATGTCATACATAATTTATTATTGATATTATTTCCACACACTGGTTTCACTTCAGATTGATGGTAGACCACCCGTCGGAGTCACTCAAACTATTCTATTCTATATATACTGAGCTCTCTCCCTAAATGTTTCAATTTTCGCTTTGATGTTTAGCCTACTCTTATTTCAACACAGACCACCATTACTGCTGGACGATTTGACTGCAAATCAGTAAGACTATTTCAAACTTTTTCCTTATTTTTTTTATTCAATTTTTTTAACACGGTTTTCAACCGTTCTGAAGTCATTCAACCGTCATGAATTGCATAAACAAAATAAACACCTTTGCTCAATTTGAGCACATCATAATATAGCTCAGTACAACCTCCGTTAGCTGATAGCTCCGTTATTTGGACAAGCAGTTGCGTGATGCACACGCCTACTATCAACCTCAAGTGAAAATGTTTCATTTTCATTGTAATCTGAATTAAGACCCCGACGACATAGTTCAAATATAACGTTCTATTGGGCTTTAATTTTGAAATTCTACATCAGAAAGTCCTGGGAGCGGTCTACTACTAATCGGAAGTGAAGCTGGTCTGTAGGAAAAAATAACTTTCCTAATAATATCAATATTGAAGAATGTAGCTCATGTATTACATTTTGATTAGAATTTAATATGTATTCATTTAGTTGAATAGGCCTATTTCAGTTTATACTGTAGTGTTACTGCTTTTAATGTGAAAACACCGTAATGCCTAGTGTAAACACATAACTCAAAACAATATGGGTGTTAGTTTGTCCATGTTTCTTGAAGTGGAGGCTGGCTTGACTGCAGTTATTTGTCGAGTAACAGACGTACTCACAGGCACTGCTCTATTTGCTACTTAATATTGTTACTGCTAATAAGAGGGCGGCATTACAACACATCTTACCACAACCAGCACCGGCCGCTATTATTATCAATGTTACCGCCGTCGATGCCCCCAGCGTCAACTACAAGCACCAGCAGGGGGAGCGCTTGTGCCTTTCACCCTGCATTATGAAATCATTTCATCATATGAACAGGTTCATATTTTCTAGGCTATTATATTGTCTTCACTGTATTATTGACAGACACAATCAATAAAAAGCGAAGGAAATTATTAAAAATGTATCAGAGTGTATAGATCATATGCGTGTGGGTTGTGCATGATGATGTGACAATACATTTTCCCATTTTTGGTAATAAAAACAAATTACTATGTTTTGTTCACAACATAACAAAAAATTAGGGGACCACATGCATGTTTTTATTTGTGTTCAAAAATAAACTGACAAAATTATGGAATTGGATCATCCCTCTGACCCACACTGTTATTTTTATTAGGAGCTGTGTGTAAAGAGGTATACAGCAGAGATAAATGCTGTAGATATTTTTATTGACTGATAACACTGAAGTGGAAGAATGTGATATATCATGATCATTTTTTAATGAAGTAAAAATGGGTTGCGTTAACGAGATTGTATGACAAAGGAATATTCCTTGAAATGCCATTTTTCGAATGCTCTGTTATGGATCCTGTTCAAATACCTCTCTCCTTTTCCACATCTTAGCTTCTTATTCATTTGACTTAATCTATCTTGTTATTTATTCACATAAATAGTTATTGTTAATTTTTTTGTGTCAAGTTTTTTTATGAGGTGAGGAAATGTTTTGTTAATTATTTAAAAAAAAAAAGGCTCTATTGATTTTGATGTTTCCTACTCATCAGAACATCCAGACCTGGTGGGACTGCATCGTGGTGACGGCAGCACTTCTCCATGTAATTCAGGTGATTGAGTTAAAGGTTATAATTGAATGCCAGGTGGATCACTAAACCACATCCCCACATCGTGCATGATGGGTAATATGTAGCCCATGCCAGCAGAGCGAGGTAGCGCTCCATTATAGTATGTTTGACGAGTTGGCCCAATTGCTATGTGATCACCCGAGGAAAGTTTTCTAAAGCAAACATAAACACACAGAAGCACAAAAACAGCACATTCGGATATTTTAATGTTGATTTTGATTGATTTTTAATCTTTACCCCTCCCACCATGCAATGCTCCTGAGGCCTGTGTTACTACACATGTCAAGGGACCACTTGGACCCATAGAAGTGGCAGCAGTGAACCCAGGGTCAGGTCGGTTCCCTGTTGGTTAAATCAAAATGAGTTGGTTGCTTGGTCTTCGAAATACACATTCACATTCACTCGCAAGCAAACGTATGATGCAAGGCTTGATCGAGCACTACAAAATAAAAACAGTAAAAACAGGAAAGAGGAGCCCAAGGAAACGCTGTCTCGCCCGTTTGCAGTGAGGAAACACTAGACGCAGAGTTTACATAAATATATGTTTTTAAATTAAATTAAAAATTAAAATTCAATTGCCAAATAATAAGAAAAGTGAATAGAATATAAATAAATAGAAATAGAAATATATATATATTTATATATATATTAGGATAATTCACTGATAATAGTTGTTTTAGGGCTAATACAATATAGTGTAGCAAAAATGAAAAGAATAAATAATAATAAGGTTATATTTCATTAAAAAAGCAGCATATATATTGAATATTAAAAATTGAATTAAAAGCTATAGACTAAACTACTGAGGTAGGTCTGGAGTTTGATTTTAGTAGTGAGAGTAGTAGTAGTATAGTAGTAAAAAGACACCTCATCGTGGGTTTTAGTTATAACTTTAGGAATAATTAAAAGGCCACCCCAGAAGACATGAGGGTTCTAGAGGGCTCATCAGATAAAAGCAAATCTGTTATAGATAAAAAAGACCAAGACCAATTGAGAGCTTTGGAAAAAACAGTAGAAGGACATTAAAATTGATTCTTGGTCTCGGTTTATTTCAAGCGTCTCAAGAGTCCCACAGTGCCAACCAAAGACTCAACGATGTGGGTTGTTTGTTACCTTATATCTTTACTGTGCTTGACATGTTTGCCTCCCCCTCACACTAGAAATGATCTCAGGCACAAACTGGCTCACATTTCATCTTTAATGTCCTCTCTCTGCTTGTTCTGCAGTGTTCACAGACACATTGTTGCCCCTGTGTTTGCGTGATGGACATCCTCTGGGCCTGCCTCGTCTCCTGCGCGACTGGCACAAGTTGTCAGCGTTCTATACATTCTGTCCACATCCAGCAGATCCAGATTGGTTTTGGCCTAGACCAAGGTCTGAACGTGTCCTCTTCCACACAACACTCACAAAACAGTCTCACCGCTAGTAACGAGTGAGAAACACACTATTATTATTTTGATGATTATTATTATTATTTGTAGTATGCGTCGTTATCATTGCTGCTGTTATTATTAATAACATGATTACATCTATAAGTATCACTGCTATTATTATCATTATGACAACCAGTCTGACTGCTCCTGCTCTCTTCTCTATGTCTTTCCCCTCAACCCAACCAGTTGTGGCAGGTCGCAACACTTTCAACATCCATCGTAGCATTCTCCCAAACAGTCCAGTGTGCTGCTTGTAGAATGAAAAACTATAAACCAAAGTTGTTGTTTTTTTTTATCTTAATTGCAATTTGGAATCTTTCTTTGTCTTTATCTTGTCCAGGTGTTTAGTTGAAGTCTGTTTCCCTCCAGCAGTGCCCTCCTTGCTGAGGCGAGGACTTGGTAAAGATTTAGGTTTAGGTTCCTTCAAAGAGGAAACGGGCTTCAACATAATATATGCTCATGGATTGCAGTGTACACAGATCTCTTTTAATCTTGTCAGTCAGATATATATAACAAAAAGAAAACATCACGAGTGTGTGGGCATCCTTTGCATTTGCCTTTATTGTGTGCGCCTTTGTTGTCGAGCAGAAGCAAAGTGTTTAAGGAGGCGACCAAGACGTTGCAATTTTAGAAGCAATTCTGTGCATGTGGTGGACACCCAGATTAAATGAGATTCATTTAGTTCAGCTATAACCTGTGAATTGACAACCTGCTGTGTTGACATCTCCCATGCTTGTTGTTTGTGTGGCACCTGTAGATGACGTACAATTTTAGCCTCACCTACGAGCCAAGGTGTTTTTTTTCAAACTGGCGAAAATCCACCAATGAGGACCTTTTTAAACTGGTGGAAATTGGAGATGTCAGCAATGGTTCAGCCATCTCTTTATCCCATGCAGGGTTGACGCACCAAATTCTGGGCCACACCCACCACAATTTTTTGAAATACATAGTTCAGTCTCTCAACCGATGTATTCAGGAAATTTTTAATTCATGTTATGATTAATTACTTAGAAAACACTTATTACAAACTAAAAAACCTTTTAGTTCCAGGCTATCCAGGTCCCCCCACCACCCTTGGGCCCTGGATAGTCTGTCCCCTTTCCCCCCAGTGCTACGCCTGTGATCCCACGCTCACAACCACAGTCAGTCTGACATCGATGGGGTTCTTGTCCCTTAAATCAAAACTCAGATTTCTAGGATACTGTCATAGAAACAGAAGTTGTGTGTTCTACTGTATGTTTGCTGAGGTTGTAAGTCTCAGGCCTCCACTGTTTTAAAAGTAATCCCTTAGGCAGCCTGCTCAGACATACCGCTGCCTCGGCAGACACAATAGATCATGTTGAACGGCAGATGCACTGCAGTTTCCTCATGTCAAGACTTCATTACATAGCTAATTATCACGTTTAATGGGACTATTTCCATGTCTTCATTACCACACGCTGTTACTGATTTCTTTTCTGGAGGCACAGACGAGGCCCAATGAAACTTAATGCAGTGGAAGGCCAAGATCACTTAACATTCAATTGGAACAAAATGAAATTACTTTAAGTACGGCTGCAATGATTGCAGTGTTGTGAAGAAATGTGCGAGTAAAAATGATGGCTTAGTTTCATTAATTTCACTGGAGGTTTCTGCTGACTGCTCCTTTTTTTGCACTTTTGTTTCGTTAGGAGTCTGGACATGTAAAAATTGCTTTTCAAACTAAAAGAGGGAGAAATGTGTCATTATAATGGCAAATGAATTGTTGGCAATGGGAATAATGGTTATATTGTTTTCAAATATTTGTCACCAAACTTGTCCTCTGCCATGTTCACATTTGCAGACAATATAAAACTTTTAAAGGCAAGAAAACACAACACTGCTTTTGGTTAAGTCACCTTGCACTTGTTCTTCGTGGGTGGAAGCAGAGGGTTTACACAACCTAATCTGAGTAGTTAGTCTGCAATTCAAAATTTAGGAGTGTGAGTGCAACAATTCAGAAGAGTGATGGACGTTTTGACAATCTGTAATGGAAAACAATCGCAATAAAACTTCCATTTGCGCCTCGTAATATTGTTACGGCGTTGACAGCGATGTGTTCTGCCAACTCTTGTCAGCTCTGATGCCTGAGGTTCGGAATCAGCCAAAACAAAAACAGAAGTCTCAAGTGATTTCAAAGTGGGCATTAACAAAACAAAAAGGGTTCTGCTCTCAAAACTGTATTTTTTGTACCAACAAATCTGCTTTGAATGTTGGATTGAAGTACAGTGTCAAAATGCTAAACACAAAACAATAACTCACCCACATTGAAACAAGGAAATTCAACAAATAAGAGCCTTTTCTTTTCTGAACAATATCTTTTTAATTGAAGATGTTTATGAATTTGCTTGATCAGTCCTTTATGCGCATTGAATCAAAAATAGGGTCATTATAGTCATTGTCATCACACCAGCTTGCATGGATACATACTGTTTTCTCCTAAGACAATATATACTGTATGTTTGAACGACAGTAATGGTCTAAATTTAGACGCAACCTGCAGACAGGCAATGGCAATATTAACAACAGGTTGCCTTGGTGGGTAATCTTCTTTAGCTTCATAGACAGTTTAACACATGGGGAAAACTCACACCAAGTAGAAAAATCAAAATGTCTTTGTCTTATAGTCCTATGAAATCAGTTTTGTCATTTTAAAATGGAAACTTTCAGGATTCCCATGGGAGCTGGATGTTGTTTCTGGGGCAAAGTTTATTGACAATCTGAAATCTTTCTTTCTCTGAACCGAACGGGAAGATTGATACCAATTTTATGACTCCGTGTTCAACACAGATCTGATCAGGACAAGGTTAGATTATGTTTGCAAGAGTAAACAACGAAGCGAGGTGATTCAAGGTGTGCACATAAAATGAATGGATGTGAATGATATCAATCTTCTCATCTATTCCCAGACATTAAGTTCTTCCTTCAACGGCCTTTTATTTAAGGCACATTCTGATTTCTTAATTCAAGGGGTCGCATGAACTCAATGATTTTTGGCAACCTTTGATAAAACCAAACATAGTTGTTTTTCAGTGAAGGATCTTACTCTTAATAGACATCCCTTAAACACATAAGCATTGTTATTTAAATAATGGCAGACGACATATAGTGTATAATGTACATTACACAACGCAACATCTGTGGTTATATGCAGTTCATGGCACTAGCTTCGCATTGATCTCTTCTGCTTTCTGGGATGTTGCTTGCACTGAAAGTCCTCAGGATGCAAGCACAGGATTAAAAACTGTACAAACTGCTGCTGCTGGACTGTTACTGTTGAAGAGCTAGAAAAATAATCCAGTGGCCCAGCCTTTCCAGGGGCGGCGGGGTGTCCTCTGTAGGGTAAATAAAGGGAGGCTCATATTCAGTGTACAGAGAACAGGGGTGGAGGTGTCAAATGAGTCACCAAAGGTATGAGTCTGACGGACATTGAAAAGGCCAGCGGGCCTCTTATCTGTCCATACTGAAACACACACACTGGCGTCTTCAGATCGAAACCTCGTACTCTCTTGTTTCCTGTGAAGAGAATGAACGCGTCACATCTCAGAGAGAGCGCCGAGAGGTTGTCAGACATTTTTCTCTAACACCAACATGGTTGACCATCAGACAACTAAACACGATTTACATTTTAGTTAATTACATTAAAGTGAAACTGAGCTGTAACTCATTTTGTAAGGGGATATTACAATCATCATGTTGGACCGTGTTAGAAAAAGGCTTCTATGACTATGGGGCAGCTGGCAGCTTTTCAAATTACACTGGCATGCACTAGCAGCACAGCATGATACATCAATGTCCTGTCATGGCTCAAAGATGCGATGACTGTGGCTCTCATCCCCAAACCCACTGCTTTCTGCTGAAGATATAAATGATAAGTCTCAGCTATATTTAGTTACAGTTTTAAACAAGAAGCACTTGTATTGCCTTGTGTACTACCATTGGCTCATGATAAAAGAACACATGCTCATGGTATTAGTAGTTTGTCATCAAGACTGCCAGAAAATCTTAAAAAAAGTCAATACCTCATCAATATTCATATTTAAGTAGAAAAGCAAACAAACCAATCAGATTATCTATTCCATAAGTGTTACCTGTGGTGAAGTATGAAGTTTGTACTATGTATTGGTCTTGAGTTACCATGCAGACAGAATGTGCATGTGTGATTCTCTATTTAAACGATCTACGTGCATGGTCTAAAGCGCACGGCTCGTTTGTGTCTTTGTTTCCACTTTTGTTAGTTTAACATTTAAAAAAAAAGTTGCTGCGCCGGGCTCATTGTTCAAAAGGGTTATACTTCATCTGTTCTCTAACTGCGTGTAAGAAAAACAATTCCATCTCCCATTCCCTGCTATCACAAAGGTGGAATTTACCAGGTAGTAAGGAACCCCTTCCTCTGCAGAGGAAAGGCATTTATGCGTGTAGTGCACCCGCCTGTTATTGTGCCTCAATATAACTTGCCGTCGATCTGAACCTAGCAAAGACACTTTCAATGTGCTTGGCACTGCTTTGTGCCAAATGTAAAATAGGAGCCCACAGAGTCACAGAGTAAAAGTCACAGATGCCAGCCCGACAACATAATGTCCTGCATGTCATGCACAACGGCGGAAGGATATAAAAGACTCAGTCATTTCCTAAACATCTGCCACTGTACAGTAATGGAGGAAAAAAATTGTTGGGGTCTATTTTCAGTGGCAAATTCAACCACATTTAGTGCTCAAGTGAGTATTTGGGGCAGGAGGACAGTGAAGTTGGGAAGATCTTACCTCATTGTTCTTCAGGATTGCCAGCATGGAGGAAGAAGAAAAAGAGTAACTCAACACAAAGAAAGAAAGAATGTCATCAGTTAGGAGGATGATGCTGTACCTAATCAATGATTATACACATTACAGTCCAAGGGGATTTATTGATATATATACTTGTAGAACCTGGTTAAAACATAAATAAATGAAATAAATTCCTAGCTATGAATTATTGATACAACTGTCAAAGGCTTGAGTAGAGGAAGTCTTAGAGCGTATCAGCCATTGGTCATGATGTTTGATCTTCACCTGGAAAGGGGATAGGCACAACTTTCTGAGCCTATGTCCCAACATGCAAAGCTGCTGCCAAAAGTCCCACTACTAATTATTGAACTTAAGACAAAAAAATATGCAATGAATTATTTGTGGATTCATTTAGGTCAATTTTGGGAGATCTTTTCAAAAAGCCAACAACTGAGATGATGACATGATGTAAATCTATGTGTCTAACAAAGCTATATCAGTTTCAGAATGGAGCCAAAAGGTTAAGTGAGAGGAGAGAGAGGTCAGAGGAGAATGGCAAGACTTGTTTGAGCTGACAGAAAGGCTAGGGTCACTCAGACAACCAGTCTTCACAACAGTGGTGAACAGAGAAGCAAAAGATGACAAATAAACAAGTCAAACTTTGAGGAACTACAGCAACATCAAGCCACGTCCGGTTCTACTCTGCTGAGGCAGCAGATGGTACGGTCGGTCATATTGTCCACTCTGCCTTATTAATAATCCTGCCATGTCCTGGGGTCCAACTATTTTGTGATAATTCGATCGGAAATTGTGTTCACCAATATGGAAGCATAACTGACATGAGAAAGTGCTTGAAGTGGGTCCTGCTTTATTACCTGACCTTGAGGGCCCAGAGATGATTGTCCAAATGTATTTCTAAGACGTTTTTAGTTTTGTGCTTACATGTTGCATATCCTTGCCTGGTGCTCCTGACTAATGCAGCAGACACGAGACCCTGCACCAGGCTCCTTCAAGTCAAAATTTCCAATCATACAAACACCCAAATATGATGCTGATTTTATGGTCTAACATGTTGGCTCACCGTTGTCTCATGAACGGAGCTGTCGACTGCAGATTCTCCAGGGATGTTTTCATATGGTAAATTGGAGGACAGGGAGAGTCGTAGTGATTTATTCTGAACCCTGAGCACCAACAGAAAAAAAAAATACATTCATGAAAAATGTATGTTTCACAATACATGTACAATACAAACAATCCTTGCTGGAAGACTTCACAATTATTACCTTGGAATAATGGCATCAATGTAGAAATGGTGAATAAACCCAGAATTTGCCTCTTTCTGAGCAAATGCTGTTCAGATAGAAGCTGCCCAAACCCCCTTTATTTTCAAAATGAGAAAATAATTAAAATATGGTTTCTTATTTTTTAGTTTAGTTATTGAATAATCTTAAACTACTCTTTTTTTTCTCTAAAGGGGATGTGGTGGCACATTGCTAAAAGTGTTTGTCAGAAGTCTGCTTTCTATTGTATTTGTCATATTTGAAACACCATTTTTATTCCAGTGTAGAATGAAAAGTGGGAATTAATCCAAAATTGTCCAAACTTATTCATATCTAAATCTAATGCATATTGGATTTATGATGGTCTGGATATAGCACGATCAATGCATCACTTTATTGTGACTTTACCAAGATTCTGTGCAGGCAGCCCAGCTTATAAAACGTTGACGGTGGTAATAAGAGGTGCAGGCTAGCTTCGATGGAGGAGGATGGTATGATGAAGGGTCATTAGTATTAGGAGTGACACTTTAGTGCTAGCAAAACTCGAAGACGTATCAAAACCTACATGTGCTGACAGCAGCAAGGGAACAGCAGCACTAGGCCCATAATACATGTGGCTTCAATTCCACTGCAATGTCAACAGTATTAAAGCTGCATTCATTTTTTTTTTTTTTTGTAAAATTTGTCCTCCACATGCCATGAAAGTTGCTTTGGCAACATGTTAGCAAACAGTTGCATCTTTTTTATAGCACAAACAGAACAACATTAGCATTTCATTTGGAGTTGTGTTTGTGTGATATCTCATGTCTGGCTTTCCGTTAGTGCTCCAGTGTTCACCAGCTTGGCTAACTTCTGTAAGTGCATTGCAGGTAGCATCATTGTTTTTTGGAATGCTAGCATTTGTATTGCTGCGAGTGAAAGCTACATTTATATGTATGTCATATTCATTGTTATTGTCAGTAGTGGCTTCAGAAAGCCCCCCCAAACTTTTTTGTTTTAGTTTTACACTTTTCACTCAGTAATCACAATGACAAAGTAAAAACTAAATTTATTTTAAAAAATCCCAAACTGAAATCTCCAATATAGATGTACTGTATTTAGACCCTTTGCTGTGGCACTCCAAATTGTGGCCGTGCACATTCTGTTTGCTGTAACTAAACTTGAGATGTGTCCTGAAGTTGACCGGCGTGGTTAAATCAATTGATTAGACCAAGATTAAGGAGGTACATCCAAGTGTCTTCAAGGTCATAAAATGAACCGTGTATGTCGGGGGCACTAACCAAGCCATGGAGTCCAAATAAGTCTATGTTGACCTCTGTGATAAAATTGTGGTGGGTCATTGATCAGGGCAGGGGTATAAAACCAATTCGAAAGCTTTGAATTGGTCACACAGTGAAACCCCCAGCGCTCTTCCTGGTGATGACCATCCACTTAAAGTAACTCATTACGAATGGCCTTCATCAGAGTAGTAACTAGGATTGGAAGTCAAATACAGGGAGTTGCTCGATCCTGCTCCAGAATGCACACAAGCCGAGACTGGTACTACACTGTTCTCCTTCTAGGACGACAATGATCTGAGGCATACAGCCGAGACAATGCTGACTGTGGCTTCAGGACAAGTCTCTGACTGTCCTTGAGTGGCCGACTCAAACCCCACACAACACCTGTGGAGACAGATGCTTCCCATCCAATCGGAGGGAGCTTGAGAGGATCTGTGAGGAAGAATTAGATAAACCTCCCACAGTCAGCCGTGTGGAGCGTTTAGAAGAGTCTAAGCTGCAATGGCCGTCAAACAAGTTTCTACCAAGTACCGATTTATGGGTCTCAATACTTTTGTAAATAAGAGATAAACGTTTTTCATGAAAATATATAATAATAAAATGTGTTATCACTTTTTCAGCATGGGCTACTTTGGGGGGCATGACTGGGCATTTTATGAATCAAAATTAAATCTACAAAACAAAACAGTATGGAAGTAAGGGCATTACTGTAGATACATTTTTTTTCTTCATTATTCAATCTAACTCTAATTTAAAGTATCTCAATCATTTAACATTTTCTTGTTCTTTTCATTTTTGTCTTAAAAGCACAATGCTTCTCTATTCGGAAATAAAAATAAAAAACAATCTAATGACCTAATTTATAAAAAATAATACTCGATTTTCATTATATCGAGGATAAGAAGTATCAGTAGTAGTAGATCAAATCAAAATCAAAACAGAATTTCCCCAGCTTTACTGGTCATTCAAACTTACTTTGAGAAGTAGATGTACATCCCAATTATGAGGATGAGGAGAAGGCTGACAGGGATGAAGACCGCAAACGCCACTTGGTCCCCCTCCACTCTGATGTCTGTAGTAGATACTACAGAGAAAGAAAAGGTAAAATAATTGATTTTGTTCAGAACAAACGCAAACTGCCATTATCATATTATTATTGTTTTTGTAAGTGCTTAAAGTTTTCTTTTTATTATTTAAACAGTCTCACATGAAATGTTCACACAATAGTCCTCTAGAATCTTTCATGCACCTCAAGACGTGCAGGTAAAATGTTGACTTTTTGGCAAAACTTACCATCTAATCTGCGCTCATCATACCCCCCAGGGTGGGCTGAGGAGAATACATTAGAAAGGAAAGATCAACATGGGAAAAGAGCTTAATTAGAAAACATGCAGGCAAAAAATAAATGTACTCAGTCGAATCAGACCTGAAAGACTCAGATCAACAAAAATGTGATAGTAATATGTAAGTCGAAGTTTATTTCAGTAAACTGACTTTTATAATATTATAATATTAATATTTAAATATTTTTGTCGGTATGTGCGTGGTGTATGTGTGCGCGCGCGTGTGTGTGCATACCTCGTTCTTTTCATGCACAGTAAAATATTTGGTTGCAAGCTAAATTAAATAAACAAAAAGTGGGTTTCTATTATCATAGAAAGAATCAAAGTTTTGCTCAGCTCATTCATATATGCATTTGCTACATCCATCAGTGGGGACTGATTTGTAGTGGGGACTGATTTGTTAGTATAAATTTGTCTAGATTAGAAGCAAATACAGTGTGTGTGTGTGTGTATGTGTGTGCTTGTGCCTTCTCCCAGTGCTTACCTGCTGCCATAGTAACCAGCAGTACTACTATCTAAGTGGACTAGAGGCAAAACAGCCAATCAGAAACAACCCAGTCCAGTTTCCCAGTTGGCTGGACTTTTTGGCACACGTTAGCTCACAGGCAAGCCTGAGAGTTTCCAGAGCAGAGATGCTGAGAGACACTGTGAGTGAGTTTGCCAGCACCGAGTAAGGGACACCATGCAGAGGGCAACTCAAGTGGATATTATTGCACACTTTGATTAGGAAAAAAGTATTTTCAGGACAACTCTTGTCCAAATAATTCTTTTGCATGATTATAACACCCCCCCCCCCCCCACCTAATTAATGTTCATCCTTGCTCAAAATCTTCTTTCTTTGCTCAAATAGTCCCATCACATACTCTAGAATAAGGTGTCAATGTAAAGCAGTTATTGTCAGTTCGCGACGTGCAAAAGTTGGGCCGCGAAACCTCCGAGAATCTCTACTAAAAGCATGGTTCCAATGTGTCCCCACAGCACTCTGTCTCCTTTCGGTGCTTTGGGCAGGGTGCACACTTAAACTAAAGGCCACTCTTTTGTCGTTTAAGCCTCTGGACTGGAACAACCTTCTTCAAAGTGTCAGGACAACAAAAAACTAGAGTCATTAAAAAAGCCACATACACTTTTCTTCTCTGGCCTTTCACTGTGATTGATGTGTTTTTCCTGCTTTTTTGAAACACGCTCAGTCTTCTTTGTTCGCCTCAGTTTCTTGTTTTGTTCAATTGTCTGTCAAGGTGCTCCGTGAAAGCACTAAGTAATGGAGGAGGTTTAAGGGATCATGTGACAAAAAGGTCAGGTTTGATAAATCATTGTAAATTTAATTTTTCCCGCACATTTGCGCACATTACGTTTACGACATTACACAAAACCAGAAATGAAAACAGCACACGAGTTCACGTGTATATAGATATATATGTTTTTGTGTGCGTGTGAGATCTATTATATATTCAGCCAAAAAAATAACAATAAAAAAAACAATCATCCTTGACTTAAAGATAGGTTGTGCCCAAAAGGTTCCACATCCCAGTGGAAAAAACAACTAAAAGATACAAAAGGAATAATTTATTTTGGCTCATTTGGCAATATCTGTGTATAAAGGAATTTGCTAGATATCAGATCAGAAACATAAAATATAGAAACCATGTTGTCCGACCATAGTCCTGTTAACATGGGAGCGGCCAGGAAGTATTTCACGGAAATTACATTCAAGAAGTTTAAGACAAAACTAGTCTGGCTTGTGTGTTTTGTGTTAGGTCAGCGGCCACTGCATTGTCAGCTCTGAGAGCAAGGACCTTAATAAAAGAAAAACAGTAAAATACAATAAATGGTCTGCTGTGAAACCTTGACACCATGAAGTGCTCTACTGTGCATCAACAGTCTGAGTGCATCTCGCAGGCCAAAGGGACAGGACCAGGATAAAGACACTGGCCACTCTGACCATGATGAAATGTTCAATCTGAACGCAGTCAGGCAACAGCCCCAGAGCAGGTTAGTCCTGACAGGCCTTCCACTGTCTACACCCATCATTGACTCAAATTCAAAAGAACATACAGAAAGTTTCACAACAGACAAACATGTTTGGGTTTTTTTACATTTTAACTACACCGCATAATGAAACAGTAAATGAATCAATGGAAGCATATTAATGAATCCAGAATTACAATAAACCATTTAAACTCGGTTGGCTCAAACTCATTGAAACCAGTTTCACAAAATGAAATTTTACCTAACTTCAACTCTTTTTTTAATGCTAAAAATTCAGGGCTATTTTAATGTCTACATTAAGTTTTCTGTAGTATTTAGACTTTCAATAATCGTGGCCATTGTTTTTGTTTCCACTGACAATTTTATCATATTCCATGACAAGGCTTTTATGAAACACTCACATTTTTTTGTTAAGTATTGAATTATGGAACAATTCATTGTGTATTTGTATTTATTAATATATTAATGAGGATTTCATACATTTGTATGTTTTGTCACCACCCCAAATAAGGCTATTAAGAGGCGTTTAAAGACCCTCAGGCACTGTGTTGAACTACAGTTGACCTTATGATGTGGGAAATACATAAGGCTGTAGTTTCTTACCTTTGCAGACAGGTGGCAGCCCACTCCACTGGGATGGGTGTCCAGGGACACAGTGGAGAACAGGTTCACCCAGCAGCTGGTGGCCGGCCAGGCAGGAGTAGTGGAGAGTGTCTCCTGCCTTGAAGTGGAGCTTGCTGGAGCTGGGGATCCCATAGGTGGGGGTCCCTGGGTGACTGCAGGGCTCAAAGGTCTCAGCTGGGGGTAAAAGTCGCCATGAAATTTGGTCTAGATAGTCATGGTCAGCCAAGAATTACTCTTTCAAGATATACATTTCTATCCAGATTGCCATCAAATGTTTATGAACACAACGCAAATGTTGAGTTCTAATAACAAACCATGTGGTTGGAACTGACAAAAGAAAATTTGTCTTGTGAAAAAAAAAATTTGAATTACAAGTTATATCGGTGGTAGGTTACAAAAAGACTGAAAAAGAATACGCTTTAGGGCAAACCTGATAAAATACAAAGTAAAGTATTGAGTGTAGCAGTACACACACACACACACACACACACACACACACACACAGTTTCAGATGCTGTTCATGTCAGATGATGTGACAAACACTGTATGGAGCAAACTGATGCCTTTAAAACTGTCCGCCCTGAACATAAACCCACTACGCACGGCACTGCTGAGCTGGAGGTCAGAATATATATTTAAAACTGACTACATACAGCTTGAAATGACAGAAGGTCCGAGCAACATGGTGAAATAGAGTCACTGAAATGCTGCTTCACCCATGACCCCTAATACTGACAAGAAAAAGATTCTAACATAATTTATCACATTTTTAACCATGACAAGTCGTTGATATGCACAATCACTACAACTTACTGAATACTGAATTTTGACAAAACGATCCCCCTTAACTGCTACAGTACAATGATCAGCCTGGAAGAAAAAAGAAATTGTGTCATGTGTGCTTGCAAAAGCAACTGGGGTGAACTATAATTGCATTAGCAATGAAAATATGTCTGTGACATGTGAGAGGACGGTTCAATTTTCACATCATGACGCATGTTTCTCCGCAGTCCCTTGCTCCTGGAGCTGAAGGGAAGTTTTGGACGTTTCTTTATTTTTGACACAATAATTGTCTTTCTCTCATGATCTCATACATAATGATGACCCAGCTTGTCTCTGGTTGTCTGGTTAAATTAACTATAAGTCAGTGCCGTCGTACATTATGTCTCCACGTAGAAAGTAGGTGAGCCAGATAAATGAGATGTTCATGGAAAATGAGATCAATGGCTTCAAGGCTAAGGGGAATTATATTAATTATATTTTTAATCATACTGACAGACTTCTATATTGCCACATCTGTCAGAAAAAAAGGAATAGCAGGAGGTCAAGGCAGATGGTGTTGGCAAAATTTCCATTAAAATGAAGGAAAGCCAAGAACATGCAAAGTTATACAATTTATTTTACACAAAAACCTTTGTGTAGAATACACTGATATGTGTTCCTTTTCACACAGCTGTATGATAAAACAGTACATTCTTTTCTGTGTGAAGACTCTTTATAACACCAATTTAGGTCATCTTGGGACACTAAAAGTCTTCATTCAAAACCAGGCTAATTAACTTATTTTAACACTGATATCTTTGTATAGGAGACAAACTGTGTGATATATTATTACCTGAACCAGAATAAAAAAAGAGTCTAAAGCTCCAGAGTTTTCTGTGTTAAGTTTACCCAAATTCAAAAGGGTTGAAGGGAATTCAACCAGAAGTTTCTCTAAATCTTTTTCCTTAAGGGGTTACTCAAGGAAAAGTCAGAAGGTTAAGGTTGGGCTCAAATAAGACTCATGATTCAGAGCTGATGCAAGTTCAGATGCTATACTTGTACAAATGAAAATTGATAGAAGTATCTCTATAAAGAAGGACAAGAGGAAGCTTGAGGGAGAGAATTTCAAACCCTGCCTGCTACTTTCATACTTCCACACAACTTGCCAATCACTGCATAAAAACCTGTGTCCGATTGATTGTTTGTCTAAAGCTCTGTTCATACCTGGCGTTAACATCCCTCTGAATTGATTCGATCACAGATGGACACCTGGCATTAGAACGTCTCCACATGCGTCTTGACTGAGCAGTTGTGATTGGATCTCACTACCCTGCTCAATGATCTCGTATTGTACATCAATTCTTCTTGTAAAAAGCCAAATGTGTTGTTTTTCTCTAACCAGCAGGAGTCAGCACTGCACTTCCTGTCCCTAGTCTGCTGGAAATTAAAATAAGAACAAATCAATATGATACAGACTGGGTCTATTGCTTGACCGGTTCCCATTGCCCATGATGATGTTTGACGCACTTGTAATTCATCTCAATAGCCAACCTACATGATTTGACCGACTTATATTTGTTTGCAAATGAGTGCTTACTTCCAGGTCTGTTGAGTAGGAGTAGTAGTGCATTCACACCTATACTTACAGCTTTCCACGTGTGATCGGATCACCCAAGACTGATGTTAATGCCAGTTAAGAACAGATCCTAAAGTGCGCAGTGGTTTTAGTGTAACTAGCCTTGAGAAACACTTCAACTCTGGTACGTACGCAGGCATCTGGGCAGTTTCTGGTTCCACTTGGGGCCTGAGGATCCGCGGTTGAAGCAGGTGAGCAGGCTGTTTCCAGACAGAGTGAAGCCCTTGTCACAGATGTACTGGATGGTCGAACCCACAGTGAAGTGGGGACCTGAGAGCACCCTCCTGCTGTGATCCACTTTCCCAGGGTCAACGCAAGACACCACTGGATAGAACAGCGAAGAACAGAGTCATTTATTTATTTTCAACTAACTGCTTTCCTGTTCTGCTGGCCTCCGGCCTACTGCACACTTCATGCTCATCTTACGAGGAGCAGTGGACCACAAGCGTGTTCATGTATTGAATGACAGCTCTGAGCTCCCACCCATGATTTTGCTTTCTCTGATTGGTTAGAAGGGTAAGACTCGCTCAAAAACTGGCAAAATGTACTCCGGTGGTGTGGACAACAACTGTAAGAGCTAATCTGACTCACGGGTTTACAAAAGCAGTCCACAGAGTTAATGGAAAAGCATTGTATTAAACAGTTAACTGTCTGTACCCTGTGTCATTTCTGCGAACACGTTTTTACTGTGTAAGTGAACTTGGTAAAAAATGGCAATTTTATCAGTTCATAGTTAAATCTACAACAAAATAAATAGTTAAACAATTGAAGGGGTCTGAACACTTGCTCGAGGCACTGTACAGTTAATCAGATGAGAACAGGCAGATTCATTGACAATTATACTGAGTTGAATTATTTTTAAACCTGGAATTGTCATATCTGCAGGAATGAAATGACCCCCAGCTAGCAGTCCACTATCTTAGTCTATTTTTTTTTCAGGTAAAGTGAGCTGGAAATTGATCTTCATGTTTGATAAATTGTAAATCATTTATATCATATATATAAATAAATTACAAATGACTCGCGTAGTCACGTGTAAGGTCTGGATACAATTAAAACTTAATTGAAGTCATCTAAAGATACCATCCACCATTATCATACCATTATTATAAATTCTATTTATCATGTGTATTGCATTGTTCGTGCTAGACGTGAGGCACTCTCTGGGGCTAAGCTTGTATCTAAGACCTCTCCCATGTCAAGTGGATCGAACGTTAGCAGTGACAGCCTTTGTGTGTACTCACCCCTTTCACAGCTTGGTAGGTCACCGCTCCAGGTGAGGTCCCATTGGCACATGAGCAGCTCTGCACCCACCACCTGATAACCTGGGTAACACTGGTAGGTCACCACGGTGCCCTGGACCAGCTCAGGGTGGGACGCACTCTTCCATCCGTTGGAGATCTCTGGTAGCTCGGGGCAGGTGTCGTTACGAGCTACCTCTGCAGGGAAGGGAAAGATGAACATGGGTAATTCAAAGGGAAATTAATGTCAGTTTGAGTTGTGTGAGCTTGAAGTCGATTACAATTACACTGTCAGGCTTGTGACAAATGTCAATGAATTGCTGTCATCTATCGGCAAACACAAGAGTCAGAGCTCCGTCTAAACTCGCCAGCATGCTGGTTGGGTCTTTTAACAACTTGTGTGGGTACTTACAGTTTCATGTTGGCTGTTTTTTTCTTTCATTTTAAGCTATGTTTCAGTTGATAGTTTGTGGACACGAATTGTAGCATAATAGTAGAATTCAGACATAGATCTTGGGCACTTTCCCCCCAAAGCTTGAACTGTCCGGATAACTGTAACCCACCAAGGTGTGTTGGCTTTGCTCTGCTCACACCCAGGCACACAGCGGTAGG